>NC_045984.1:12209110-12521796 GCF_010909765.2 Amblyraja radiata
AACAAAAGCAATGAGATTTCATTAATGCATCGATGAATAAACCAAACGTCTGGGACAAGTGACTTAAACAGGCCTTCATCTTCAGCCAGAATCAACCCATTGTTGAACCCCATCGCAAGATGCCAAGTCGAGCAGTACACGGGCAATTTTGGACGAGGATTTAGACTTTAGATTTTAGAGATGCAGCACGGAAACAGGCACATCAACCTACCGAGTCACAGTGACCAGCGATCACCCCGTACACTAACACTATCCTATATACTAGGGACAACTTTACAACTTACCAAAGCCAATTAACATGCAAACCTGTACGTCTTTGGAGCGTGGGAGGAAACCGGAGCAGCCGGAGAAAACCCACGTGGTCATCGGGAGAACGTGCAAACTCCATTCAGACAACACCCGTTGTCAGGATCGAACCCGGGTCTCTGACGCTGTGAGGCAGCAACTCTATCGCTGCACCACTGTGCCATCCTATTCTG
Organism: Amblyraja radiata; assembly: GCF_010909765.2. NCBI lineage: Eukaryota > Metazoa > Chordata > Chondrichthyes > Rajiformes > Rajidae > Amblyraja > Amblyraja radiata. The sequence continues at coordinate 12,209,590 of NC_045984.1, forward strand.
CTCAGATTTCAGAGCATCAAAGACATTCATTTATCTTCAGTGAGTAAACCCCCAAAAACCTCCAAAGTTGCCAAATTCTTTACTTTCTCTAAAAACCATCAAAGGGCCATGGGATTCAATCTTCATTCATGCCTTGCTTTCATTTAACCAAAGCATTGTTGCATTCTGGCACAGGCAATCTGAAAAATACCGGTGCAAATGCCCACACCGATATTCGGTAATATAGGTCCACCACTGATTTTCTGGTTCTAGAGCTCTCCTGGATGAACCGATTTGCCGGACCACGGAGGTCACAGCCTCCGAGAGGAGTCCAATGGTCCCAGAACGGACCGCCTAGGCTGCCCATGGGCCGAGATACCGGCTCGCATAATCGGCTATGGGAACGGATCTGCCGGCTACGGCTGGGCCGGTGTTCTACAGCCCCGGACGCAGGGGGGACCCCCGCCCCCCCCCGACCGCAAGTCCCGATAAGGTCAAGATCAGCCGCCTCACCCGGCGTAGGCACCACATTTTCGGGGGAAGGGATTTCAAGTGTGCTCTCGTAACATCTCAGAAGAACATGGATTGGTGACGTTTCTGGTCGGGACCCTTCTTCAGATTCAAGTCCCCAGTCTGAAGAAAAGTCCAACTCAAAACTTTGCCGACCCATGTTCTCTGAGGATGCTGCCTGACCTGCTGAGCTACTCCAGCACTATGTGTCTCTTTGTAAACCAGCACCTGTGCTTCCAGCAGCGGCTCAATATAACGTCGCCGAAACATAGAAAATCAAGTCAAGAGTGTTTTACTGTTTCATATGTCCCGAAACAGAACAATTACATTCTTACTTGCAGCTGCACAACAGATATTACTCCGTAAGACCCATAATAAGCATGAAAATCTATCACCGACGACAATCCTTTGCAAATTCCTCACCTTAGAGAACAGAGGGAGGTGTCATCTGGAGGTAATCATTGAATTGGAACCATGCATGGTTGCAGCACTGCTGCAGTATGCATCAGCCAGCCGCAGACAAGGAGCTGCTCGTGGTGTCGGTACTGAGCTTCACACCCCAACAAGAGAAACAAGTGGACAGACTCCTCCTGGTCTACACCCAGCGAGGTTGCTGGAGAAGACTGGGTTTGGGGATCGGTTCCCACTGGATCCACAGCCAGGTGGGTGAGGCAGCAGAATACACTCGCCACTTGCGAGCTGCGTCGCACACAGCGAGCCCAAGGGGAAATGGAGGGAGAAGGCAAAGCAACGAGGAGTCACGATTTTATCACATTCGTGGAACATCTTGGCCGTTCACTTTGTGTTGCTCTGGCCTCAGGAAAAGATTGTGAAGGGACAAACAGTAATTACTGTCATTTAGATGTGGCTATGTAACTGCGTTAGTCAGCCTGCCGACTAGGACACTTTGTCGATTCAGTCATGAACGTTTGACACGTTGCAAAGTCACTGTGTCAAAAAGCTAGAGGACACCAGAGAAAACAATTCTTAGAAACTATTTAAGGCAAGACAGTAAATATCCAGAGCTGGACACAAAGTGCTGGAGTATCTCAGTAGGTCAGGCAGCATCACTGGAGAAAAAGGATGGGTAACGTTACAGGTCGGGACCCTGCTTCAGATAGTCTGAAGTCTTCAATCGGAAGAAGGGTCCCGACCAGAAACATCGCCTATCGTTTCTCTCCAGAGATGCCGCCTGACCCGTTGAGTTACTCCAGCAGTTCATGTCCATCTTTGGTATAAACCAGCATCTGCAGATCTTTGTTTCTACGTATCCGGAGCTGTCAGCTTTCTTAACTTGCAACCACGCTCAATGGCATCAGCCAGTGCGGTCTCATCCTGCTGGATCTTGCCCCACTTCTCTGACCTGGAATCATTTACTCCTTCTCTAAATCTATCATAGTCGTACGGGATGGGAACAGGCCCTTTGGCCCAACTTACCCATGTCGACCAACATGCCCCAGAGACACTAGTCCCACCTGCCTGCATTTGGCCCACATCCCTCTAAATCTATCTTACCCATGCACCTGTACAAATGTTTATTAAGGTCACCCAGGGCCTCTCCGCTTCCTTTGCAGTAACCATTTATTCAACTGGGGAGGGGAGTGTGTGTTGGATTTAATGTCCACCCATAATGGCCTAGGTTGAGGAGGGAGCAAGGAATCAAGCACATTGATGGATCAGGACCACGTCTGCATAAGGACGATGGATTAGCCTCCCTGGAGGACCACAGTGAACCAAATGAACTTTCATAACAATCATAACAACACTGATGAATGCGTTTTGTTTCCCATTTATTTAATAGTTGAAGTTGTTCAGCTGCCAGGGTGGGTTTCGGGAACAATCTCTCTAGATCTGTGGTCTTGCAGAGAATAATCTCAGCAAATGAACCACCGTGCCACCCGACCGCCAAATCAGCTCCATGTTTCAGTGTTCATGTCTACTTGACGCAGGAATGTGGCACAGTGGAGCCACTAGCCAGGCTGCTGCCTCACAATCCTGACCTCTGTTCGAGTTCAGACAAAAATGCTGGAGAAACTCAGCGGGTGCAGCAACATCCATGGAGCGAAGGAAATAGGCAACGTTTCGGGCCGAAACCCTTCTTATTTCCTTCGCTCCAAAGATGCTGCTATACCCGCTGAGTTTCTCCAGCATTTTTGTCTACCTTCAATTTTCCAGCATCTGCAGTTCCTACTTAAACACTCTGTTTGAATTTGCTCCTTCATGGGTCCCCTGTCTGCCCTGGTTTCTCCCCATATCTTAAAGGCGTGCAGGTTGGCAGGTTCATTGGCTACTGTAAATTGCCCCCGGTGAACAGATGAATAGAAACTTCTGGAGGGAATTCGTTTATTGTCACGTGTGCTGAGGTACAGTGAAAAGCTTTTGTTGCGTGCTAACCAGTCAGCGGAAGGACATTACATGACTACAATCGAGCCACTCACAGTGTACAGAAGCACGATAAAGGGGATAACGTTTTGTGCAAGAAAAAGTCCAATTAAAGATAGTCTGAGGGTCTCCAGTGGGGTAAATAGTAGCTCAGGACTCTGGTTGTTGGTAGAATGGTTCATTTTCACACTTCTATACATTGAATTGAGAGGAATGTGGGGGAGAATAAAATGGGGCTAAGTGTAGCATCAGCACTGAAACTTGTATTGGGAAATGAGTCTGTCAAACTGTCCACTGTTCAATGGAAGGGTATTTTGGAACAGTGATCAAAACTTTTAAGACAGTAATGAATAAGGTTAAGTCTGTATCTTGGGGAAAAAGGCACTAAATTGAGGTATTGCAGTTTACAAAATTATTAGTTAGGAGCTTGAGAGAGTAATTTGGGAGCAGATATTATAGAGTAAGTCCACATCTGACGTGGGTGCCGTTTAAAGGCCAGTTGATCAAAGTTCAGGACTGACAAGTTCCAGTAAGGAAGAAGGATAAGGTCGGCGAGCTAAGGAAACCTTCGATGACCAAAGAGGTTCTAAATTTGGCCACAAAGTAAAAGGAAGTAAATATAAGGTTTGGAAAGATGAAATGAGACGGGGCTTCTGAGGAATATAAAGCAAACAGGCAGGAACTCAAGTGGGCAATTAGAAGGGCCCAAAGTGACCATGAAATGTCAGTGGTGAGGCAGATGGTAAAAAATAACCTAAGGCTTTTTACATGTACATACAAAAGAAAAGGGAAATCAAAGACAGGGTAAAAGCACTCCAGGATAATTGAAGGAATTTATGCTATGAATCTGAGAATGTAGGTGAAGTACGAAACAAGTGTACAAAATCATGAGAGGAATAGATCGGCTAGACGCACAGATTCTCTTGCCCAGAGTAAGGGAATCAAGAACCAGAGGACATAGGTTTAAGATGAGGGTGGAAAGATTTAATAAGAACCTGAGGGGTAACTTTTTTACACAAAGGGAGGTGGGTGTATGGAATGAGCTGCCTGAGGAGGCAGATTAAGAAACATAAGATCATAAGCTGTAGGAGCAGAATTAGGCCATTCGGCCCATCACATCTACTCTGCCATTCAATCATGGCTGATCTATCTCTCCCTCCTAACCACAATTCTCCAGCCTTCTCCCCCCATAACATTTAGACAAGTACATGGATAGGACAGGTTTAGAGCGAATTGGGCCAAATGCAAGCGGGTGGGACTATTGTAGAGGGGGGCATGTTGGCCAGTGAGGGGAAGTTGGGCCGGAGGGCCTGTTTCCCCTCTCGAAGATTCCATGACTACTTTGTATCTGTATTCACTAGGGAGAAGGATGTGAAAGGACAGAGAGATCAGTGTGGGGGAGACGAATACACTTGGGGAGTTTGAGATCAAGGAGGAGGTGGTGTCGAAGCTCTTGAAGAGCAGCAAGGTGGATAAGCCCCCTGACGGGATCGATCCGAATTTATTGAGGGAGGCAAGAGAGGAGAGGCGAAGGGTCAGTCCATCCAATGCCCAGCCTAAATTAATGTTTAATTGTTGTGAGAAGAGGAACATAAAATAAAATGTCACCATCAAAAAGAATTGCAAAATAGATACAGTAGCTAAAACTTCTGTAGAAGTCTAATTGTGAAATATGACCCTGCCCTGACCCATCATTTTCCAGATTAATATGTTGCTATTTAATTGTCTATGTACATTTTTTTTAAATCCCATGGGTCAGCGAGTTTTAAAACCAAAGACGTTGCCTCAGGAATAATCCTGCTTAATGGATAACGTATGGACTGTAAACTTTGAGAGCTGGCAGGCAGATTAGATGGATCTGATTCGAGCTGATTGCCATTTTTGCATCAGTCGTTCACCATCCGCAGGCTTCCGAGACTCATCGGCAGAAACACAACCCCCAAGGTGACAATTTATAGACGTAGAGCTTTCCAGCAGTGGCTGGTGTACGCACGCAACGCTCCTGTGTAACCCAGGCCCATTCCATCCACTCACCCTGCACTTGTCCGCTGGTGGCAATGATAACAGAGTGCTGCTGTCCACCTCACCCATGAGGAATTCCGACACACTGCCAAAGAGGAAATCATAGTTAGAGCGCTCGGCAAACCTCAACGTGTACATCTCCATTTACTTTCAAAAGCAAAAGTCCCCTTTTGCACATTTTATTCTCATTCAGTTAGCTGGAATTCAGAAAGACACAGTTGGGGGGAGGGGGGGCACAATGGCGCAGCTGGTAAGAGCCGCTGCTTCTCAGAGCCAGAGACCCGGGTTCAATCCCGACCGTGAGTGTTGTCTGTGTGGAGTTTACACGCTTTCCCTGTGACCGCGTGGGTTTCCCTCTGGGTGCCCCGGTTTCCCCCCCAAAGACTGTGGGTTTGTAGGTTAATAGGCCTCTGTGAACATTGTCCAAAATGTGTAGGGAGTGGATGTGCAAGTGGGATAATTGGCTGCTGTAAATTGCCTCTGGTGTGTGAGGAGTGGATGAAAAAGTGGGGTAACTAGTGTGAAAGGGTGATCGACGGTCGGCATGGACTCGTGGGGCAAAGAGCCTGCGTCCACGATGTACCTCTAAAACTAAAACTAAAACATTTACTCCAAGACTGACAGCATCGTTTCATGCAGAGTCATCAGGGAGCTACATCAGAGCAGCTCCTGCTGACTTGCCCCTGAATCCTCCCATTCTGCTGTGGTAGATGCTTCTTCACTCAGCTACTTCCTCTGAAAATGATGCCCGAGTCTAAAACAATAAAAAAAAATGCAGATGCTGGAAATCTGAAACAAAATAAAAACGGAAAATGCTACAAAAACTCAGCAGGTCAGGCAGCATCTGCGGAAAGAAAAACAATCAGCGTTTTCGGTCCACAACCCTTCATTAGAGAGTTCTTTAGGGCTTCTCAGCCCCAAAACGTTGACTGCTTTCTTTCTGTAGATTGCAGATGTTTTCGTTTCAGATCTCCAGCATTAGCACTGTTAAAAAATGGTGATTTAAGCCTATTTTTTTTATGTTGCCCAAGTGAATAACCTTCCATTCCAGTATTGTCTTCAGTGCCTCACAATAAACCAAAGTCAAGGGCAAAATGCAAGGTTTAAGGACACAAAGTGCTGGAGTAACTCGGTTTCTTGTTTCTTCCTGCAAAGGTTTAATGCTACCAAAGCAAAATAATGCAGATGCTGAAAATGTGAAACTCAATCATTCATTAACCTGAAATATTTCCCTTCACAGATGCTGCCTGACAAGCTGGGTGTTTCCAGCATTTTATGTTCACTTGCTACGACAGCAGAGTCAACAGTAAGATTATAATGGAAAGGTCAAGCCATAGGAGGAGAGTCCAGGACCAGAGGGCACAACCTCAGAATAAAGGGACATACCTTTAGAAAGGAGATGAGAAGGAAACGACAACAATGCTGCAGAGTAGGTTCATGAGGTTCATTCCCGGGATGGCGGGACTGTCATATGATGAAAGAATGGAGCGACTGGGCTTATATTCACTGGAATTTAGAAGGATGAGAGGGTATCTCATACAATACAATATACAATTATTAAGGGTTTGGACACGCTAGATGCAGGAAAAATGTTCCCGATGTTGGGGGAATCCCGAACCAGGGGCCACAGTTTAAGAATAAGGGGTAGGCCATTTAGAACGGAGATGAGGAACCACGTTTTCACAGAGAGTTGTGAATTTGTGGAATTCTCTGCCTCAGAAGGCAGTGGAGGGCGATTCACTGGCTGCATTCAAAAGAGAGTTTGATAGAGCTCTTAGGGCTAGCGGAATCAAGGGATTTGGGGAGAAGGCAGGAACGGGGTACTGATTGTGGATGATCAGCCATGATCACATTGATTGGCGGTGATGGCTCGAAGTGCCGATTGGCCTACTCCTGCACCTATTGTCTATGTATCTACTGTATGTGTCTATGTAATGTTAACACCCAATATATGTTGAACTGATCTGCCAAATAGCTTTGGCTCCTCTATTATTCGACCTCGTGTACTCTAGTAATGGACAGTGATAGACGGTGCTCAATTGCACCTGCCATAGCCATTCTTAATGGCCCCATGGTTGTTGGCAGGTGATGCAACTGCATGGATCATAGCTCAACCTGGTCTTGTCTTCAGGTTCCCACTATTGTCACCACTAGGGCATTTTCCTCTGGTGTTCATGTACAATGTCAACACTGAAGTTGTGGCCAAACTGAGAAAAGCAACAGCTGCATTTCTGCACCATTTCCAAACACTTCAAGAGAGCGAGAACTCAGATAAAAAGCTGCACTCTTGTGGTGTCTTTTATATCTACATCAGAACCGCTCAATGAGCTTGGCATGTGATGATGTACCTTCGCTATCGGGCCACCAAAGCAGCTACCCCAATTTGCTCAGAGCAGCAAGGTGGACATACACAAGACACAAAGTTCTGGAGTAACTTGGTGGGTCAAGCAACATCTCTGGAGAGCATGGATAGACAATGTTTCAGGTCGACCTGAAATGTCACCTTTCCATGTTCTCCAGAGATGCTGCCTGACCCGCTGAGTTACTCCTGCACTTTGCATCTTCTTTAGAATGCCAGTTCCTTGTTTCAGCTAGGTGGACCTGATCAGATAATTTGTTTCAGCGACGTTTGCAGGGAGATAAATATTGATCAGGAGCCGGGAGTTGTTCCTCCACTCCTTCTCCAAGGGAATAGAGTTTAAAGCATAATTTGATGATTTAACATTGGGAAAGCTGTTAGCAGAACTGAGGCTTCTGCTAAAGAAAGTAATTTGAGTGAAGTGATCAAGTCAGAAAGGAAAGTACCCTTGGATTTGAGGTGTTCATGAACAAAGCACACTATTTTAGTTCAGAAGATCGCTTTCCATGTAAAGTCTTTAAGCTACGCGAATCTTTGTCAGCAGAGTCTATTGAAAATAATTTGATTGCCTATAAAAAAGGAATTCGATTAATTTAAAAGAACCATGTAGAAACAAGGAACTGCAGATGCTGGTTTACAAAAAAAGACACAAACGCTAGTGTGACTTGTCAGCTCAGGCAAAATCTCTGGAGAATGCAGATAGGTGACGATTCGGGACATTTCTTCGAAGAAGGGTCCTGACCCAGAATATCACCACTCCATGTTCTCTGAAAAGAGCCACGTTCATTGTTATTGAGAAAGTGAGGATAAAGAAATTAAGTAGAGAGTCAGGGTGGCTTGTTTCTGCGCTGAAACCTGAATGACTCAATCGCTTGCGTCAGAATCGGTTGTACTTCTTCATTATCAGTGGACACTTCGGTCAAGAGCTCAGTATTTCAATGCAAATATTGTGATCCGTTCTCATCACAATCTTAACAGCAGAGAGGTACGATCCCAAGAGAGCTGGATATCTGGCTGTGTTTTTACTTTGCGCACAACTTGAAGACCTCCCACATGCCTCATTGCATCTCCTCGTGCTTGACAGCCAGCACTTGATAACCTGCCCACAAACTCCACTTCCTGCCTCCACGTCAGTCATTAGATCTTACCAGCCACTTCCTGCAGCCAAATTGAAAACACGAAGTGTGCATTTGAACAAAGAAAAATTGTGCTTTTAAAAAATGCACCGTGGACAGGTTGGCAGCCGCTTACCTTTTGCAATAATGTCATCCCTCTCCCTGCAACCTTGCTGCAACATTATTTCCTATCCATCACTCTGGTGAGTTCTTAGTGCAAGGCCCAATGGCTCAAGAGCATGTGGCTTCATTGTAATCAGGCTGTTCCTGAATGCGTCAGTAGGGTTATCCCCTCTAAGGACCTGCCTCCTATCCAATCTGCAGATGGATCCAATGCAAGCATCAATCTTGTCTGCTAAAATTAACCACACTTTGTCCTGAAGGCACTTCCTCTTGTTTACTTGCTCGCTTCCGCTCCGATGGATTTTTTGAATGTTATTTAAACGTTGAGCATTATTTGACTTGTGGGTGAACCTGCTGCCGTGGGTTCAGGTCTCGTGGGGTAAAAATGCCCGGGTAGATTTAACAGCCAAAGTGACGAATGCTGAGTTGGACCAAAGTGTCGGGGTGGACCAGTCCGACAGGGGGAAGAAACAGAACGGGGGGTAAAAAAAACGGCAATCATGTCATCGAGAGAAAAACAAAGTGCTGGAGGAACTCAGCAGACCAGGCAGCGTCTGTGGAGGGAGGAGGACAGACGATGTTGTGGGTTGTGATGTTCTTCAGACTGAAACCACAGATGCTTCCTGACTCCCTTGAGCGTCTCCAGCACTTCTTGTTTTTCTATTATTGGGCTACCCTGTCTCCTTTCTGTACTTTTTTAGTCTCACCTTACAGACAAGACGCTATGGTCTGAAGAAGGTCTCGACCTGAAATGTCACCCATTCCTTCTCTCCAGAGATGCTGCCTGTCCCGCTGAGTTACTCTGGCATTTTGTGTCTATCTATGATGATATGGTCGTATATTCCACACACACAAGCCACTCTCTGGATAAAGAAGGTTTGATTCTTGGTTTTGTGTGCCTCTTTGACAGACCTCCTTGCCTTCTACCCATTCCTTCCGTACCACAATCTTACCTGTGGGTGCTTGGCATCCAAGATAACGTTGGCAGTGCCCAATATGGAGGCACAAAATGTCCCAGCCACACAGTCTAGTTTAGTTGGAGAGATACAGCACGGAAAGAGGCCCTTCGGCCCAGCGAGTCCGTGCTGACCAGCGATCTCCATACACTAGCACTATCCTACACACCAGGGACAATTTATAATCTTTATTGAAGTCAATTAACCTGCAAACCTGTACGTCAGTGAGATGTGGGAGGAAACCAGAGCAGCAGGGGAAAATCCACGAGGTCATGGGGAGAACGTACAAAACTCCATACACACAGCACCAGTAGCCAGGATTGAACCCGAGTTTCTGGCGCTGTAAGGCAGCAGCTTTACCGCTGCACCACCGTGCTGCCTGCACCACCATGCTGCCCGCACCACCATGCTGCCCGCACCACCATGCTGCCATGCCCCAAAAGACTCTGAGGCTATTATGCTGATGAGAGGCAGTCATGAGGCAGTCATGAGGCAGCTTTACTAACTTAGGGTTTCAATAGTCAAGCATGAAAGACTGGTTTCATTTCTTGCGTTCCGACTCTGTGCTCTCTTTTTACCATGCATGCTAACGCTCCCTCTATCCAGACAAGTGACTGATATGCAGAAAGAAACTGCAAATGCTGGTATACACCAAAGATAGACACAAAGTGCTGTAGTAACTCAGCGGCTCAGGCAACATCTCTGGAGAATAAGGATGGGTGACATTTCGAGTCGGGACCCTTCCACAGACCCAGTGTCTACCGAGGGAGGGTCCCGATATACTTACTTGCTGCTAAAGGCCACGGCCATTGTTTCAATTGCCTTCTCAAACTCCTTTTTATCATTTTCATTGTTGGATTCGTAATGGAAGCCTGAAGGAAAAAGAAACAAATGTGTTAATGGGGACAAACCCTGTGCAAAGCTTATACTACAAGCAGACTGATGCGCTTTAAGGGACAGACAGTAAATGTTCCAGTTTAATTCATGGTGGCGTCACACACGTGGCCATGCAGTGGTGCCTTTGAAAATTAATTGAATTATCATTACACTCAAAGAAACTTTTTACTCCAAACCTTTCATCAATAATTATTGCTCAGATCACAGAGTCGTCGAGCACAGCTCCCTCTAACAAAATACTTTAGCAAAATGAGAAAAACACATGGATGAGCAGGGAATGGAGGGATGTGGATCATGTGCAGGCAGCGGAGATTACTTTAACATTGATCTCATGTTTGGGACAGACATTGTGGGCTGAAGGGCCTGTCCCTGTGCTGTACTGTAGTTAGGACGGTACTGTAGTTAGGACGACAGATGGCACAATGGGCTAAGTGTTCGGCTGGCGACCGGAAGGTAGCCGGTTCGAATCCCGCTTGGAGTGCATACTGTCGTTGTGTCCTTGGGCAAGACACTTCACCCACCTTTGCCTGTGTGTGAATGTGTGTGAGTGATTGGTGGTGGTCGGAGGGGCCGTAGGCGCAGATTGGCAGCCACACTTCCGTCAGTCTGCCCCAGGGCAGCTGTGGCTACAGAAGTAGCTTACCACCACCGAGTGTGACTGAGGAGTGAATGAATAATGCGATGTAAAGCGCCTTGAGTATTAGAAAGGCGCTATATAAATCCCATCCATTATTATTATTATTACTGTTCTGTGAGGTAAAATCAGAATCTAAAGCACTGGAAAGGCTGGTTAGTTTAGTTTAGTTTAGAGATACAGCGCGGAAACAGGTGTTTGCCTGACAGATCAGTGAAGTAAAAGCCCGTGGGATGCAGGTTCCGTTACAGGCTGGATCCAAATCAGAATCGGTGGTAGGAATGGTTCTACTCCTGGAGTGGCTTAACAAGAGTTTTCTCTTTTACAGTTCAGAGTTTAGAATTTAGGGATACAGTGCGGAAACAGGCCCTTCGGCCCATCGAGTCCACACCGACCAGCGATTCCCGCACACTAACACTATCCTACACACATTAGGGACAACCCACGCAGGTCACGGTGGATACATACAAATTCCGTACAGACAAGCACCCGTAGTCAGGATCGAACCCGGTCCTCTGGCCCTGTAAGACAGTAGCTATACCACTACACCACCATGTTGTGACTGTTACCCCGGGCAGGATTTCAATCCAACTCATGGGATTTAGAATACTTTTCTTTACTTTAGAGATACAGAGTGGAAGCAGGCCCTTCGGCCCACCGAGACGGCGCGGACCAACAATCACCGTCCACACACACACTCACACTATCCTACTAGATACACCAGATACACTATCCTACATCTGAGAGAAACACCAGCTTCTGCATCTGTGACTAAAGACTTTTGGCCAGAATATCATTTATTCTTCATTTATCCTTCTCCTACTGATTTCAGAACAGTTTTGGTTAAATGGTAACCGTTGGCATGTGAAGATTTTCAGAAATGAGTTTGGATTCTTGAGGCCAAGTTCAAATGGCACAAATTCTGAAGCAGCTGATGGGGGAGGCTACAGGCACGAAGGTCTTGACTAAGTGTGACTTGGTCTATTCCTTTGGCATTTGCCTGCCTTCTCATCGTAACCTTTGATGCCCTTAATAAGCAACATGCTACATTTTGTCTGCTCCACTGCGAAATCTCCTCAAAGAACGCCTACTTTGAAGAACTCGACCTCTCTCCAACGGGGGTTGTGTGAGACCCTCTCTCTGCGCTGCCCCACTGTGATTCCCACTTCTCTCCCACTCTACGATCATGTTCTAACCTGGACTCACCACCACAGCCACGTGGTTCCTTAACACAAACCTGCGTCACCATCTTGTGCCTCATGGCTTCCAGCTCCACTTCCAGGCCTCCCAATAACATTCAATACACCGCTTCTTGCAACAGTTCGCCTCCCGAAAGTTTGCATTCCTACACTCTCCGCCAACTTTCCCCCTCCCCCCCCACGCAATTAGTCTGAAGAAGGGTCTAAACTTAAAATGTCACCCATCCATGTTGTCCACAGATGCTGCCTGATCCGTTGAGTTACTCCAGCGCTTTGTGTCCTTTTGTGTAAACCACTGGGGCACTGATGACGTTGGCTTAACCCTTCTGAAGGCTGGGCACAACAGGTCCATTCCCCAGAGTACAAGGAAGGTTCATCGCCTACAGCCTCCTCGCAGAATGACTGTAACATTCCTGTGATCATATTCAGATAAAATGAAACAGGCACTGGAAACGCCAGCCTGAGACATCCCGGCACAATCTCACAGTGTGTGACTCTTGCAGAGTTCAGAGGCCCAGCATGTAACAATTCATTCATTCAATAATATAGTCTTCAGACTCCCCAGGATGTTGCCTGGGTGACACAGCAGAGCACCAGGTGAGGCTTCCCCCTCCCATCTCCAGTGACCCCGGTTCGATCCTGCCCACCGGCGCTGTTTGTATCCAGGTGGGTTCCCCTCATGCACTCCAGTTCACTCCCACATCCTAGAGGCATCAATTAGTCACTGTAAACACTCGCATGTGTCAGCGGATGGTGGCGAATTCAAGAATAGTAATGGACATGAAAGAGCATCAGTTACGGGGGGGGGGGAGCTGAAGGTGTCGTGAGATTGATGGGATCATCAGATATTAGCACTAATTGCAGCAGCCAAATGCAACAAGAAAATATATGAATGAGTATTAGGATTATGTAGAGAATTCTTTACCTTTATCCTATTCCACTAAATTCCAATGAATTGGAGCGAATTACAACATTTCAAAGACTTGGGGACAGATACATGGACGGGAAAGATTTAGAGGAATATGGATCAAATGTGGGCAAATGGGAATAGCTTAGATGGGTGCTTGGTTGACATCGACAGGCTGGAAATGGCGGAGGCCCAGGACAGAAAAGTTGGTATTGGGATGGGGAGTGGATATAAAATGGTTGGCAACCAGGAGATAAAGCAGGCCTTGGTGGTCCCAGCACTATTGTTCAGTGCAACTTCTGTCATACAAGCTGTGACTGGTTTCATTAGACACAAATTGCTGGAGTAACTCAGTGAATTGGGCAGCATCTGATCCTGCCTGTCCATCTGAGTTTCTAATCTGCCTTGGTGTAGAGGTATGGTATTGGTGTAGAATTTTGTTTCAGGTTTCCTGCAGCTGCAGTATTTTGTAAAGGCCGGGCTTCTTGTGGACCAGCCCAGTCTCCTGTTGATGACGTGCACAGGACTAGACGATTTAATGGAACAATTTGGTTGAATATTATTCCTCTGTTACATGGGTTAGTTGAAACTTGCTTCCAATTTGTTGTGGGTGCAGGTGGCGTGGGACAACGTTCCGCTGGTCACCACACCCAACCGTTCCGTTTACGGAGCATGATAGGATTAGACAGTCAGCCCTTCCCAGGAGAGTTTAATCATCATCTTCAATTGCAAACTGATGCTTTTTAGTTTAGTTTAGTTTTGAGATACAGCGCAGTAACAGGCCCCTCGGCCCACCCAGTCCGCGCCGACCAGCTATCCCCACTCACTAACACTATCCTACAATTTACAATTATACCAAGCCAATTAACCTACAAACCTATACGCCTTTGGAGTGCGGGAGGAAACCAGAGATCCCGGAGAAAACCCACGCAGGTCACGGGGAGAATGTACAAACTCCGTACAGACAGCACCCGTACTCGGGATCGAACCTGGGTCTCCGGTGCTGCATTCGCCGTAAGGCAGCAACTCTACCTCTGCGTCACCGTGCCACCCCTATTTGATCTCAGTGTTTGATTTGAACCAGCTTCAAACGAGTCTGCTTCACCACCCCCACCCTCACAGAATGAATTTCACAACAGGACATGTCCAAAGTACCACTAACGCTAGTGAATATACTGTGGTGTAGGAAGACTTTCCTGCAGTGCAGAGACTGGCAGGTGCTGAATGCACTCATTGAAGACAACTTTCTACTGGCAACGACAATAATCTTTAATCTATAAAACACTGAAAATGTTCAGGTGGCACGGTGGCACAGCTGGTAGAGCTACTGCCTCACAGCACCAGAGTACATGGTTCATCCCTGACCTCGGGTGCTGTCTGTGTGGCGGTTGGGGGAAAACTCCACCGTGCGGCCCTTCCATGTTTCATAACCTGTTTCCATGCTGTATCACTAAACTAAAGTAAACTAAGCTAAACACGGTCCTCTGCCTGTGGCAAGCAGTTAGAGTTCACCTTTTACTCAGTGGCATTTGAACTTCTGACCTCTGGACATCTACAATCCACCTGTATTCTCCCCGAAGGCTGAGATGTCAAGTGCTGAACAATGAAGATTCCCCTCATTAAATCTCCCCTTTAAGTAAGTGCGACAGCTTGGAATCCCCCGGAGGTTACTTTGTGAATCCCAGGTTAATAGCAGCCGAGTGCCCCTTCAGTTGTACCTTTCACTTTGGAAATCAAAGTCCCCGCGGCCGTGAGCGTCTCCACGGTGTTCAGCAGTGGATATTTGTTGATGACCAGCCGCAGGACCCTCAGCACCTCCCCGAGACACTCGTGGGCCACTGGTCGCCGCGTGTCGGTTTTCTCTGGAAGGGAAAGACAGCCCAAAGTTAGCGATGAACGGCAAGAAAAATGGCTGCACAAGGAACTGCAGATGCTGGTTTACCACAAATAGACACAAAGTGCTAGAGTAACTCTGGAGCGTCTCTGGAGAACTAAGTGCTAGAGTAACTCTGCAGCATCTCTGGAGAACATGGATGGGAGACGTCTTGGGTCGCAACCCTCCTTAGCTCATTTCACTTAGATTAAAGGGCCTGTCCCACGAGCATGCGACTCCATGTGGCAAGTGCGACCTAACGTGGTCGCTTGAGCCGTACGGCCTCGCGGGGCCGGTCCCACTTCGATCGCCGGAGCCGTATGGAGTTGTGCGGGGCTGGTCCCAACATCGCGCGGGGCTCCGAAAAACTGACCGTGTTCAAAAATTCCGCGTGGCAATGGCCTGCCGGCCCGCAGCCGTCTCGACGCCGTACGTCAAGTGCGAACTTCTCGCGGATTTCGCTCGAACTTCATGTCACTCACTCGACCTCCGCGCGGCCCCCGCTTCTGGTTTGGTCGCGCTCGCCGCATGCAGTCGCATGCTCGTGGGACAGGACCTTAAGTGTGGAGACAGGCCCTTCTGCCTACCCAGTCCACACCAACCAATGATCACACATACAATAGTTCTATCCTACACACAAGGGACAATTTACAGAACCCAATTAGCCTATAAACCTGCAAGTCTTTGCAATGTGAAAGGAAACCGGAGCACCCAGAGAAAACCCACGCGGTCATATGGAGAACGTACAGACACCATACAGACAGCACCTGTGGTCAGGATCAAACCTGGGTCTCTGGCGCTGTAAAACATCAACTCTACTGCTGAACCATTGTGGCACCCCAGTGGGCAATCTAAAATAATTATAAATGGAAAGTGCTGGAAATGCTCAGAAGGTAAATCAGCAACTGTGGAGATACTAGAGACTGAACATGCTGGGGTCTGGAGCAATAAACTGAGCTGCTGGATAAACTCAGCAGTCAGGCAGCATCTGTCGAGGTGAAGGCAGTGTTGTTGACACGTCAGGTTGAGTCATCTATGGAGATTGTAACGGAGTTGACGTATCAGGTTAATACTAATTCTTGAGATGGGCCAACAAGCCAAATGATTAAATGTTTCTCTGTCAATCAACACTGCCAGACCTGCTGAATGTTTCTGCATTTTCTCTTTCCTTTTCTATACAAATGCATGTTATTGTAACTTGCAGCAGGTGTTGATAACCTTTTTAAATGCGGGAAAACATGCTGACTTTTGTGTTTTCCAACAAATGGTTCACTTCTATTGCTTTAAAGGGGCGGCACAGTGCAGGCAGTCGAGATGCTTCTCCAACAATCCCAACTTCTCCACTCTAAACCCGACAGCTGAATTCCCTCATCCCGGGGTTTGTTCCAGTAAATCTCTTCTCCACCGTCTCCAGGACCTTCCCCTCTGCTCTCTCTGTCGTTCTCCAATGCTACAGTCCCTGTTCCACTAACTATGGACAGCTCACTTTCATATTCCACCTGGGTCGGCTCCAGACATTGACCAGTTGAGGAAGAAAGACCTGCAGTTAGTTATGTGGCGTATTCACATCTTCCAGACTGCTCATGGCAATGTCTGCTACAGTGCAGACCCTCTTAATTATCCTGACTGAAACTATGGCACCTCCCTGAAACTAACAATGCAGGTGAGAGTGGGCCTTCTCATAAAAACACCCTCCTGCAATAATTATACCTGTGTTTAAGAAGGAACTGCAGATGCTGGAAAATCTTAAGGTACACAAAAATGCTGGAGAAACTCAGCGGGTGCAGCAGCATCTATGGAGCGAAGGAAATAGGCAACGTTTCGGGCCGAAACCCTTGGGCTCTGTGTTGCATCTTCTGTAGTTGCAGGGGAAGGTACCTGGGGAGGGGGTGGTTTGGGTGGGAAAGGATGAGTTAACCAAGGGAGTTGCGGAGGGAACTGTCTCTGCAGAAAGCGGAAAGGAGTGGCGATGGGAAGATGTGACTAGTGGTCTAACCATTCTGGAAAATCTTTTTGACCAAATAATTAGATTTATCAAAGCTGAAAATAAACCTTCTTCAGACCGTATTTCAGGCCAGCAAGCACAGAGTGCATTGAAAGTGTTTCTGTGCTGGATGGCGCGCTCACTGTGAGAATTTGCAGAAAGAAGTCACACCTGTTGGATGTAGACCGCTGGGTGCCAACATTTTGCAATTATCGGATATGTTCCCCATTCAGCTGCTAATAACATTGGGCAGGAATTTGCCTTCCAGGCGCTGCTTCAAGCTGCTATCCAACTGTTGTTGCATTGAACTGTCTTTGGTCAATTTAACATAATTATCTGACACTTACTCGAACGTGAAACAGTTCCGATCCTATGGCTACAACCCTGCTCTCATTAACATCTTAATCTCGGGCCTCGGGTGAAATGAGTGGGTGTGTACTCAGCACAATTACTGTAATTCACATCGACTTTGGAGTTTCACAGAAGACAAATAAATGTAACAAATGGGCATTTCTTAATTTGACGGAAGGAACTGCAGATGCTGGTTTAAACCAAAGATAGACACAAAATGCTGGAGTAACTCAACGAGACATGCAGCATCTCGACCTGAAACATCACCCATTCCTTCTCTCCAGAGATGCTGCCTGTCCCACTGAGTTACTCAAGCAGTTTGTGTCCATTATCGGCAGTTCTTAGTTTGAGGGAAGGGTCTCGACCCGAAACGTTGCCTATTTCCTTCGCTCCATAGATGCTGCCTCACCTGCTGAGTTTCTCCAGCATTTTTGTCTACCTTAGTTTGAGAGCATTATGGGAGTTTAAATAATTATGTTTTAACATTGACTGGGCAGCCCCAAATGTTCAGTAGTTGCAGGTGCTAAGCTGGTGGTCTTTAAGGCAGCATTTGCGGAACTGAGTTTAGTTTATTGTCTCGTGTACCGAGGGACAGTGAAATGCTTTTTTAACCTGCTAATCAGTCAGTGAAAAGACAATACATGATTACAATCGAGCCATCCACAGTGCACAGATACATGATGAAGGGAATTACGTGAATAATGTTTTGTACAAGATAAACCCCAGTAAAGTCCGATCCAACATAATCTGAGGGGCTCCAATGAGGTAGATAGTAGTTCAGGGCTGCTCTCTAGTTGTTGGTAGGATGGTGTAGTTATGTGATAACAGCTGGGAAGCAACTGTCCTTGAATCTGGAGGCGTGCGTTTTCACACTTCTATACCTTTTGCCCGATGGGAGAGGGGAGAAGAGGGAGTGACCAGGGTGCGACTCATCCTTGATTATGCTGCTGGCCTTGCCAAGGCAGCGTGAGAAGTAAATGGAGTCAATGGAAAGGAGGTTGGTTAGTATGATGGTCTGGGCTGCGTCTACAATTCTCCGCAATTTCCTGCTGTCTTGGATGGAGCTGTTCTCAAACCAAGCTGTGATGCATCCCGATAAAATACTTTCTACGGCACATGTCTACGGAACTGCATAGTTCTCCCGTGTTTTTAACCGGTGAAGGTATTTTCCCAGACTTTCTTTGCGCTTGGGACAAAACTCGGGACCTTGATTCCAAAAGTCTTACTGCTTTAACCTTTGCTCGTGATGGGAATCCTTCGTGATGGGAATCCTTCTTCTCAGCTTTCCCCCGCTGAGAATCCCAGCAAAAAATGGAGTCAAGAGTGTTTTATTGTCATATGTCCCAAATCAGAACAATGAAATTCTTACTTGCAACATGATGTACAAACTCCGTGCAGACAGCACCCGTAGTCAGGATTGAACCTGGGGCCCCTGGTGCTGTAAGGCAACAACTCTACCACTGTGCCACCCTAGTGCCCATTCTAATATTTCTCAGGGTAGCTTCAAAATCGAGCTGCGGATTTTTCCATGTGACTGAGCAATCGGGCTGTGGTTTGATATCTTATGTGTAATAAGGGTTTTGCTCTAGCACTGCACAGGGATGTTAGCCAACATCTTTGTTTATGGAGAGGGACTGGCCCCGATGCCATTCTGGCTCAGACGGCTGGGGCTGGAGGTGTGTAAAAGCAGCCTTGATCAGGACCATTAGTGTTCATCCGCCACCCACCCTGCCCACGTGCCTGGAACATTGGAGCATTTGCTGCTGTCCTCTCGTTAGAGAGTGCCCACCTTATTGAAATTAGTCTGGGCACTTTGACTTGTGACTCCTCTTCATAGCGGTTTTATTTCCCCATTCCAGTACCTCACATGTGATGAGGTCATCACAGCAACGTGGGGCTATTTCTATTATTTAACAACAGAAACTCCGTCGAAAGGTCACAATTTACGACCTTTGTGAATTCTGTAACTATCCTATCAGGCAGAGGTACAGAAGTTTTAAAATGCATACCTTCAGATTCAAGGACAGAGGCATGAGGGAGGAGCTGGCCAAGGTCAATTGGAAAGTGATCTGAGCAGGAATGACAGTGGAACAGCAATGGCAGGCATTTCTGCGAACAATTCGTAAAGATGCAGGATGTTTTCATTCCAAAGAGGAAGAAAGATTCTAATGGGAGAATGAGGCAACCGTGACTGACAAGGGAAGTCAAAGACAACATAAAACTGAAAGAGGAGGCGTATAACATTGCAAAGATTAGTGCAATGCTGGAGGATTGGGAAGCCTTTAAAAACCAACAGAAGGTGTAACTAAAAAGACAATAAGGGGAGAAAAGATGAATCACGAAAGTAAGCTAGCCAATAATATAAAAGAGGATAACAAAAGTTTCTTAAGGTATGTAAAGAGTAAGAAAGGGTGGACATTGGACCTCTGGAAAATGACGATGGAGAAGTGATAATGAGGAATAAAGAAATAGCTGAGGAATTGAACCCATCTTCAGACTGCAAAAGGATCCTGACCCAAAACATCGTCTGTCCATTTCCCTCCACTGATGCTGCCTGACCCGATGAGTTCCTCCAGCTCTTTATTTTTTGCTCCAGATCCCAGCACCTGCAGTCCCTGTGTCCCCAGATTTGGCTGTTAGTCGACACTAGGTTTCTGATCGCCTGCGAACACCTTCAGTGAGTGATCCCGTTGTCAAGTGCATTTTTCAACGCACAGCCGTATCTATCTGCGCAACGTAGCAAAACCATTCCAAAGCATTTGCAAAAACAGACAAGAGCAGTACAATATTTTAAAAACTGTATTTGTACAATGCCTTTCACAGATGCAGGAGGTCCCAAGGAAAAAGCTACTTTTGAAACTGCTGTAACTTCAGAAATGCAACAGCCAATTCCCAAACATGACCATGAAATAGGCAGCCAGATCATCTGTTTAAGATGGCTATTCAGTGGTATCTTGTTGGACAGGGCATTGGGATGAATTCCCCCAATACTGTATTGACTTGAATGCCTTTGGACAAATCATTGCACACAGAGGTAGGTATTTTGAATGAATTGTTAAACAGGGGCAATCACCTATTTTCTCGAGCCATTATGTAACAGATTCTCTTGGACAGTTTAGAAGAAGAATGGAGGAGATTCTCTCTGGCGCTCTCTGCCTATAATTTGTCTCTTAACCGAGACAACTATAAAGAACCTGATTAATACACAAAAGGACGCAAAGTGCTGGAGTAACTCAGCAGGTCAGGCAGCCGTCTCTGGAGAGCGGGGCCAGGTGACGTTTCGGGAGTCTGGTCCCGACCCGAAACGTCTCCTATCCATCTTCTCCAGAGATGCTGCTTCACCCGCTGATTTACTCCAGCAGTTTGTGCCCTTTTCATGTAACTGCAATCAGGCTGTGCACAACACAGCTGCTGACGTTTCCCGCCTTACACCTGTGACTACACTTCAAAATACTTGGAGCTTTCATTGACATACCTGATGTGTTCCTGCAGCCCCTTTCAGAACAAGCCTCTCGATGTTTTCCTCATTAACTACACTTCTGCACCGATATGACCTTGAAAAATACAAAGTGATTCCTCAAAATTCAATTCCAACTTCAATCCTTTAGCTCCAGCCAGTGAACTATAGCACTGATGTACCCCAGACCATAACATAAACCAACCTCCCTTCCATTGACTCCATCTGCATCTAATGCTGGCTCAGCACGGCCAGCAGCATAATCAAGGACAAGTCTCACCCTCAGGTCGAGAAGTTTGAAATCGCACACCTCCAGATTCAGAGATAGTTTCTTCCCAGCTATTACCAGGCAACTGAACCATCCTCTCACCAACTATAGAGCAGTCCTGAGCTGCCATCCATCTCATTGGAGATCTTTGGACTACCTTTATTCAGACCTTACTGACTTTATCTTGCATTAAACGTTATTCCCTTTATCCTGTATCTGTACACTGGAGACGGCTTGATTGTAATCATGCGTTGTCTTTTCAATGACTGGATAGCAGGCAATAGAAAAGCTTTTCAAAATACCTCGGAACTCGTGACAACAATAAACTAAACTAAACTGACGAAGAGTCACGACCAGGATCATAACCTCTCCATGTTCTCCAGAGATGCTGCCTGACCCACTGAGTTACTCCTGTCCTTACTTTGTGGTCTTTTTTTTATAGACTAGCCGTCTGGAGTTCCTCGTTCTTCTTTAAAGCAAGTTCGCTAATTCAATAAGCAACAATTACACGTTTTGAAATATCTAAAAATAAGCACATTCCTTCCATGACATCGATAAAAAGTACATGGTACTGCCGTTTTAACTTTACTGACTGTCTTGTGAGTCCCCACAGAATTTGACACTTCATGCACACATCAGGGGCAGCAGCTCACCAGGAATGCATCCTGTGTTTAAGAGTTCTCTGCAAGGAAAGTGAGCGTGGGTCTTACCCAATGTAGCATGGAGCCAAGGTTGTTTCTCTTCTTCAGGGTCATTCAGTAATAAGTTAACCACATCGCACAGGCACATCTTCGCACGAGCGAGCCGCTGCACGGCTGACACACCAATCCTGATCAATGCCACTAAGACTGAGGAACGGAGACCGGGTCTGTGCAGGAATCTGGAGCCACTGCTCTTTGTTCAATGTTCGCAGAACAGCCGAGGAGAGGTGAAGCTTTGCATGCTGGACTTGCCTGGAGCAACACCCTCTGCAGGCTAATGTGTTGGGAATAACGAGGACAGGAAGGAGATAACTGGCTCCTGGCTTCTTAAAAAAAGTTCACCTCATTAAAATGCAGGTGACAGGAAAGTAAAACAAGCAGCTGGAACTGAAGACGGACACAAAAGGCTGGAGTAACTCAACGGGTCAGGCAGCATCTCCAGAGAAAAGGAACAGGTGATGTTTCGGGTCAAGACCCTTCTTCAGACTGTAACTAATGCAGTACATGGGTACTGCAGCTGATAAATCTATAGGAATCTGTGTATGTTCAAACAACTTAGAAAGCAGCAGTCATACTCTTTTAATTCTTCAGTCGGTGATATTTGTTGTATTTGCCGGCTGGTGGGGTGAAAGGTGAGGACTAGGGGGACTGCCCTTGTTGCGAGTGCGGGGATGGGGAGAGAGAGCAGTGTTGCGGGGTTGCGGTTAATTCTTTGCTGACCAAACTTCTGTTTCAACACACTTTCCAAAAATACAAGTGAGCACAATAGATTCTCCTAAATTTGCTTCATACCTCTCAACTTTAGCTCCGGCCATCAGCTTTACAGCAAGCAAGTTTGCTCATTTAAGAATAAGCAACAATGAGAGTCACATTTGCTGCAGTTTCTATCCAGTTAGCTTCACCCACTTATCACTGTCTTCAGGTTAAGCCTGCAAGGCTTGCAAATAACTGCGATGGTCTTCCGGTATATCACAAAGATAGACACAACGTGCTGGAGTAACTCAGTGGGCCAGGCAGCATCCCTGGAGAAAAAGGATGGGCAATGCTTCGGGCTGGGATCCTTCTTCAGACTGACGTTTCGGGTCGGGACCCTTCTTCAGACCCTTCTTCCAGTTTATCACCATGTTTTGAAGTTTGAGGAAGAGTGCCGACCCAAAGCAACGTCGCCTTGCCATATCTTGCAGAGATGCTGCCGGACCCGCTGAATTACTCCAGTGCTTTGTGTCTCTGCTTCAAAGTTCCGCCGTTTGTTTCCAAATGACATTCTGGTTCCACCAAGATGCAGTACAGAACGCCACAGGAGATCCTTTTTCCCTCTGGCTATCAGAGTGTACAACTCCTCCTCATTCTGTCATGGGGTAGACTGACTCTTCCCCCCCCCCCCCCACCCCCAATCTTTGCACATCCCCAATCCTTTCTGTTCATCACTTTAATGGGGTCAAGGAAAGAGCGTTCACGTCGCGGCCCTGTTTCAACCAATCGTTCCACCACCACGCACAAGACGCACAAGAAGTGCAAGACAGACACCATTGTGCAGATGCCGAGATGTGTGTTCAGCTCTGGCTGAACAACTTCTAAGCTTGTGTGTGGACTCGATAAGAAGAAGAAGAAGATCACTGTAATTTCATGTTTCATGTAACTTGTGTTTTATGACCGTTGCCAGACCAATTTCCCTCCTGGGATAAATAAAGTTCTATCGTGCCGTATCATATCGTATCGACCTCGCCCTTCTCTATCTCATTCAGATAACCAAATCCACCATTTCTGGTTTCTAGATCGCCCTTTCAGCTGCCTAGGGCCGCTCACCCTAGTCAGGGTGGAGTTTGCCTCAGTGGGCTGGCTCTGCACATCTCTAAAGGCAATACAAACATTTTATTCTCTCCATATCTCAGCTTGTGGGAAAGCAGAACAACAAGCTTCCAAGGCAGGGTGGGGTAGCGGGTAGAGTTGCTGCCTTACAGGGCCAGAGACCCAGGTTCAATCCTGACTATGGGTGCTGCCTGTATGGAGTTTGTACCTTCTCCCCGTGACCTGTGTGGGTTTTTTCCGGGTTCTCCGGTTTCTTCCCACACACCAAAGACATACAGGTTTGTAGGCTAATTGGCTTGGTACAAATGTAAATTGTCCCTCGTGTGTGTTGGATAGCGTTAGTGCGCGGGGATCGCTGGTCGGTGCGGACTCTGTGGGCCGAAGGGCCTGTTTCCGCGCTGTATCTCTAAACAATACAAAACAAAACACAAAGTGACAGAGGAACTCAGCGGGTCAGGCAGCATTTGTCATGGATAGGCGACATTTCAGGTCATAAAACATTGTCCATTTCACCTCACAAATGCTGCCTGACCCACGGAGTTCCTCCAGCACTTTGTGTTTTGCTCAAGATTCCAACATCTGTAGCTCCTTGAGACTCCAATAGATGAGTTTATCTTGGCGCCATGTTCGACACAGACAATGTGGGCCGAAGGGCCTGCTCCAGTGCTGTCCTGTTCATTGTTCTTTGTTCTATGTTTCCAAAGTGTCACCTCGTGAGTTACTTTTACGTTAACCCTGTTTAGGGACTTGCGCACACAATCCTAAACTGGCATCCTAGTATGGGACTGAGGCAGTGGTGCACTGACGCACTCTAGCCTTTTATACCAGATATACAGAACTGAATTTCAGTGGCGGTGAGTATTGAATGTTGCTGCGACTGTTCTGCCTATTTAGAGCAGTCATTGAGCCTGTCATTCTGGAAATCCTAAGTAATAGGAGTAGGGTAACAACATGTCCACTCGTTAGCCTGCTCAGCTCTTCGACAAGATCACAGTCAATCCATCCTTCCTCCTCCATTTCTCCATAACCCTTGCGTACCTGGCAGTCTGTTTGTGCAAAGTAAGGTGGCTGGTGCACATTTAACTTGCTCAAACTTCAGGGAGAGAGGGAGGGAGGGAGGGAGGGAGGCCTAAAAAAAATTAATACAAAGTACTTGAACTTTTGAACTTGCTCCTTATGAAAAGCCTCAGAGGAAAAGCAAGGATCTAGTTAACGCGCATTAATGCCATGTTTTTTGTTATACTGTTAGAACCTGTGTCAACTCTTACTCTCCCTATTGGCATGTTAACTCATCCATTCTGAGACAAACTCATTAACTGGTATTCAACTGCAAATCCATCCTGGTTCTTACATAAACACTTGCTTGTCCCGTTTGCTGGGAACCCTCGCCCTTTAGCTTCCTAAAGTTGTGCCTGTGAAACAGACGGGGTGCGAAGGTTTAGGTTTAGGTTTATTATTGCCACATGTACTGAGGTACAGTGAAATGTGTTGTCTTGCATGCTATCCAATCGCATACATAATTCCATAATGTATTAAGAAGGAACTGCAGATGCTGGTTTATACCAAAGATATGCACAAAATGCTAGAGTAACTCAGCAGATCAGGCAGCATGTCTGGAGAAAATGGATAGGTGAGGTTTCGAGACAGCACCATTCTTTAGAGAATACTGTACTCAAATGCAATCAAGCCAGACTCAAGTACTATAGGCAGGGCAAAGGGAAAGATACTGAGGGCCGAATATAGTTCTCAGCACTATAGTACAACAGTTCCAGAGGCAATGTCCAATGTCGATATTGGGGTAGAGGAGAATCGGACAGTATCCTAGGTTAAGGAAGGACCGTTCAGAAGAAGGATCTGAAGAAGGGTCCTGACCCGAAACATCGCCTGTCCAGTCCCTCCACAGATGCTGCCTGACCCGCTGAGTTTCTCTGGCACTTTGTTAATTTACTCAATATTCCAGCACCTGGAGTTCCTTGCATCGAGACAGTAATGAGACAACAAACCATCCCTCAGGGCAGTCGTGAGCCTTTGGAACTCTCTTCCTCAAATGTTTGGGAAGGGGGTGGGGGGGGGGGGGGGGGGAATGGGGTGGGGTGGCAGCAGGGAAGTTGAATATGATATGCAAGTGAAGAGGGGGTGGTGAAAAAATGACTACAATCAGATCAGGCCATGTCTGATTAAATAGAGGAGCAGGCTCAAGGAGCAGTTCCCAGTCCACAGGAGTCAACCAGATGAGCTTTAATGCCGGTTTCATGTTTCATGGTCACTGTAATCAGGGCTGTTGTTTTAATCTGGATGTAGGCAATGAATCCCATTGCTCTGCGGGTGATCAGTTTGTATCATTAGTATAGGCCTCTCTGTTACTGTAGGCTCACCTCGGCACCAAAATGAGTTTCCTTCTGTCCAGCTCCTGGGACATTTTTCCTCACTGTTCAGTAAAGTAAGGGTTATCACAATTACAAGGGGGAACGGGGTATCATGGGTTCAAGTCTCCTGCGATCCACTGCGTTTGAGAGGGTTTAACAGCATATTGCATTGAATTGATGTAATAGTCGAATATACAGAAAGACATACCCTGACTATTTACTGTACATTTTATTAATAAAGACTCTTTGGGGGAAAATATGGCAGCAGGTTGTCATCTAATTATACAACTACCTGAAAGAACAGAAGATGCTCTAGTTTAACATCTCATATGAAAGTTAGGATACGATACGATAGAACTTTATTTATCCCAGGAGGGAAATTGATCTGCCATGATGTTACTGTTGGCAATACTGCACTCCCTTGGTACTGAAATGCTTGGACTTTGGGGTCAAGTCTATAGAGCGGAAATTGAAATCACAATTTACTGATGCACAGGCAAGGCATCAGTTACTGCCCAATGGTTTTACTCTCAGAAGATAAGACACAAAATGCTGGGGTAACTCAGCGGGACAGGCAGTATCTCTGGAGAGAAGGAATGAGTGAACCTTCTTCAGACCCTTCTTGACCCGAAACGTCACCCATTCCTTCTCTCCAGAGATACTGCCTGTCCCGCTGAGTTACTCCAGCATTGTACCATGTCATGGTACACCAGTCATTAAAAGTAGGCATGCAGGTGCAACAGGCAGTGGAGAAAGCAAATGGTATGTTAGCATTCATAGCAAAAGGATTTGAGTATAAGAGCAGGGATGTTCTACTGCAGTTGTGCAGGGCCTTGGTGAGACCACACCTGGAGTATTGCGTACAGTTTTGGTCTCCTAATCTGATGAAAGACATTCTTGCCATAGAGGGAGTACAGAGAAGGTTCACCAGACTGATCCCTGGGATGTCAGGACTTTCATATGAAGAAAGACTGGATAGACCCGGCTTGCACTCGCTAGAATTTAGAAGATTGAGGGGGATCTTATAGAAACTTACAAAATTCTTAAGGGGTTGGACAGGCTAGATGCAGGAAGATTGTTTCCGATGTTGGGGAAGTCCAGAATAAGGGGTCACAGTTTAAGGATAAGGGGGAAATCTTTTAGGACCGAGATGAGGAAAACATTTTTCACACAGAGAGTGGTGAATCTGTGGAATTCTCTGCCACAGAAGGTAGTTGAGGCCAGTTCATTGGCTATATTTAAGAGGGAGTTAGATGTGGCCCTTGTGGCTAAAGGGATCAGGGGGTATGGAGAGAAGGCAGGTACAGGATACTGAGTTGGATGATCAGCCATGATCATATTGAATGGCGGTGCAGGCTCGAAGGGCCGAATGGCCTACTCCTGCACCTATTTTCTATGTTTCTATGTTTCTATTCCTTCTCTCCAGAGATGCTGCCAGTCCAGCTGAGTTACCCCAGCATTTTGTGTCTATCTTCGGTTTAAACCAGCATCTGCAGTTCCTTCCTACACGTTTTACTCTCAGGTTCAGCTTGAGAAACAGAATAATCTTAGGGTAAAGGAAATGTCCAAAATTCTGAACATTTCAAGGTGTCAAGTAGATCTGACGTGAAACTCTCTGCAGCTTCCTGTTATTCAGAATTCTCTCAAACCGCCTCAGAGTTTGTGGCCTCGTCACAAGCTCAGGGCCGGGGTTTCAAACAGTCGGTGAGTTTAAAGGGACAACAGACCCCCCCCCCCAGTGGATACCCGCTTTCCGTGGCATCGATTAATGCATCTCCTCACTCAGACAGGAACGGTTGCTCAGTTAACACCAGTTGTAGGTGCACGTGTAGAACCACGGTGGTCGGAAGTCAAGAGCAGACTGAAATAATAGCAATGTTACCTTCAGTAAATACAAACAGCCAACAGCACAGACAGAGAGGACCCGAGAGATGGGCCAGGAGCCAAGAGTGTTTAATTGCCATATGTCCCGACAATGGAACGTAAGTTCATAAAGTTCTTAAGACATGGGAGCAGAATTAGGCCATTCAGCCCATCATATCTACTCCACCACTCAATCACGGCTGATTTAATTTTTCCCTCTCTACCCCATTCTCCTGCCTTCTCCCCATAAGCTTTGACACTCTTGCTATTCAAGAACCTATCAATCTCTGCATTAGGAATATCCAAGGTCTTGGCCTCCACAGCCATCTGTGGCAATGAATTCCACAGATTCACCACCTTCCGGCTAAAGGAATTCCTCCTCATCTCCATTTTGAAAGTATGTCCTTGACATTCTACAATGATATTCTTACTTGTAGCAGTACACAATGTAATATATAATAAATATAATTCAATAATCTAGTACTCCCAATACTGGTGCACAAAAAACCACGTTAACTCCTCAGTGCAACTAAAGGCAGTACATAGTTCGCAGCTGTTTCAGAGCCTGATGTGTGTTGCGAATGAGCTATTCTTGAACCAGGTAGTCGCAGTTTTCAGGCTCCTGTGCCTACTTCCAGATGGCAGGAGTGAAATGAGAATGTGGCCAGGGTGGTGTGGGGCTTTGATGATACTGGCTGTCTTTTTGAGGCAGCGCTTGCAACAGATCTATTCGATGGTGGGGAGGTTAGTACCTCTGATGAAGTGGATGATTGCACACAGGAAGATGTGAGAGAAAGCAAGTCAAAACCATCAGTTTCATCAGTCTGATGAAGGGTCCCAACTCGAAACATTGCCCATCCATGTTCTTCACAGATGCTGACTATCCAGCTGAGTTACTCCAGCATGTTGTGCCTTTTCTTGGTAAACGAGTACCTGCAGTTCCTTGTTTCCACCTAAGCCAAAACCTGTATGTCCTATGGGTACATGGACCAGATTGGATGTTTCTCTGACCGAAGACATGTTACATCTCATGTCTCTCATAATATGCCATCAGGTGTTGGCCAGGTACCTACCCAACTGGCTTTTGTTTGTCCAGCAGCAAGTCTCCTGCCCCACGCAGGGTGTTACGTCTCTACACCTCTGCTCCACCACCAACAGGTACAGCCTATCGCTCCATCCCTCGCCCTCATTTTATCAGTCTGAGCTCCCATCCGTGCTGCTCCTCCCGACTTACAGGCAGAGATTGCAGCGTGAGGCATGAACGACCCTGCAGTGGTCCAAGGAGGCTGAGGGTCTACTTCAGGAATGCATGGAGTCTGTGGACTGGAACAGGCTCAAGATCACGTCAACCAGAATGAATGAATATACCTCAATCTTCACTGGTTTCAACAACAAAAGTGGTCCAGTCCTCCACAGAATAAAGTTGGCCAATCTCAATGACCAGCACATAGTAGTACTACCACCATAATAAAGTGCTTTGAAAGATTGGTTATGGCCCACGTCTGTGCCAGTCCTGGGTAATCTACACGCTTTGCGATTTGCCATGAGGGGAAAATAGGTCCATTCGAATGCCATCGTTCCTGCATAACATAATCATCAGCTTGACAATAAGAACACAATATGTCAGAATGCTATTCATTGACTACAGCTCAGCCTTCAACATCATAATAGGTACATGCGCACAAACCAGAAGAGGGACTTAGAAACATAGAAACATAGAAATTAGGTGCAGGAGTAGGCCATTCGGCCCTTCGAGCCTGCACCGCCATTCAATATGATCATGGCTGATCATCCAACTCAGTATCCTGTACCTGCCTTCTCTCCATACCCTCTGATCCCCTTAGCCATAAGGGCCACATGTAACTCCCTCTTAAATATAGCCAATGAACTGTCCTCGACTACCCTCTGTGGCAGAGAGTTCCAGAGATTCACCACTCTCTGTGTGAAAAAAGTTCTTCTCATCTCGGTTTTAAAGGATTTCCCCCTTATCCTTAAGCTGTGACCCCTTGTCCTGGACTTCCCCAACATCGGGAGCAATCTTCCTGCATCTAGCCTGTCCAACCCCTTAAGAATTTTGTAGGACTTGTGATAGGAATGCTGGTTCTTGCTCTCAGATACCACTTGGACCAAAACTAAATAGTCACATGGCAAAACTATAACTAAACCTAAACCTTCAGCAGATGGTTGAATCTCTGACTGAATACAAGAAACACAAATACCGGAAAGCTAATTTAAAATAAAAGGGTATTAGGTCCTACAAATCCCACGGGACAGAAGCAACATATTAAACTTCTTTGAACATAATTATAACTGCAAAAATGCTTTCCTTTCAGAGACTCCTTTAATCTAGATTCTAGGAAAACTTTCTGAAGAAAGGCATTGTTTCTTTCCTCCCACACTCCATAGATGTACAGGTGCGCAGGTCTTGAAGCAAGTGTAAATTGTCCCTAGTGTTTGTGTAGGATAGTGTTAGTGTGCGTGGATTAGAGATACAGCGTGGAAACAGGCCGATCGAGTCTGCGCCATATCTCTAAACTAAAGTAAACTCGGAAGCTGATATACAATGTTGTATCTTGTGCGAGACAAACCAGTTGTTGAGCACCACGCTCTTACCCGGGCACCAAGCCAAGTTTGTGCTGCGAAGAAGCACCACAGAAGGCAAAATAACAACTAGTCCCAGGAAGAGATTTTTTTTTAAACTGGGGGTCTTTGACATTAGAAGGAGCTAAATCAGTCGTGTTCAGAAAATCATGGGAACCCTTTGCACTTGATCTGGATCTGTGATTAGGGAATGAACTGGGTCACTGCCAACTCTCCAGCAACGCGATCTGATGGGTCAAGAATGAGTTGTGCATTGAAGTTCCTCGTGTGTTTCTATGATTAAACAATATCGTTTCTCTATAGACACAAAATGCTGGAGTAACTCAGCAGCCCAGGCAGTATCTCTAGAGAGAAGGAATGGGTGATGTTTTGGGTCGAGACCCTCAGACTGAGAATCAGGGGAGGGGGAAGATACAGAGATAAGGAAGCGTAAGGTGTGATAACTAGACATCAAAGAAGGTGAAGCTCAAGGAGAATGTAGAATAGATCAAGGTAACAACAATGCAAACTTAGATAAATGTAATTGGGGACAGTCAGACTGGTTGTACAACTAGGAAGGGGGAGGGATGGAAAGAGAGGGAAAGCAAGGGCTACTTGAAGTTAGAGAAGTTAATATTCATACCGGTGGGGTGTTAGGTGACCAAGCGAGGTATGAGATGCTGTTCCTCCAATTTTCGCTGGGCGTCACTCTGACAATGGAGGAGACCCAGGACAGGAAGATCATTGTGGGAATGGGAGGGGGAGTTCAAGTGTTTAGCAACCGGGAGATCAGGTAGGTTTAGGCGGACCGAGCGGAGGTGTTCAGCGAAACGATCGCCGAGCCTAGTCAATATTCATACCCTTGGGTTCTAAGCTGCCCAAGCGAAATATGAGGTGCTGTTCCTCCAATTTGCATTTAGCCTCACTCTGACAATGGGGGAGGCCGAGGACAGAAAGGTCAGTGTGGGAATGGGAAGGGGAATTAAAGTGTTTAGCAACTGTATTTCTGGTTAAACTTTGATTTTTTAAAATGTGCCAATATTTAGTCTGGTCACAGCTGTGGCAGAAACAACCTTATCTTCATTCACGTCACGACGTACTTTGTTAACAGGATGAATCCTTGGTATTCACCTTGCTCCCACTTTTTCTCCCTGCCACTTCCCCCACTTGATCTCGATTTCAAAACACTTCATCCCCACAAGAGGGCACCAGATAGCCAGGAACCTCCCTCCATTACAGTCGAACCACACAGATCACCTGAGATTTTTTTTTTGTAGAAACAAGGAACAAAGAACCAGAGATGCTGATTTACCAAGGAGTAACCCAGCGGGTCAGGCAGCATCCCTGGAGAACATGGATAGATGACCTTTCAGGTCAGAACCTCCCTTCAGACTGATGCTCCTCTTCAGACTCTTCAGTCCAAAGAAGGGTCCCGACCCGAAACGCCACCTATCCATGTCTCCTGAGATGCTGCCTGACCCGCTGAGTTGCTCAAACATTTTGTGCATTCTTTTTCGTTTAACTGGTGTCATTAAATACCTTGCTATTTTCTTTGACAGTTTCTTTCATGCTAGAGGGTGCTTTCTTTAATCATTTGGGGCAGTTTGATTTGACAAACTACATTTACTTTTCCAACAAATAGTTTGGAGACCTAAACTTAATTACACACACTGGTATAATTAGGCCGATGCATCCTAATCATTTATATCAGAATTAAATTACCATATGAGTTCAGATCTAAGAAAATGTATACATTTTGGGCATTTAATAAAGAGGACATTGAAACTTAACTGGACATTAATGTGAAATATTTAACATATGTGTGAGAAATGTGTTGATATTTTAATGGACCATTGAATTCTGGGCAAAATCCATGGCTGGGCATTTCCTGATGGCAACTGCCTGCACAGCTCATAGCCGCCGTGCTATTGGTGCACTGACTGATGGCAAGCAAGTTGGGAAGGGTGACACAGTGCTGCTGCAGATCGTGGGTTCAATCCTGACCACCGGCACTGTTTAGGTACAGTTTACACGTTCTCACTGTGACACCACCCCCAGGTGCTCAGGTTTCCTCCCACATCCCAAACACGTGCAGGTTTGTAGGTTAATTGAGGCCTAGAGTGATACAGTGTGGAAACAGGCCCTTTGGCCAAACCAGCCCACATGTCCCAGCTACCCTTGTCCCACCTGCGTGCGCTTGGTCCATATCCCTCCAAACCTGTCCTATCCATGTACCTGTCTAACTGTTCCTTAAACGTTGGGATAGTCCCAGCCTCAACGACCTCATCCGGCAGCTTGTTTCAGATACCCACCACCCTTTGTGTGAAAAAGTTAGATTCCAATTGAATCTTTTCCCCTTCACCTTGAACCTGTGTCCCCTGGTCTAAGATTCCCATACGTTGGGCAAGGGACTCTGTGCATCAATTGGCTTCTGTAAAATTGTCCCTATGTGTGTAGGATAGAACTAGTGTACGAGGTGATCGCATAGACCCGATGGGCCAAAGGGCGTATCTCTAAACTAAACTAAACTAATTTGTGCGGAAGGTACACATGGTGGCTCCACTTGTAAGGGAACTTCATGTGATTCCTGAACATGTGAAGTTCATGGGTTTTTAAGACTGAGGTAACTCATTGAGAGACCTCCATCGCCCAGACAGGGTTGGGTCTGAGACTTCTCCAGACTTGCCAACGTCCTAGTGCAGCCTCCATCTGTGTGAGCACAACAACCCTGTGATTACATAATGACCTAGTGACTCTAAACTCATGATCATCAGATGGGCTCTCCCTGCCTGCAGAATGACAGCCTAATGATTAGTCACATTCACTCTGCATTATATTTAGTGCAGAATTAGCTGACCACACCCATTAACAAGATACTCTGTGGTCTCCCCCAACCCCCAGTCTAAAATAATCAGATTAATATACAAGCAGGAATAGAGAAAGGTTGGGACAGGAATATAAATATTCATATGAAAAATTTCAGAGTTGCAAAATATAACTCAATGAGTAATGCAAGAGGAAAGTGTACTGTAAATGACAGGGCCATTACAAGCACTAGTGTACAGAAGGATCTTGGGGTGCAAGTCCATAGATCCCTGAAGGTAGGGAGCAACACAAGTAGGCAGACTGATAAAGAATGCTATGGTATACTTTTTTTGCTGATTGAGGTGTTTAGTATCTGCACCGATAATAATGGTTTCAAGGTTAATCGTCACTTCACGGTATAACGGCTAAATATTTCAATGATGAACATCTGAACTATAAGTCGAGATAAGACTTCACAACTTCACAATTTTGAGTGTGATAAGAGTTGCTGGTAAGATTAATCTTAGATTAATCGTAAGAGGCGATGAATCCCATCCTCCCAACCGTTTCCACCACTCCCTTCCAGTAAGGGAGGTACAGTAGATTCCCTCTGTACAAAGTGCTGGAGTAATTCAACGGGTCAGGCAACATCCATGGAGGGAAATGGACTGGCGACGATTCGGGTCTTCTCTCCTTATCTTACCCACTTTGGTCTCCTTTTCACCTCTAGCCTTTGTCATATGCTCCTTCCATTGGCCAATCAAAGCCCCCTCACCTGTATCCACCCATCACTTGCCAGGTTTTGTCCTGCCCTTACCTCTCATTTCCAGCTTTAATCCCCCTACGACAATCAGCCTGAAGAAGGATCCCAACCTAAAACATTGCCTCTCCATTCCCTCCACTGATGCTGCATGGCCTGCTGAATTCCCAAGCATATTGTGTTTTGCTCGCTATTCCATCATCTGCAATTCCTTGTGTCTCCATTCATCCTATCTCTTCCTCTTCTTATTTCACAAATCAAACATCCATGAAAAGCTTTTTGTTGCACTCTATCCAGTCAGTGAAAAGACTCTACATGAATACAATCAAGCTGTCCACAGTGTACAGTTACAGGATAAAGAGAATAACATTTAGTGCAAGATAAAGGCCAGTAAAGTCCAATTAAAGATAGTCCAATGGTTTCCAATGAGGTAGATGGGAGGTCAGAACCACACTCTAGTTGGTGAAAGGATGGTTCAGTTGCCCGATATTTGCCTGAAGAAACTGTCCTTGAATCTGGAGGTATGCGTTTTCAAACTTCTGTACCTCTTGCCTGATGGGAGAGGGGAGAAGAGGGAGTGACCGGGGTGAGACTGGTCCTTGATTATGCTGGTGGTCTTGCCAAGAAAGGCAGCGTGAAGCGTAGATAGAATTAATTGGGGGGAGGTTGGTTTGAATGAAGATGTGGGCCACGTCCACAACTCTCAGCAGTTTCTTGTTGTCTTGGATGGAGTTGTTCCCAAAGCCATGTTGTGATGCATCGCGATCAAATGCATCTGTAGACGTTGGTGACGGTTGTTGGGGACATGCCAAACTTTTTAAGCCTTCTAAGGAAGAGGAGGGATTTTGGCCATTGCTTCGATGTGGCTAATCCAGGACAAATTGCTGGTGATATTTATACCTAAGAACTTGAAGCTTTCAACTATCTCTACCTCAGCCCAAAGTAGAGATTCTACTAAGGTCTAGCAGCTGGCTTGACCATGTTACTTATGCCTGCTTCCTTTTAATACCCATGCCACGGGATAAAGATTCTGTCTACTCCATGTCTGTCTCTTTAAACTGTTTAAACATCTATCAAGTCACCCCAGGCATCCTTCACTCAGGCCCAGCCTATCCAGCCTCCTCTCCCCATAACTAACCTTCTCCAGTCCAGGCAACATCCTGGAGAATCTCCTCTGCATTCCTTGCAGCACAATGACTTCCTTCCTAGTAAAACACAATCTGCTGGAGGAATTCAGCAGGTCGAGACCATCTGTCGGGGGAGGGAAGGAAGGGTCAGCGTTCTGCTTCAAAACCCTGTGTCACAGCCAAAGAGCCTATAGCGGAGCATATAGGATCTTTGGTCACAGCTATGTGTGGAATCGAGAGTCAATGAATCCAATCTGTTATTTGAGCCACAGTGGGGTCCCTGGCAAGCTTCCTCCGCTGTTCCAGGTAAGGTACTGTGGAAGCGGGTTGGCTGGTCACACAACACAGGCATGTGGAAGACAAAGGGGTGCAGCAGAAAGGGGAAGCTGTGAAGAAATCAGATACCGCAAACAGGGAGGAGATTAGATGGAAATGACACAAATAATATTGAGAATAACGTGGGAAAGACAGGTTTGGAGGGATATGGGCCAAATGCAGGCAGGCGGGACTCGTGTAAATGGGACATGTTGGTGGGTGTGGGCAAGTTGGGCTGATGTTTCGTCCTCCCGAAATGTTATCAACATGTGCAGTGGCCCACAAGAGGAAAAAACACACTTGACCATGTTTATAGCAAACATTAAACAAGGGGACAAAGCATCACCTCTCCCCCATCTGGGCCAGTCTGACCACATCTCCTGGTTTTTAACTCCATCATACAGACCTCTTATCAACACGGTCAAACCAGCTGCTAGAGACATACAAGTGTGGCCTGAGGGAGCTTCTGCGCAAGTAAGGACTGCTTTAACCACATTGACTGGGAGTTATGTGAGGATGAGGACATTGACACCTACACTTCCACTGCACTGTTTTGCATAAAAAGCTGTGTAGACAATGTCACTATCACAAAAAGCATCCGTGTCTTTCCCAATAACAAACCATGGATCACCAAAGACGTCCAACTCCTGCTAACAGCCCGCAACATGGCATTCCAGTCCGGCAACACAGAGCTGTATCCTGCGGCCAGGTCCGACCTGAAGAGGGGCATCGGAGACGCCAAAGCAGCCAACCAGCGAAGGATTGAGAGCCACTTCGACAACTCGTCATGTATGGCAGGGTATACAGCACATCACCAATCACAAAAACAGCAACAACCCGTCCACCAGCAACAGTGCCTCACTGGTGGAGCAGCTCAACCACTTCTTTGGCCGCCATGAGGTGGAGAGAACAGAGACAGTCATGCTCATTACTCCAGCTCCAGCTTCCAACAGCCCGACACTCATCATACAGGCTGCTGATGTCACACGCACACTCCGTAATGTCAACATAGCTGGTGCGGACGGAGTTCCAGGACGGGTTCTCAGAGGCTGCGCTGCTGAGTTAGCTGACGTGTTCACTAACATTTTCAACCAATCTCTGGCACAATGCATGGTCCCCACATGCCTAAAACATCCACAATAGTGCCAGTTCCGAAACAGACAGCCAGAACCTGCCTCAATGCCTACAGGCCGGTCACACTAACACCAATAATCATGAAGTGCCTGGAGAGACTGGTCCTTCAGCACATCAAGGCCGCTCTTCCACCCCCCCTGGTTCCACACCAGTATGCATACAGAGCCAACAGATGACGCCAATGCCACTGTCCTCCATACTGTATTGCTCCATCTAGAACAACGGAGAGCATACGCCCAGCTACTGTTTGTTGATTACAGCTCTGCATTTAATACAATCATACCCAGCAGACTGGTCTCCAAGTTGGCCAACCTAGGCTTCGAACACAACATCTGTTTTTGGAACGTCACCTATCCATGTCCTCCACAGATGCTGCCTGACCCGCTGAGTTACCCCCAAATAAAGGACTTCCTAACAGACCAGCTGCAGTCAGTCAGGATGGGGCCCCCCACCACTCCCCCACTCTGTCACTCAGCACACGGGCTCCACAAGGCTGTGTGCTGAGCCTCCTCCTCGACTCCCTCTATACCTATGACTGTACACCAATCCACAACACGAACACAATCATTAAATTTGCAGACAGCACGACAGTGATCACTGAGGGCGATGAGTCAGCTACAGGGAGGTGGTACAGAGGCTAATAGGCTGGTGCTCAGAAAACAACTTGGCACTCAACACCAAAAAAACAAAAGAGCTCATCGTCGACTTCAGGATGAAGCAGGGTGACCATCCCCCACTGCACATCGATGGAGAAAGAGTGGACAGAGTCTCCAATTTCAGGATCCTGGGCACCCACATCTCAGAAGATCTCACGTGGTCAACCAACATAAACACTCTGGTTAAGAAGGCACAACAACAGCTTCACTTCCTAAGATCTCAACTTGCCACAACAGCTGCTAGTGTCCTTCTACCGCTGATCCATTGAGAGTGTCCTGACACATGGTCTCCTGGTGTGGTATCATGGCAACAGTTCTGTGGCTGACAAGAAGGCTCTGCAGAGAGTCATCAACACAGCCCAGAAGATCACCAACACACATCTGCCAGCCCTGGAAGACATCTCTAGCTCCCGTTGCCTGCGGACGGCATCCCGCATCCTATAGGACCCATCTCACCCCGCCCATCACTTGTTTGCCCTTCTGCCTTCAGGAAAGCGCTACAGGCCCATCAAAGCCCACACCACAAGACTAAAAAACAGTCTCCACCCTAAGGCCATCACCTCACTGAACTATGCACTGAATGCACACACCCCCCATAGTCAATATTTATATTGTACAATACCTATCTTGTGCAATGCTGATATATTCATTTATAATATTTAATTTTATAATACTATTCTGTGCAATATCTTATATTCTGACAATGACCTTCTGAGTGCAATATCTTATATTCTGGTACGGGTGCATACGTAGGCATAATGTGTATGCGTGTGTGAATCTGTGTGTATATGTCACAGTATGTGCACGTCAGTGTATGAACAATTTTTCTCACTTTTTTGCTGTTATTTTATTGTTATTTTTTAATCTTGTACATTTGAGCTCTGCTCAGGCAGAATTTCGTTGTAGGCACCACTAAAATG
This sequence comes from Amblyraja radiata, assembly GCF_010909765.2. NCBI lineage: Eukaryota > Metazoa > Chordata > Chondrichthyes > Rajiformes > Rajidae > Amblyraja > Amblyraja radiata. Next base: position 12,247,642 of record NC_045984.1, read on the forward strand.
ACAGTAAAGTAAAGTAAAGTTGGGCCGAAGGGCCTGTTTGCATACTCTATGACTCCACGACTATGACTCTATAACTCTGAATTGTTCTGAAAGTAGCACAAAGATTTCCCCTCAATTTTCGAAGGAATTCAAATATTGCTTTCATACAAACATAGTGTGTCATAAAAGATTCCGCTTTACAAGTTATCTGCCACACAGAGAGGGAACATTTCAAACATTCCTCAATTTATCCTCTATAATTGGGAAATTCCAATCCTATTTTTCCAGTGATACTGGGGGAAAGGATACCCAAGGAATGGGTTTATAAGATTACTTTTGCCTTTTTATACACAATTAGAATAGGAATTGAAGGCCATGTTAGAGCATTCAGAGACCTCTCACAACTTCACCGCTCCTCTAACCTCGATGAGTAGTCTAGTATTGTGGTCACCTCATCCTTCCCCAGGCACTTCCTCTATCGTGGCCCCCACAATGGCACTCATACTCAGAAAAAGCACCTCCCCCCATCCCACCCGACCTAGTTTGAGTTCTAAGAATATTGATAAATTAATTTATAGTAAGACACAGCTTGGCCTACCGAGTCCATACCAACCATCGATCATTGATTCACACTAGTTCCATGTTATCCCACTTTCACATTCGCTCTCCACATGCTTGGGGGCAATTCACAGAGGCCGATTCACCTACAAACCCCCGTGTCTTTAGGACGTGGGAAGAAACTGGAGCACCTGGAGGAAACCCATGTGGTCACAGGGAAAAGTGCAAACTCCACAAAGATAGCAACCCGAGGTGAAGTTTGACCCATGAATTTCTGGTTTGGTTTAGTTTATAATTTAGTTTAGAGATACAGTGCAGAAACAGGTGCTTTGTGCACTAACATTATCCTACACACTAGGGACAATTTACAATTTTACCAAAGCCAATAACCTACAAACCTGTACGCCTTTGGATTGTGGGAGGAAACCGGAGCACCCGGAAAAAAACCTATGCAGTCACAGGAAGAACATACAAACTCCAGACAGACAGCACCCGTAGTCAGGATCAAACCTGGGTCTCTATTGCTGTAAGGAACCAACTCTACTGCTGTACCACTGTGCCGCCCTATTAAACTACTTGTTCAATTGTGATTGAATCTCCTGTTCATTTGGCTGAACTCAAGTTTGAAAGGGTTTTCATATTCAACTGAGACAGTAGCCTCACACTGGAGACCCACTTTCATTTCTAAATTGGAATAGTGGGCCTCCTCCATTGTCAGGGTGAAGCCCAGCACGAATTGGAGGAACAGCACCTCGTATTTCTCTTGTGTAGCTTACAACCAAGCAGTATGAGTATTGATTTCTCTAACTTCAAATAACCCTTGCTTTCCCTCTCTTTTCACCGCTCCCCCTTCCCAGTTCTCCAACCAGTCTGAATGTCCCCAATTATATTTATCTCCGTTTGCTTTGTTGTTACCTGCTCCTGGCCAACAATTATCTATTCTACATTCCCTGGATCTCCACCTCTGACGTCTCGTTCTCACACCTTACACGTCCTCTGTATCATCCCCTCCACTGGCTCTCAGTCTGAAGAAGGTTCTCGACCTGAAACATCATCCATTGCTTTTCTCCAGCGACGATGCCTGTCCCGCTGAGTTACTCCAGCATTTTGTGCCTATTTTCAGGTCTTACTAGAGTCAGCTGACCCCCATAACCTCTTGGGCCAGAATGGAACCGACATCATGTTGTGTTAGATGACGGGCCCAGCATTGGGACAAGTACAGAGCAGGCAATAATCACTCAGTCAATAATATATCTCAGCAGGGTTTAACACTTGCATATGAATGAAGGGACTGCAGATGCTGGTTTAAACCGAAGATAGAGCGGCACGGTGACACAACGGTAGAATCGCTGCCTTACAGCGAATGCAGCGCCGGAGACCCGGGTTCCATCCCGACTACGGGTGCTGTCTGTACGGAGTTTGTACGTTCTCCACGTGACCTGCGTGGGGTTTTTCTGAGATCTTCGGTTTCCTCCCACACTCCAAAGACGTACAGGTGTGTAGGTTAATTGGCTTGGTAAATGTTAAAAAATATTGTCCCTAGTGGGTATAGGATAGTGTTAATGTAAGGGGATTGCGCGCGGACCCGGTGGGTTGAAAGGGCCTGTTTCCGTGCTGTATCTCTAATCTAAACTGCTGATCAAACACAACGGGACAGGCAGCATCTCTGGAGAGAAGGAATTTACAGCATCACCTGTATCCCTCTCCTCTGAACCCAGAGAAAATGCCTTGGTTCTCAGCTACCCACCCAATAATGTCACTCAGAAGGGTTTGTGCTGAAAACAGTCGCTGTGGATCATGTCAAAGATTCTCGGAATAATGTTGGTGCAGCACAATACGTGGCGGTCCTCAGGAAATTCCACCCACTTGGAATACGTTGACGTTGGAGCTGGCATTAGGAAAAACTTCCTCAGGGAACGCTGGGCCGCTGAGACAATGATACATGTCACAGCAGGTTGCCAGCTATTGTTTCCCTGTCTGTTATCATTCACAAAAGGAGGAAATAATATTCCCAGATTAAGCCTGGATGTAATTGATGGTTTGGAAGCACGCTGCATATAGTCTAGACATCAGGGAACGCTGGTTTACAAACAAAAGAGACAAAGTGTCCGTTCGGGCAGCTTCTCTAGAGGACATGAAACATCTAACAGGAGATTTTGCAATCAGTCAGCTCAGGAAAGACCTGATCCACCTTTACAGTCCACTTCAGTTTAGTTTATTGTCACGTGTACTGAGGTACAGTGAAAAGATATTGTTGCATGCTAGCCAATCAGCGGAAAGACAATACATGATTACAATCAAGCCCTTCACTGTGTACAGATACATGAAAAGGGAATAACATTTAGTGTTACATAAAGCCAGTAAAGTCCGATCAAGAATAGTCCGACGATCACCAACGAGGTAGATAGTAGCTCTCTAGTTGCAGCATGTAGAAAGGAACTGCAGATGCTGGTTTATACCGAAGATAGACACACAGTGCTGGAGTAACTCAGTAGGTCAGGCAGCATCTCTGGAGTAAAAGAAGGGGGGAAGTTTCAGGTCGAATCTGAAGAAATGTCCCAACCCGAAAGGTTAACGATCCTTTTTCACTCGAGAAGCTGCCAGACCCGCTGACTTATCCCTACATTTGTGTCTTTTTCTGCACATAGTCTAGTACCTTTCAAGCATAATCCCTTGGCATTGGTTAGGCTGATAGAGGTTAGGCTGTTACAGTGTGAAGGAACTAGCTTGGAGATGGGATCAGATTGCCAGCGAATGGATTGCAAGAGAAGCCTGTAATCTCCGTAGAGGGCATAAGAAACAGAGGCCAGAGTAGACCATTCCAAACACTTGAAATAAGATTGCGTCTGACCTGTTAATTCACCCAGTTTCCCACCCGATTCTTCACAATCCAATTGCCTCAGGGTCTAAAACTCTATCTACCACATACGATACAATACGATACGATAGAACTTTATTTATCCCACAAGGGAAATTGATCTGCCAACAGTGATAAAAACCCAAAATACATGAAACATGAAATTAAAGTGGCGAGTGGAAAGGATTGGGGATGTGCAAAGATTGGGAAGGGAATATTCATAACCTGAATGTAATGGCTGTACAGTGCCGTGGGGAGGAATCCTACAAAGAGTTACTACAGCAAGGTATTTTTGATTAATTCCTGAAAACGGATGACAAAAAATAAATTGTCTGCCTTCTTATGGAGAGCAACAGACATTTGGCCATTAAGTTAAGCAAGGAGCATGAGGTCAGTGGCGAAGACTGGTCCTGGGGTTAAAATTCTGCCCTGACCTTCCTGCACGGCAGATGAGATGGAAGGGGAGGAAGTTCCTCTCAGGAAGTTAACTAATGTGTTTCTGTATTTGTGCGTGGCCCTCAGAAGTGTATCATATTGTCAGTCTCGCCCACAGTCTCGCCATAAATGTAATGCACCTGATAATTACTCTATAATAAATGATCCTGCATAAAACCGTTTCTTTTCTCTTTCTGCACGACCTGTTGTACTCCCGTGAGGTATGATTGGCCCGGATAGCATACGTGATAAAGTTAACTAGTGAACTAATACTAATACCAATTAAATTAATAGAACTGAATGAGTAAGAAGGAACTGCAGATGCTGATTTACATCAAAGGTAGACCCAAAATGCTGGAGTAACTCAGCAGGTCAGGCAGAATCTCTGGAGAAAAGGATGAGGTGAGGTTTCGGGTCGAAACCCTTCTTCAGACCAAAACAGCGCCTATTACTTTTCTCCAGAGATGCTGCCTGACCCGCTGACTTACTCCAGCATTTGTGTCTATCAATAGAACTGAATGTTGGATTAGGGCACGGCAATTAGGAAAGATAAATCCTATCCAGTAAGCGAGCAATGTGCGGCACAGTGGCGCAGCTGATAGAGACGTTGCCTCACAGCACCAGATTTACTGGTTTGATCCAGACCTTGGGTTCTGACTGTGTGGAGTTCGCACGTTCTCCTTGTGACACGGCAGTCCAGGCAGTCCAATGAGGAAACATGTCAGGTTGATAAATATGTAAATATAACTCTCTTTCCACAGGGGTGGTGGATCTGTTATTGGATACACACCAAAAAGGTCCAGGCAAGAGACCATAACCACGGAATATAAGGATGTATCTTTAGAAAGGAGATGAGGAGGAATTTCTTTAGTCAGAGGGTGGTGAATCTGTGGAATTCATTGCCACAGATGGCTGTGGAGCCCAAATCAATGGATATTTTTACGGTGCAGATTGGCAGATTCTTGATTAATACAGGTGTTAAGGGTTATGGGGAGAAGGCAGGTGAATAGGTTTGAGGGGGAAAGATGGATCAGCCATGATCGAATGGCAGAGTAGACTTGATGAACCGAATGGCCTAATTCTACTCTTATAACTTATGAACATGAGCTTATGAAAAAAGCACCTCTATTTCCCTCCTCAGATGCCAACTTCTTCTTTATGCTACATTTGCAATGTTGGAGAAATTGTTTTCACTAACTGATAAATAGAGGATATGGATAGCAGATGTTCAGAGATGAAGAGACATTATTTTGAGCAGTGATCAACAATGGAGAGTGGAAGAAGATTTAGTCAGAGATTCAGAGAGGAGATGATGATCATAAGTCATAAAATCATAAGTGATAGGAGTAGAATTAGGGCATTTGGCATAATGAGTAGTTAAACACAGTGGGGCGTTAGAGAAATAGAAGGTTACTGGGGACCCATTGGATAGTCCTTTCAAAACGTCAGCAGAGGAATGATGGGCCAAATGGCTCATTGTTTGCTTTATGGTCCCATGATCCTCTGAGTCATAGACCACTTCCCAGTCATTACTGAGTGAGTCACCTCTTCCCCTTTGTAGACAGTGGCCGCACCAAAACGATCCTGTATGTTGATAATACATCCTCTCTCACTACTCCCCATCTGATTCCTCCTTCCCTCCGACTACGACTACATCTTACATTTTGTGTCTACCTGTTGATAATACATTCCCTCTTTGAGCAGAAGACAGAATGGGCTCCACAGGCTGTTCTGAAAGAACTTCAAAGAAATTGGCACAGTTGTTGAATGAAAGAAACCAGACCATAGAAGTTTGGAGAAGGATAGACACAAAGTGCCGGAGTAACTCAGTGGGTCAGGCAGCATCTCTGGAGAAAATGGATGGATGATGTTTCGGGTCAGAGCCCCTCTTCAGACTTTCTTCAGGGTCAGAAGAAGGGTTCCGACCCGAAACATCACCCCATCCTTTATGCTGTCTGACACTCTGAGTGACTCCAGCACTTTGTGTCCATCTTCGGTATAAACCAGCATCTACACGAGGTTGGGAGGACGGTAGGATTAAACCAAGTCAATGCTGGAGTGCGAGGCACACAGGTGCATGGACACATGTTGGGGTCCCATTGCAGCTTTCTACAGGTAAGAGGAACATGCTCCTGAATGCTGTGCAGTGAATCCTGTTTAAAATCCTGAATCAGGACAAGGAATAAGGGCAGGGGTACAAGGCCTGCCGATTCCCCAAATCCTGTGTCGACTTAATGTTTTAGATTCACATACAAAAGAGGCTGCTCGTGTGTTCAGTCTCAGCAGCGGTAAACGTGGCAAGGTGTGGTGCAATGGTTAATATAGTAGCTAAGGCAGGGAAGGTACATTCCATTGTCTCCTCGAGTTCCACTGTTCGCATCCTTGTACGCCTCTTGTTATCACATCTTCCCCAGCCAACAATGGACCATAATGGACTCCATCCTTCCTGAGGTCATCTGTTGCTGGCCCTGATCTGTTCTGGCCTTTTCCTGCCTCCAGTTCCCCCCCGCCCCCATTTTACAGTCGAAACAAGGTTTCCAACCCGAAAAATCACTAATCCCTTACCACAGAGATGCTGCCTGACCCGCTGAGTCACTCCAGCGTTTTGCGTTTACGATGCAACAGATTCAGGAAATCACAGCAATTGCAAAGTATGGTAAAGCTAAACTAAGGGCTGATCTCCTCACAGTGGTCCGCTAGACACGCAAGGTTCTGGTGCCTGTCCGTGACAAGTGGATCGACACTTTAGTTGCTACATTCGTAGGTTCAACCACAAGTGTTAATGTATCTGAGTTTGCTTTGGTTCACTGATGAACAAACTAGGTGTCTCTCAAGCGCCTGAATGGAGCCGATGACTGTCCAGTGAAGTGGAGTAAACAATTTACCTCACAGCTCACTTAAGAGTCAATATCATATCTTCTTTCACCCCTCGAATCAAGTGTTATGTTCAATGGGTCAATCCAGAGCAAAATGAAAGATGCAGCATCCTCAATAAATATATATAAAGGGAAAAAATGCATTCAGTGTGATGCTTTATTTAATTGTGGCCCACACGCTCGCATTCACTCTCGAAACCTCCTTCTCCCTCTCACTTCCAAGGTGTGCTCTTTGGGTTCTTTGGCCTGCACTAAAACCCACAGAGTCAGGATTTTTCTCTGGGAGCGTCCATGTGAAAACCCCAGTGACTATTTTCTAGGTGGAGTAAACTCTTTGGAGGTGGTGCAGCAGTCAGTGCTGATGCCACACAGCTCCGAGGTCCAGGATCCGATTCTGACATATCCAGTTTTGCACCGAGTCCCACACCGGCAGCTTCAGGAACGGCCACTTTCCTACAATCATCAGATTCTTGAACCAACCTTCAAACCCTAATCCTATCTCGCCAGTGGAACGCTATGCACCGCCTCTTGCACTACTATGGACTTGCTTTATTTTCTTTAATAAATGATTTTGCCCTAACATCGTGTTTTAACACACCTTTCTTTCTGGTAAAATATTTTGTGCAATTTATGCGTCTTTTATTTTGGTGTGTTTGTCTGAGTCTATGTGCCTGCAAAGCTGCTGCAAGCAAGATTGTTGTTGTACCTGTAGCTCAGTGTACTCATGCATATGACCATAAACTTGAACATAGCTTGAATTCGGTTTGCAGGTTCTCCTTGTGATGGCCTGGCATTCCCTGCTGATGGCTCCATTTCCCCCCCCCCACATCCCAGGGACGTGCTGGCAGGTTAATTGGCTGCAGAATCCAACAAAAGAATCCAACAAGAATTGGTGGTCGTGTGTGAGAACATAATTAGGAGGGGTTCAGGGCAATGAGGCGAGGTGAAATGGGAATGTCCGGATGGTTCCCTGTGGGTTTCCTTCCTTCACCATCCCAAACACAGATGGGTTTGTAGTTTATGACTAGTTGGGTGGTAGAATTCAGGGGGGAGGAGGGAGAATAAAACAGGGGGGAGATTAAAATAGACTCAGTGTAACTAGCTGGTTGATAGTCGGTGCGGATTAAATGGGCTGAAAATCTCTCTGTGACTATGTCTGTGACTCAACGGGCATCTTTATCAGTCTGAAGAAGGGTCTCGACCCGAAACGTCGCCTATTCCTCTCCACAGATGCTGAGTTTCTCCAGCATTTTTGTCTACCAATGGGCTTAATGTTCTTTCCCTATCATAATGTAATATATACATGAATTATACATGGTCGTTGGTGTGTATTGACTCAAGGCAACCAAAGAAATAATTTCAATGTCATCACATTTGTAATGTATTTAAATGGGTTATTTCCCCAATTGTATTGTGTTTCAGAGATTGAAATTTTTTTTGAGTAATAGGCAAGGAACTGCATCAATTAGCTCTTCCTGATTAAGACAGTGGGTTTCCCCAAAACCACGGCTGGCATTTCCATGAAACTTGTGTTGCTCTTGCCCTCAGTGACTCAGTGATGGGTGGGACATATCCTTCACATGTGCCTCTCCTGACCTGAGCACCCACTCCCCAGCATGGTTTAGTTTAGTTTAGCTACAGCACAGAAACGGGCCCTTTGGCCCACCGAGTCCGCAGCAGCAACTCTACCGCTGCGCCACCGTGCCGCCGTTTCTCGGGATAGAAACCAAGGCCCTAACACAACTCAGCGTGGAGCCCTCCGCTCCACAGACAGGTTCAACGGTGATGTTCACCAAGAAAGTTAATCTCACTTCGCCTTTTGCCACAGACACATATCCTCTAACCACCAGTTAGAAGGTGTACAAAATCATGAGAGGAATACAGCGGGTAGACTCACAGTGTCTTTCGCCCTGAGGATTAGAGGAATCGAGAACCAGAGGAGATAGGTTTAAGGTGAGGGAGGAAAGATTTAATAGGTAACATTTCACACATCGGGTGGTGGGTGTATGGAACGAGCTGCCGGAGGAGGTAGTTGAGGAAGGTACTATCATAACGTTTAAGAAACATTTAGGCAGGTAGACACAAAATGCTGGAGTAACTCATCGGAACAGGCAGCATCTCTGGAGAGAAGGAATGGGTGACGTTTTGGGTCGAGACCCTTCTTCAGACAGGTACATGGATAGGACAGGTCTGGAGGGTTATGGGCCAAATGCAGGCTGGTGGGACTAATGTCGATGGGACATGTTGGTCGGTGTGGGCAAGTTGGGATGAAGGGCCAGTTTTCACATTGTGTGACTATAACTATGAGAACAAGTTACACAAGAGATGCCATCCAACTTTAGAAACTTCTATCAATCTCCCACCTGCTTTCTGCCACAGTTTCCATGACGCCAGCTTTCAACTAGGATAACAAGAGTACTGGATGGAAATAAAAACATTCGACTCTACGCAAATTTGGAATAAAAAATAAGGCTGAGAGTCCGAGGCTGGCTCTAGATCAGAGACTTCCTTTCATTTATAAAGGACTTTCGATTCTGTCAACAGCCCTTTTTCCCAATCCCCAGTGGCACTTTCATTGCACAACGAGAAGCCTCACTGAGCCTTCATCTCAATGTACTAGTTCTCTCCAGAGAGAGCACAGGAACATATCTCTGCTGTGCTTTCCTCACTTGTAATGTTTACTTTAGTTTAGTTTAGCTTATTGTCACAAGCATTTGCTGCGTGCCAACCAGTCGGCGGAAAGACATCCACAGTGTACAGATACATGATAAAGGGAATAATAATGTAAATAACGTTTTGTGCAAGATAAAGTCCAGAAAAGTCTAATCAAAGATAGTTTAAGGGTCTCCAATGAGGTAGATAGTAGCTCAGGACTGCTCTCCAGTTGTTGGTAGGATGGTTCGATTGCCTGATAACAGCTGGGAAGAAACTGTTCCTGAATCTGGAGGTGTTTGTTTTCAAACATTATACTTCTTGCCTGATGGGAAAGGGGAGACAAGGGAGTGACTAGGGTGTGACTTGTCCTTGATTATGCTAGTAGCCTTGCCGAGGCAGCATGAAGTGTGAATGGAGTCATGGGAAGGGAGGTAGCTTTGTGCGATGGTCTGGGCTGCATCCACAATTCTCTGCAATTCCTTACGGTCAAAATGCGCTCTAAATGCACCGAAACATTTCCCTCAGCTCAGCCATGCAACCTGACCAAGAGCAGTCTCTGCAGAAGCCCCTCAGTAACCCACAACTTGTCAACCTAATGTCACCAGCAGTTGCTCACAGCCATCTCACTCACACCAGTAACAGCGGCTAAAGAACGGCCACAATATGGAACAATGTGAACAGGTGACCAATGTTTGGTGTGGACTCAGTGGGCCGAAGGGCCTGTTTACATGCTTTACAGAAATGGGCTTTCACTGCTCTGCTAATTTTACACTGAGAAGCTGGGCTCATTTAACACATTAGATCCAGCTTTTATATTCAACAGTTCAATGTGGTCTAAACTGTATCCCGGTGCAAATGTGAGGCAGAACTCTTCTCTTGAGGACTGTTATCATGTGCGGTTTGCATCACATTAAAAAAACACTGCCTACAGTATACATAATGTATGGGATGAAAGTTCATACTGAAGACGTACAGGTTTGTAGGTTAATAGGCTTGGTAAATGTAAAAATTGCCCCGAGTGTGTGTAGGATAGTGTTACCGTGCGGGGATCGCTGGTCAGCGCGGACCTGGTAGGCCGAAGGGCCTGTTTCCGCGCTGTATCTCTAAAACTAAAAATTTTAAAAAGCTAAAAAGGGTAGACATTTTGGCTGTGCATCATCTGCAGGTTGGATGTACTATTCTTTTTATTGTTTATTTGTTTGCAGAAAATGTGCTTTGCTGGCAAGACTCATTTTAATTCAGTTTACTTTATTTATTGAGTTTAGCTTGTTGCTCACTGCTAACTGCCCCTTTAGGAGGGAGCTTGATGGGCTATTCCAGGACAAGTAGACAGTTAATCATCTAAACCCAGTTTCTCTCGCACCAGAGATGCTCTCATAAGGTTGTAAGCTTATAAGGAATCAGAGTAGAATTAGGCCATTCGGCCCATCAAGTCTACTCCACCATTCAATCATGGCTAATCTATCTCTCCCTCCTAACTTCATTCTCCTGCTTTCTCCCCATAACTTCTGTACTCATCAAAAATCTACCTATCTCTGCCTTAAAAATAACCACTAACTTGGCCTCTACAGCCTTCTGTGGCGAAGAATTCCACAGATTCACCACCCTCTGAATAAAGAAATTGCTCCACTTCTCCTTCCTAAAAGAACGCCCTTTAATTCTGAGGCTACAACCTCTAGTCCTAGACTCTCCCACTAATGGAAACACTTGTTGATCATCTCCAGCAGTGTCTGCTGTTTGTTGAAGAGTTGCTCACATTGCTAGGGTTCTGGAGTCATGTTGAGATAAAAGACAGATCGCGTAAGGATGACAAATTTCTTTTCCTGAAGGAAATGAGGAAAGTTGATGTGTCATTATTGCAAATGCCGGGTCTTAAGTCCAGACGTTAACCAATTGGCTTTAAATTCAAATGTTGTGGTAGAATTTAGCTGTTATCACTGAATCATTGATCTTTGAATATCAGTCGAATGTACCCGGATCAACATTTTATAAAAACATGCATCCTATATGTAACCTTAAACTAAATAATTTAGTTGTTTAGGAATCTTTAGTAATTGACAGTATTTTATAAAGTATTCTCCATGCAGCCCAATTGCTTGTTGTTTAGCAGCCAATCTTGTAGCAAGAAGAGTTTGCGAAAGGAAGTGAGATGAACAGGATGAGATATGTTGGACAGGAAATGTGTAGGTACACATTTTCAGTGCTCAGAAGTCTCAACGTATGTTGTTGGGGTAAATTGTTGACTGAGTACAGACCAGAAATGTTGGCGGCAGCCATTGTAAAGACACTGGTGATTCATATCAGCCAAGGAATAGTCACGGGCAGATTCACAAACAGCATTAACCCTACCAGATCATAATTCGTTGCAAACGTAATAATAAATTGGGCTGGCAGATTTTTAAATCATCCATTCAGAAATTAGAACTTGCCTGCGATTTTCCAATGATTAAAATGAACCAAAGAATGGTAAGATTCGATTTTTTAAGCTCCTTAGAATCTTTTATCTTCTAGAACAGAATGATCTATTTTGGTTGATAAATAATCCCGGAATAATGCAGGTCGTTCAGATTTTTTCAGATGATGGAGACATAGAAACATAGAAAATAGGTGCAGGAGTAGGCCATTCGGCCCTTCGAGCCTGCACCGCCATTCAATATGATCATGGCTGATCATCCAACTCAGTACCCCGTACCTGCCTTCTCTCCATACTCCCTGATCCCTCTAGCCACAAGGGCCACATCTAACTCCCTCTTAAATATAGCCAATGAACTGGCCTCAACTACCTTCTGTGGCAGAGAGTTCCAGAGATTCACCACGCTCTGCGTGAAAAATGTTTTTCTCATCTCGGTTCTAAAGGATTTCCCCTCTATCCTTAAGCTGTGACCCCTTGTCCTGGGGAAAAAAGAGACCTTGTACCACAGATACAACATTCCGCAAATTAAGGGGTGTGCCTGTAATTGTGTATTGGGGAAATAACTGGTGGATCTGTGAACTGAGAACGGGAAAAATCACCGTACACCAAGGTACGCAATGATTCCCAAGTGCTGTGTCACCAGACTATTGTTAAACTCATGGAGACCTGATTTAAAGCTGAATGAGCTTGTGGTAAAGCCATAGTATGGTAAAGCAGTATATGCCCTGCGTCATCTCCCATGGAATTGTGCCTCCACACACTCCCCCCATTCCCCTCTTCAATCCTTTTTGAGTCCTTGGCTTCAAGCTTTTTTCTGCTCCCATGCATTTGGCAGGCTTTAGATCCCACCTGAAAGTTGGCGTGCAGGTACAGCAGGCAGTGAAGAAAGCTAATGGAATGTTGGCCTTCATAACAAGAGGATTTCAGTATAGGAGTAAAGAGGTTCTTTTGCAGTTTTATAGGACTCTGGTGAGACCACATCTGGAGCATTGTGTACAGATTTGGTCTCCTAATTTGAGGAAGGACATCTTTGTGATTGAGGCAGTGCAGCGTAGGTTCACAAGATTGATCTCTGGGATGGCGGGACTGTCATATGAGGAAAGATTGAAAAGACTAGGCTTGTATTCACTGGTGTTTAGAAGGATGAGGGGGGGATCGTATAGAAACATATAAAATTATAAAAGGACTGGACAAGCTTGATGCAGGAAAAATGTTCCCAATGTTGGGCGAGTCCAGAACCAGGGGCCACAGTCTTAGAATAAAAGGGAAGCCATTTAAGACTGAGGTGAGAAAAAACTTTTTCACCCAGAGAGTTGTGAATTTGCGAAATTCCCTGCCACAGAGGGCAGTGGAGGCCAAGTCATTGGATTGATTTAAGAGAGAGTTAGATAGAGCTCTAGAGGCTAGTGGAATCAAGGGATATAGGGGAGAAGGCAGGCACGGATTATTGATTGGGGACGATCAGCCATGATCGTAATGAATGGTGGTGCTGGCTCGAAGGGCCAAATGGCCTCCTCCTGCACCTATTTTCTATGTTTCTATGTTTCTAAGGTCAATGGTAAAACGGCATCTGATAACATCAGGCACCACCTGACCACATAGCCTCTCAAGATATGCAATAAGTTCCTACGAGCCACCAAGTTCCCACTGCTGAATCTGCTGCCCTACACCTCAGTGACCTCAGAACGTAGAGTGATGCAAGAATAGATATCACGAACGAGCAAGGAAGAAGATCTCTGTGCAGCCAATCGCCTTCCAACTGACCCATGAGGCTTAAAACCAAAAATTGGTGAAGTCTCTCAGCTATGAGCATCTCAGGTCTCCACGTACATTATTGAGGGTCCAAGTGATGAGAAAGGACCAGATTAGATCCTTACTTGGAAAAGTTCAAGTTCAAGTTCAAGTTCAATTTTTATTTGGTCACATACACCTTTAGGTGTAGTGAAATTATTTTTGCCATGCAGTACATAAAAAAAGAATACAACATGACAGTAATAGATAGTTTCAACATCAAAACATCCCCCCACAATGGTTCCCATTGTGGGGAAAGGCACAAAGTCCAGTCCCATCCCCATGTCCACCCATAGTCGGGCCTCCTTACTCAAGACCGTGGCTTCCGGAGCCGACAGGGCCGCGCCAAATGGAGCTCAACTGGCGATCTCAACAAGAGATCCCAGGCTCCCGATGGAAAGTTCAGCGCCGCTGCCCGCAGCCGCTCCACAGGCCCGCAGCTCCGCAACGGACCCAGCTCCAGTTACCAGAGTTTCAGCGGAGTCACCGCCAGCCCCGCAATGGCGCTCCAGCGCTGCACCGCCGTCCTCCGACCAGACGCTCCGCCGCCGCCGATGCCAAGCCGATACCGCTGCCGCCGGTGCCGCTGAGCCGGTGCCGCCGCCGCCGCCGCTGAGCCGGTGCTCCCGCCGAGCCGGTGCCGCCTCTGAGCCGGTGCCGTCGCTGCCGCTGCTGAGCCAGTGCCGCCTCTGAGCCGGTGCCGCCGCCGCTGAGCCGGTGCCGCCGCCGCCGCCGATGCCGAAGCTCCAAGCGGTCCCCTCAGGAGACGCCGCTCCAGGCCCGCTGGTACGCCGCGGGGACGGGTCGAAGCTGCAGCCCGGAGAAAAGCTGCATCTCCGACCAGGTAGGGACCCTGAAAATTAGTTTCCCCCTCCCCCACACATAAAAAGCTAGAACTCCTCAAAACAAAACACTAAACTAACTAAAAATAAGAAAAAGAGATGAAAAAAAAAGACAGCTGCAGGCTAGGCAGCCATACCCCCTACAGGACAGCGCCAATCTATTCAAAACTCCCTTCAGTGGCCACCGCAGACTTTTCGTTATGAGTACATTCCCTGTAAGTTAACTTGTTAATTTGTTTTAAAGCAAATCTATTTTCCATTTTTTAATCATTTGATTTGCACCTTCTTGGAAATCTTGTAGAAATATAAACTTCTGATAGTTGATTGAAGTACAGTAGTCATGGCTGGCAGGATACAGAACAGATGCTGAAAGCTCTATTTAGTACTCATGGGAATTTTTAAATATCCAAATGTCATAGAGCCGTTTTTGATTAGTCTGAATCTGACGAAGGCTCCTGACCCGAAATGTCACCCATCTTTTTTCTCCAGAGATTCGGTCAGACCTGCTGAGTTACTCCAGCACTTAGTGTCTATCTTCGGTATAAACCACCATCTGCAGTTCCTTTTTACACATGTGGTCTGTTGTGTTCCATTGCTGTGGTAGGATTAGGGTTGTGCAGGTCGGTTCAAGAACCTGATGGTTTTAGGAATGTGATGGTGTGGGATTTTTAAATACATCATTTTAAGTGTCTTTAAATATATCTGAAGGTGACCTAGGGGTCAACAAAGGGCAATTGGTGCCTGAACTCACAGCTGCCAACTCTTTCACTCACTGCCCGTCTGAGGCGGGAAACAGTGCTTCCCACGTCAACGGAATTCGGTGCTGAGGGGAATCGTGGAGAGGAGAGGGAGGGGCATTGTCATGTTGCGTGATGGGGACAGATGGAGAGGTCAAATGCTGTGATATCAGTCTGAAGAAGGCTCCCGACCCAAAACAACACTTGACCATGTTTCCCCGCGATGCTGATTGACTTTATGTCTTTTCTCTTGCTGTGATATCAGTGCTGTCCTGAACGCCAGCTCATTTAAGTCCAAAGGTGGGAAAGTTGTTGAAATTAAAATCAACTTCCCAGATGTCTGAACAGTTCCCCAATATTCTTTCTTCATCATGAGTGACAATCACAGGTTGCGATTTCATGATTATATTTCTGCCAATGTGTTTGAAACACATGATCGATGACGTTAAAGTACAGTGCGTACAAAATAAGGCAGGGAAGTGACAGGGAGAGAATTGCAACAGGATGTGCCCAGCCCAATTAACTCTTGGGTGAAATTCTCATCAGAAATAAATGTTATCCTTCAATACTTTGCACAATGAGTGCAAGAGAAAAGGTTTTTTTTTAAGTAATTCAGTTTCAAGACCTATTTAACAATGTTATCACATGTTGTGAATATCCTCAACAAGGCCAAGATCTAACCTGCCTAATATCTCTTTAAAGTGAATGTCGTACAGGTTTGTTTAAGTAACTACTTTAGTGGGTCTGGCGTCAGATGTAGATCAAAACAGGTGGGTATTACGAACTGATCCTCGTGTTTTATCCCAAACTCACTTGCTTGAATGCAAATTCCCAGCCTCCATGCTCGGATTTCTCGATCAATATTCCTGGCTTTGACTATTACAATAACACCGCTATTACCGTAGATTTTTCATATGACACACTTCCTGACTTATGCAAACTCGCACTTAGATAAACATTTCTATACTCAGGCCACAAGTGCAATCAAGGCTGTTTGTAACTTCCACAACACTGCACGATCACTCAAGTTTACATCGGAACCTAGCTGGCAATGGTGGTGGCGCCTACCCAGAAGGCCGCACACTGCAGAAAGTGTCCCAGATACGGCCTGACGCCGCTGAGACAGTTAATACTCTCAGTGAGTTATATCAGACAGGTGATTCTGACGCGTAAAATCTGACTTACATAAATTGGGGAGCGCCTGTATTTCCGATTGCCTTACAATGTGGGAGGAGGCTCTTCAGCCCATCGACTCAATGCCAGCTCTGAAAGCATTCCCATTAATCCCATCTCTCCCCCCACTTATTTTCACATGCCCATTCACTCCGCACCCACTCACTCACCTCCTCCCCCCCCCGATACTCCCACTAACCGTCCCCACGGGGAGTAATATACAGACAGGAGATATGGGGGAAAAAGCAGGAAATGGGGTACTGATTGGGGATGATCAACCATGATCACATTGAATGGCGGTGCTGGCTCGAATGGCCAAATGGTCTACTCCTGCACCTATTGTCTATTATCTATTGTCAGACAATTAAACTCCCAATCAGCACATTTTTGGAATGAGGAAACCGGTTTGCCTGGGGCAAAACCCCCACGTTTACAGGGAAACACGTAGACTCCACGCACAGCCCCAGATTCAGAATGGAGCTTGGGTTGCTGGAACTGTGAGGTAAAGCAGCTTTGGTGAGCCAGGTATTAATAATCCATGAAACACTACAACCTCAAATAAGCTCTGAACTACATAGACTATTGTTGCTATTATTGTTTGTTTTTTTGTATGAACGTGTGTGTGCGCGTGTGTATATTTATATATTACTAAAACTCTCATCTTGTTTGTTTGTTAATCATATACTTATTAAAACTCTGATTATGTTAGTGTGTATATGTGTGTGTATATGTGGTTGTCTTTACATCTTCGTGAAAACACTACGCGGTAACGATTACATTTTTACATATTCTGGTTGACATTTTTCCCGTCAAGGCCGGGATCACCTTATCTGAATATTTCATGCTTTATTTCTCGACTAATTACTGATTAAGTCAAAAGACTTTGAAATTAAAATCACCATCTTCAAATGATGACGTCACAATGGCTCAGCTAGCAGAGACATGCCTCAATGAAGATTTAATCCTATATTTGACACGTTATTCATGATTAAAACTTTAAAAATGCCAACTTTCACAGGATTTTTACATCTGATTCACATTTTTCCCTCGAGGCATAGAACACTTTCACTGAACATTTTATGCTTTATTTCTCGACTTATTACTGATTAATTACCTTGAATTTCAAACCGACCAGCTTCAAATGATGACGTCTTTAAATTTCAAACCGACCAGCTTCTAATGATGACGTCACAATGGCAGCACTAGAAGGGGGAGGGCAAATTGCTATTGGAACATGCAGGGCAAGTGCTATTGGATATTTTTTTTAAATAGCACTGCTGATGGAGACTAGGGAAGTGCTGGAATCTTACGTTCAGGAATGGCTTGAGTTGGAGGACAGCGCCTCCCGTAGGGGCTATGGATAGGGAACGGGTGCGTTGGGGGAGCAGACCCAACAGGTCTGCATTTGCTCTTATATATATGTGTGTGTGCGCGCGCGCGCGTGTGTGTGTGTGTGTGTGTGTATGTGTTTATGTGTTCGTGTGTCCGAAACCCCGTAAAAATGGTACACGATAGCGATACAATTTTTGGCCCACCTTACTCACCATTGTCCTGTGATGTAAATGAAACAACCTTCGTTCAGATTGATGGTATATTTTACAAGTTATTGACATTTTTAACTTTACAAAAATCACTTTTCCACTTGCCCTGCACATCAGCCGTGTTCGACGTCACAATGACGTCAAAATGGGATACCAAATTTAATTGAAAAAATTTTCCCATGTTTTATTTTCGCATATACTTGCCTGGCCTTACAACAGGGACCCAACGGCTCCACGGGTAAGTTTCCTACTTTGCAAATGCCTCCATGGCTCCTCTATTCACTTTATTAACTTTAAATTAATTTCAGCCGACAACAGCGCAACTTTGAATGCGGCACCCCAACGGGTCTGCACTTGGTCTAGTATATATATATATATATATACACAAAGTCTGAAGAAGGGTCTCGACCCGATGTGTCACCCATTCCTTCTCTCCAGAGATGCTGCCTGTCCCGCTGAGTTACACCAACATTTTGTGTCTACCTTCGATTTAAACTAGCATCTGCAGTTCTTCCATATACACTTATATATATTTATTTTATATATATAATGTGTATATATGCACACACTGAACTTCTTTTTCTCTCTCGGTTATTATATTGTTTACTGTGTACTATGTTTACATATTCTGTTGTGCTGCTGCAAGTAAGAATTTAATTGTTCTATCTGGGACATATTACACTAGAACTCTTGATTCTTGAAATGTCTCATAATCATAATCATACTTTATTAGCCAAGTATGTTTTGCAACATACAAGGAATTTGATTTGTCATACAGTCATAACAATAAAAAGCATCAAGACACACAAAATACATTTTAACATGAACATCCACCACGTGACTCCTTCACATTCATCACAGTGATGGAAGGCGGAAATAAAGTTCAATCTCTTCCCTTCTTTGTTCTCCCGCGGTCGGGGGTCTCGAGCCCTCCACTGACGGGGTGATCTTGGCACCCGTAGCCGGCGGCATTTGGTCCCTCCGGGTCGGGGCGATCAAGCTCCTGCATCGGGTGGGAATCTCAGCTGCCCCGCGCCGGGCGATCTGACCCAGGGTCGGGGCGATCAAGCTCCTGCATCGGGTGGGAATCTCAGCTGCCCCGCGCCGGGCGATCTGACCCAGGGTCGGGGCTGGTCGAAACCTTCTGCGTCGTTTGGAGCTCCCGACATCGGTCTCGACCCGAGACTGCGAGCTCCTCGATGGTGAAATCCGCAGGAAGCGGTTGGAGCGTCGATCCCAGGGAAGGGACCGGCTCCGATGGTAAGTCCACGTCCCCGCGATGGGGCTAAAAGTCAGTCCTGAGCAAGGCCGCCAGCTCCATGATGTTAGGCCGCAGAGCGACCGGAGATATGATCCGGAAAACAATCGCATCTCCGGCAAGGTAAGAAAATGAAAAAATGTTTCTCCCGACCCCCTCCTCCCAACCCCCACACATAAAACAAACCAGAGAACATTAACACATACTTTTAAAACACACTAAAAATAATTTTAAAAAGTTTAAAAGGTAGACAGACTGTTAGCGAGGGACCGAGGGTGCCATCACGGCACCACTCAGAAGAATAGTGACTGCTGCAACAATGGGAAAGCTGCCATCTTTCTCTAACAGTGAAGGGAGGGACCCCAATTTGGTTTTCTATAGTTTGAGAGGCTAATTATAGAGCACTGATAATAGTTCAGGTAAGATGGATAATGTTGCAGCCTGGGTATATTATAATCCACATACCTTAGTTCCACACTGTTAAATTAATCACCCAACAGCGATGGAAAGAGAGCTTGACATCATATAATTCATTCAAGAATTACAATTTCCAGACATTGGTATTTATTGCATACTGAGATCACCTACAAATTTCCCCATGAATCCTCGATGTGTCAGAAATAGGAATGCGTCGGAAACGGGTTGAATGGCATTCTTCTCCTTGGGCCACTTAATGTATGGAATAAAATAATTCAAAAAAAGACTGCTCAAATCTGATCCCTGTTCAAACTGCTCAATATGTGACGTATTCCACCCAGCTAGGAAATCTTCCAAAGGGGGAACTCTAAACAAATGCTCTGATGTTAAGACAGGTAATTATTGAGGCAATCCATCAACTCTTGTGTCTCCAATCTACTCTGACTACACCCAGGAGCTCATTCATTCCATTAATCATTACCGTTGATTCTCCTCATATTAAAGCAGTGACTACACTTCTAAAGTACTTTGCTGGCTGTGAAGTATTTTGGAACATTCTGTGGTTGTAAATTTGGCATGAACATTGGATGCTTCAATTTTAAGTAGCATTTCTCCCCCCTCTGCTTTTTTCCCCTCTCTTCTCTGTCCCATCATGGAATGCATTCATTTCTCCCACCATCCCCCTCCCCCCCACCCCATTTCCTTCCACCTACATCCCTCCCTCTAGTTTCTCATTTCTCTCCTTGTCCTCCTTATCTTACCCCTTTTGTCTCCTTTTCATCGCTACCCATCTGCCAACCAAACCACCCTCATCTATATCCATCACAAAATGAATTTCACTGTCCCTTGGTACATGTGATAAATAAAGTACCAGACCTTACCATAGTGCAGCTATCACTTGCCAGACTTTGTCTCACCCCTACCTCTTTGCCAGCTTCCCCGCCTCCCCCCCCCCCCCCACCCACAACACACTACAATCAGTCTGAAGAAGGGTCCCGACCCAAAACGTCAGCTCTCCATGTTCTCCAAAGATCCTGCCAGACCCGCTGAGTTACTCCAGCACATTGTGGGGGTTTTTTAATCCCTGGTTGTAAATGTCAGCAATGATTTGTTAATGGATGGTCACATCTGATTAATAACTTAATTTTTTTTTTGAGGAGGTAACAAGGAGAGCACTTGAAGTAATTTATATGGATTTTAGCAAGGTGTTTGCCTGACAGATCAGTGAAGTAAAAGCCCGTGGGATGCAGGGAACGTTACAGGCTGGATCCAAATCAGAGTCGGTGGTAGGAATGGTTCTACTCCTGGAGTGGCCCAACAAGAGTTTTCTCTTTTAGAGTTCAGAGTTCAGAGTTTAGAATTTAGAGATACAGTGCGGAAACAGGCCCTTCGGCCCACCTAGTCCACACCGACCAGCGATCCCCGCACACCAACACTATCCTACACACTTTAGGGACAACCCACTCGGTCACGGGGAGAACGTACAAACTCCGTACAGTTTTAACATTTAAACCAGGAGTGAGGAACCTGCGGCCTTAAGGCGGAATGCGGCCTTTTGAATGAATCCATATTTTGTAGAACAAATCTTTTTATAATTATTAATATGTTTTTGTTCATCTTTTATTATTTTTATTTTAATCTGAAAATGAACGTATTTAAAATACCAAAGAGTAAAAGAAGATTCAATGAAATAATCCTCCCCGACTGACAGCCACAATTAAAACATTAATAAGTTATGAGGGCTATTTTAACAAAATATGTTAGACTCGGCTTGTATGATAATACAAAATATGATAGACTCGGCTTGTACTCGTTAGAATTTAGAAGATTGAGGGGGATCTTATAGAAACTTACAAAATTCTTAAGGGGTTGGACAGGCTAGATGCAGGAAGATTGTTCCCGATGTTGGGGGAGTCCAGAACAAGGGGTCACAGTTTAAGGATAAGGGGGAAATATTTTAAGACCGAGATGAGAAATTTTTTTTTCACACAGAGAGTGGTGAATCTCTGGAATTCTCTGCCACAGAATGTAGTTGAGGCCAGTTCATTGGCTATATTTAAGAGGGAGTTAGATGTGGCCCTTGTGGCTAAAGGGATCAGGGGGTATGGAGAGAAGGCAGGTACGGGATACTGAGTTGGATGGTCAGCCATGATCATATTGAATGGCAGTGCAAGCTCGAAGGGCTGAATGGCCTACTCCTGCACCTATTTTATATGTAAAATAATGTACATTTTGAAGTATATCTAATTGAAGTTTTTTTGGATGTGGCCTTATTAGATTACAGCTAACAATGCGGCCTTCCACCATGAAAAGGTTCACCACCCCTGATTTAAACCAAGCTGATTAACCTACAAACCTGTACGTCTTTCGAGTGTGGGAGGAAACCGAAGTTCTCGGAAAAAACCTACGCAGGTCATGGGGAGGACGTACAAACTCCGTACAGGCAAGCACCCATAGCCAGGATCAAACTTGGGTCTCTGGCGCTGTAAGCACTGTAGGGCAGCAACTCTACTGCTGCACCACCCTGACGCCCCTAATCTTGTTGGGGAGTTCTCCAGCCTCACTGATAAGTCTGACCTATTCCATGCTGTACATCCCCAAATTTAATTGAAGGAGCATCTCTGGAGAAAATGAATAGGTGACATTTTGTGTCAAGTCCTTTCTTCTGAAGAAGAGTCTTGGCCCGAATCTATTCCTTTTCTCCAGAGATGCGGCCTGACACACTGAGTTACTCCAGCATTTTGTGTCTATCTTCAGTGTAAACCAGCATCCGCAGTTCCTTCCTGCACTTACTGAAATGTCCCTGTGGTTGACTGCGTTGAAGCAAGGTATGGACTGTGAGCGGAAATCAATGGACCCAGTGAGGTGGCAGAGAAAAATGGTAGATGGGAGATTTATCAAGGGAAGAACGAGGTAATGCATTCAGGGAGGGAGAACAAGGAAAGAGGAAAGACACAATAAATGTAGCATATTGGGGAGTGCGAAGGAACATTGGATTCTCCTGGATCCTTGATGGTAGTGATGAAGGGCAGATAAATGATGAAGGAGCCATACATGTTGCTGTTTATTGATTCTGAGAAGATATGGGTGAGTGGAGGATCAGCTTGAGGAATTGGGAAACTTCAGCTAGACCACTCCGGAGTTTCCATCCACAGTCTTGTTTGGACATTAGAAGAAGGATGTGATAGCTCTGCGTAGAGTCGGTTTGGGGATGGGATGGAGAGGCGGTGGGGAAAATGCACAAGAAACTGCAGATGCTTGTCATCTTGAACAAAACACCGAGTACTGGAGGAACTCAGCGTGTCAGGTAGCATCTGTGGAGGAAATAAACTGACAATGTTTTGGATCAGGTTTGAAGAAGGGGTCTAACCCAAAACATCAACGGTCCATTCCCTCCACAAATGCTGCCTGATCTGCTGACTCCCTCTGCACTTTGTTTCTTTGGAGTTGTTTTTTTTCTAGATAGAGGTTGTGGGGAGATTTAATCGAGATGTATCAAATTTGACCAGACAAGTGGTTGGAGTGAACAGGAAGTAACTTTTTCTATTGATTGATAGGTGCCAACAGATTCATGGTAATTGATAGGAGTTGAATTTAATGTTGAATTCTCTAATTTTACGTAACTTATACAAACACTCCCCTCCCTCCTCCTCCCTCCATTTATCATAAGATCATAAGTGATAGGAATAGAATTTGGCCATCAATTGTACTCAGCCATTCAATCGTGGCTGATCTATCTCACCCTCCTAACCCCATTCTCCTGCCTTCTCCCCACAACCTCTGACACCCGTCCTAATCAAGAATCTATCTATCTCTGTGTTAAATATATCCACTGATTTTGCCTCCACCGCCTTCTGTGGCAAATAATTCCACAGATGCACCACCCTCTGTCTATAGAAATTCCTCCTCATCTCCTTTCTAAAAGAACATCCTTTCATTCTGTCTAGTCCGAGACTCTCCCACTGGTGGAAACATCCTCTCCACACCCATTCTATCCAAGCGTGGTTAACCAGTTCCATAGTTCACAATGATGAGATCACACAGTCCCTAGCAAGCAATCGGCCTGATGTCATCTGGTGCCGACCATAGACATTTCTTGCTTCCAGTTCCCCCCCTCCCCCTACAATCAGGCTGAAGAAGGGTCCCGACCTAAAACGTCACCTACCCATTTTCTCCATGATCCGCTGAGTTACTCCAAGCATTTCGTGTCTATAATTGATGAAAGCATTGTACAAGGGTGAGGTCACTTTTTCCCACCCAGCGAGTTGTGGAAGGCTGGAATATTTACAACGTACTTGAATGAGTTTAGAAGGTTAGTGATCAATGGGGTGAGTTTAAATAGGCTGTTGTTTCGATGGCTTGGTGTGTGTGGATGCTGCATTTACCCGACTGCATATATTGCCCATGCCTAACCTAAGGGGGCAGTAACCCCGAGCAAAACACAAAGCGCTGGAATAACTCAATGGGTCAGGCAGCATCTGTGGGGGGAATAGACAGGTGACGTTTGGGTTGGCAGGCAGTCATCCACATTGGTGAATCTACAGTCACATTGGTCAGCAGATTCCTTTCCCTTAAGGACATCAATGAACATGATAGACACAAAATGCTGGAGTAACCCAGCGAATCAGGCAGCGTGTCCGGAGAAAAGGAATAGGTGACGTTTCGGGTCGAGTCATCAGTCATCCAGTTGCTTAAAGCCCATTAATATTAGCTTTTTATTCAGATTTTAGTCAATTATTTAAATGAACATCAGGAACTGTTTTGGTGGGTTTCCAATTTATTAATCTGGATCAATGACCCAGGGCTCCAGATACGAGTTTGATGATTTAACCACTTCGTGACCGCATCGGACTTTCATTGGCATGACCACGACATGCCAAACAGCCTCTATCGGGTCGGGACCCTTCTTCAGACCCAACCTGAACAATTCCCTCCACAGATGTTGTCTGACCAGCTGACCTCCTCCAGCACTTGGTGTTTTGCTCAAGATTTCAGTATTTCCAGTTTCTTGGGTCTTCAGTCTGGCTCAACTTGTAGTTAAAATGTGTAGGAAGGGACTGCAGATGCTGGTTGATGTTGGGCTGACCGAAAATGTCACCCATTTCTTTTCTCCAGAGGTGCTGTCCAACCTGCACTCGCACTTTGTGTCTATATTCTTGTAGCTAAACTGCCTTAAACTTCTGACTTAATGTAAAAAGTTAGGAACAGCACAATGTGATTGGTAATTTCTCAAGTTTGTAGTTGCTCAAGTTGTAAATAAGACCAAAGGACCCAGGAGCAGAAAGTAGGCCATTCAGCCCATTGAGTCAGCTTCACCATTCAATCATGACTGATCTATTTTTCCCTCTCAACTCCATTCTCCTGCCTTCTCCATGTAACCTTTGACGCCCTTACTAATCAAGAACCTATCAATCTCTGCTTTATAAATACCCAATGACTTGGCCTCCACCGCCGTCAGCGGCAATAAAAGAGATTCGCCATCCTCTGGAGAAAGAAATTCCTCCTCATTTCTATCTATTCCACGATGAATAATGGAAACTTAAATTAAAAATACATCACGGCCCAAAATAAAGTTGGTCTAATTTCATTTGCCAAAGAGGAACGGGAGGAAACAGGCCTCCAGCAAAGACCTCCAGGGAACAACAACGTCTCATCCTCGGTGTTGTCACAAATCTATTTTGTGATATTGTAACAAGGTTGGAAATTACGATTAGCGATCTGGGCACATGAACGTAACATTCCACTGTTGGGTGGAGACACACAAGCTGAAGGATGTGCTGTGTATTCCCAGCACGTTCTATATTTAATTCAGATATCCAGCATTGCAGTTTTTACAGCACCTAACCTAATTGGTCTTTACAATTCAAATTCCAATGATTGAATTAGTTTCGTTTAGTTTATTAGGGGTATAATTAGGGTTACATACTCATACCTTCCACATACAGAATCCCAAGTATGGACCTACTCTTTCCCCTCCCCTCCCCATCCCCAGAACCAATCCTTCAGCCCTACATTGGGAAAAGTCTTATTCTACTTATTCATTCTGATTTTACCCAGTTTCTTTCACTAACCACCATGTTCATTTATATTCTGGAGTGCAGTGGTAGGTAACCTCACAATGTTCATGTGTGATCATTGTGTGGGTAGAATTTCTCTTTAGAGTTACAGCATGGAGACGCGTCCTTCAGCCCACCAAGTCCAAGCCAACCATCGACCACCCGCTCACACCAGTTTTATGTTATCCCACTTTCTCATTCACTCCCCACACATTAGAGGAGGCCAATTAACCCACGACTTTGGGATGTGCGTGGAAAGCGGAGCGCCCGCTGGAAATCCACGTGGTCACAGAGAGAACGCGCAAATTCCACACAGAGGTCATGATTGAACCCGCCCGGGTCTCTGGCGCTGTGAGGCAGCAGCTTTAGCAGCTGCGCACTGAGACACAATTCCATTGTCTATTTTGATGTCAAATGTCAAACCACTTCTTTATAATTCTGAAATAATACTCAAAGATATCTCTAATAAACAGACTGGACATCCACACACTGAATGTGTTGACTTCACCTCCTAAGATTAGATTTGGCTTCAGAATCAGAAATTGCACCAATATCTTTAATAGACAAAGCTGACAACTTTAAAAAAGAATTTTCTCAGGGAGCCAGCACGTCTGACTTGGAATATTCTATTTTGGAAAGGAAAGTCGGCAGCTATTTTCTAAATTTGTAAACATCTCATTTTTATCTTTGAGGTTTTATTTTAAAGTGACGTTGGCCTCATGCGTTCAACTCCCAGCTCGTTTACAACACTCTGCTCTTGGCTTCCTGTGATAGGGAGAAGTGAACATGCTGCAGTGTTGAGATACCCAGTGTCAGGGCGGGCGAGGGGTGTGGAAAAAAAGCAGAAACAGTGACTCCGTCATAATTACTGCCCCACGATGTTGAATGAGGGGGCTCCAACAAAATGCACTTTAACACACGTGGCGGATGGCGTAGACGCACAGCGTCTCTTACCCAGAGTAGAGCAGTCGTAAACTAGAGGTTTAAGGTAAAGAGGGAAAGATTTAATAGGAACTTGAGGGGTAACTTTTTCACACAAGGGTGGTGGGTGTATGGAACAAGCTGCCAGAGGAGGTAGTTGAGGCAGAGACTGTTGTAACATTTAAAAACCAATTAGACGGGTACATGGATAGGACAGGTTTAGAGGGATATGGGCCAAATGCAGGCAGGGACTAATGTAGATGGAAGATATTAGTTGGTGTGGGAAGTTGGGCCGAAGGGCCTGTTCCCATGCTGTAGTAATCTATGACTCTATGACATTGGACATAATGGCAGAATGCACAGACTTTAATTTTTTCTATCCTTTGCATTTGGCTGCTATGTTCTGGTCACATTCGCTCCATGCCCATCCTCCACACGAGCCCACTACTTGCTTCTCTGTTGTTCTGTTAGGAACACTGCACAAACGTCCCTGGCTATCCGCTGGCAAGGCCACCCCTTCTCCCGCGTAGGGTGCAAACAAGACAATAACATTTTGATGCTGTCTGGTCAAATGCTCAGTGTGCGAATCATTGTGCAGGAGTTATCCAAGAGTGATCATCATTGGTCATTCCCAGGGCAATCCGGTTTGCTGGGCAGTAAACCTGCCAGGTACCATCAACGACTACCTTGTATCCTTTAGCAGAACATCTTCTTCACAACGTCTGCAATAAGACATTGCAGATGTTCTATCAGTCGGTGGTAGCCAATGCATCTTCTACGCTGTTGTGTGCTGGGATAGCAAGGCGAAGGCTGCGGACACCTACGGAATCAACAAGGTCATCAGGAAGACTGGCTCCGTCCTGGGAGTGGAGCTGGATTCATTGGAGGTGGTCTTGGAGGGAAGGATGCTCCTTGGAGCATCTTGGACAATACAGCTCACACCCTCCACGACACACTGGTCAACCTGAGGAGGACCTTCAGCAACAGACTGGTTCCACCAAGATGCAATACGGAACGCCACAAGAGATCCTTTTCCCCCTGTGGCTATTAAACTGTACAACTCCTCCCCCTTGTGTCTTGGGGTAGATTGACTGCCCTGACACCCCCCCCCCCCCCCCCTCTCCTCCACAATCTTTGAACATCTCCAATCCTGGACTTTCCAATCCTCACTTTAGTTTCATGTTTCATGTTTGATGACTATTGTCAGACCAATTAACCTCCTGGAGTAAATAAAGTTAGATCGTATCGTATCGTATTGTATCTGCCCAGTCGCCCACTGCTCTGCCAACCCTATCATCCACAAAATGTTTACCCAGATGAGGAGAATCAAAAACCAGAGGACATAGGTTTAAGGCAAACGAGGAAAGATTTAATAGGAGCCTGAGGGGAAACTTTTTCACACAGATGTTGGTAGATATATGGAACGAGCTGCCAGAGAAGGTAGTTGAGGCAGATACAATAATTACATTTAACAGACAATTGGACAGGTACATGGAAAGGAAAAGTTTAGAGGGATATGGGTCAAACACAGGTAGATGGGTCTAGTGCAGATGGGGCACCTTGGTCAGCATGGGCAAGTAGGGCAAAGGGGCTTGTTTCTGTGCCGTATGATTCTAAAGATTCAGGCCCTGATCTCCACATATGCACCAGTACATCAGTCATCTGTAACGGCCATCAATGATCCCTCCCATAAACACCCACCCACCACCTCCGGAGTCCAATACATCCCATTCACCATTCTTCAGCTAAAATTCCTTCCAACCATTGTTGAAAGGCTCTCATATCCCTCAATCAT
This sequence comes from Amblyraja radiata, assembly GCF_010909765.2. Lineage (NCBI taxonomy): Eukaryota > Metazoa > Chordata > Chondrichthyes > Rajiformes > Rajidae > Amblyraja > Amblyraja radiata. The sequence goes on from NC_045984.1 coordinate 12,275,946, forward strand.
TGATGCCCCCAATCATTATTGCGAGAATCCAATTTCCCCAAATATATTTTTGCAACCCCCTCCCAAATGTGACTTGGCCAGGTCTTTAGCCAGGCCTTTGTCCAGAGAAATTAAGTAATGTTTACTTCTGTAAATCATATGTGTACAAGAGTGGTTTACAAAAAAAAATCACTAAATTGCTGGAGTCACTCAGTGGGTCAGGCAGCATCTCTGGAGAACATGGATAGGTAATGTTTCAGGTTGCGATCCCTCTTGAAGTCTGAAGTCTGAAGCGATCCCTGGTCTGAAGAGTCTGAAGAGGTCCCTGGTAGCCCAACCATCAGGACTGGGGTCCATGATATGATCCATAGCTGGCAGTGTCTGTTAATTCTACCATCCACCACTTGTATCAAGCCTCAGTAACCTCCACAGTCCCTGGACTCTCATTGCCCCAACCAGCAACATCCTGTGACATCCCCTCTGCTCAACCATACTTCAATGTCTCGTTCTTGTTGCCCTCTCCTCTCCTCTCCCAGCTATCCTTCACCATCACATCCCAATACTCCTCTACCATCCTACAGTCCCTCCAGGCCCGGCCTCTACACAAGCCCAAAGAGCATTCCCAATCCCCCGAACGCACTTTAGGTTCAGAGCATCAGGGGCACATTTCCAAACAAAAAATCTGCTACACCTTGCCAGTGAAAGACATTGGGCCCACCCTTCTGGGTCAGGGATTTAAACTTAATAATAAAGGGACTCTCCTATGTGGTTTCTCAAACATGTTGAGCTTGTTCCTTTCTCTATCGACTCTCTGTTACAGGGGAAGTTATTTTTACCAAACCTGGTAACACCTCCTATCCGAAGATAGACACAAAAAGTTAGATAACTCAGCGGGACAGACAGCACCTCTGGAGAGAATGAATGGCTAATGTTTCAGGTCGAGACCCTTCTTCAGACTCGACCTGAAACGTCACCCATTCCTTCTCTCCAGAGGTGCTGCCTATCCCGCTGAGTGACTCCAGCTTTTTGTGTCTATCTTCGATTTAAACCAGCATCCGCAGTTCCTTCCAACACCTTCTATCCCACAGAAGTGAAGGCGACTATTGAAGCCATGCGGAAATCCTTCCAGTATTCCCATTTCTGCAGTAAAGTGCACGACATTGATTTGGGACCAATTCAATGACACAATTTCTGTTTCCGGGGTAGAATCCTCCTCATATTTCTGTCAAGCGAGGGAGGAAAATTCCATTCCTGGGTCCCGTAGCAATTCCTGCTGGAGGCCCATTACTCTCCTGGATAATGGACGTCTCCTCCACAAAATCGTGAATTATTGCCGTGCAAAGAAATATGATTCAGTTCATTAATAAGAGCGACGGTAGGAAATAGTCATGCTTGACACTCATTGTTAAGTTTCATTTCGCGTGATACATGTAAACCTCTCGGGAACATCTATCAAAGTGAATGAGTAACAGCAGGGCACCTGTACACACTTCCCTTCTTGGCTTCCGCTATTGGTAAGGATATTTGTACTGAAACACTGACCATTGAAAACCTACTCATCTCAAAATTCGTCCCTTAAGGAAACCTGAAACACACACAGCCAAAATCCATGTACCACAGTCAATACCGGATATCTGCATTAATCCATCCACTAATTTTGAAATATAATTTTTTTTTTCATAGACTCAAGAACAAAACAACGCACACTGGATGTCAATAAAATAGAGCACAAGATCACAGAGGTTGTTAAATATATGAAAATAACTGGTGGATTTTCAAACTTTGTTCTTGAATAATATTTCCTCAAAACAGTCAAGCGCACTAATAGTTTTATAACTTATGATTTACATAATTAGGCATCACTTAATTTCCTTGGACAAAATCCTGGCTGTAAACTTTTCCAATAGTTCCATTGGATTATTTCCTCCTTTGCATTGTATTTTGCCTGTTTGATGATTGATATTTCCTGACTAAATGGCAAATGTGATTAGAGAATCTAAATAGTCAGCGAAGATACACACAAAAAGCTGGAATAACTCAGCGGGTCAGGCAGCATCACTGGAGAAAAGGAGCATGTGACGTTTCGGGTCGAGGTCCTTCTTCAGATTGAGAGTCAAGGGAGAGGGAAACTAGAGGTATGAAAAGGTGCAGAACAAATCGCAGCCAGCACCGATGATTCAAGAAAGGTGGAGCCCACAATGGTCCGTTGTTGGCTGTGGAAGAGGTGATAATGAAGGGATACAAACAGTGAAACTAGCAAGACGACTAGGTTGGGGGAGGGACGAAGAGAGAGGCAATGTAAGGGTTACTTGAAATTCAAGTGAATTTAAATTTCAAGTAACCCTTGCATTCCCTATCTCTCTGTCCCTTCCCCATGTGATATGAAACTATTTACCTATTAGTCTCTTGGATAAGGTGTTGGGGAGCCAGCGGGGGAAGTGAAGCAAAGCAAAAGAAAAGCACTCAGAAGATAGAAGCTCAGGTTTTGCATGTTTCCACACGATATAGAAGGAAGTCCCTTTGACTCATCAATGTTGACTCACTGGCCTATCCCACCCCCCCACCCCGCACTAATTTCTAATTTCCCATGTAGTATATGTTCCCCACATTCCCATTCCCATTAACACCCCCCCCCCCCCATATTCCACCAGTCACTTACACACAAGGGGTGAGCTATGTTACCCCACCAATGCACTCAACTTTGGGAATGTGGAAGAAACTCCGAGCTACCGGGCAAATCCCACAGAGGGAACACACAAACTCCACGCAGACAGCAGCAGAGGGCAGGCTGGAGCCTGGGTCACTGCAGCAGTCCGACCCGCCGCACCAATGGTCTTGGAAGCGAAACGGAAATATCATTTTTTTAATTAAAAATCTTCACATCAGTTTTCACTCATCTCTCGTTTAGGATGGATTACAGCTCCGTCGAAGTTGTTTGCTTACAGTTTTCCAAAGAGGTGGTTGTTCATGAGAGTTTAGACAGAGAGTCTAGCAACCTATTCCTTTGTACAGAGATCTCCCAGTCCTTCAGTCTGTTGGAGTCACCAGGAAGCATTAAGGTGCACCTACTGTAGTGGGCTTTTCCTCTTCGCCTGGGGCAAAAAGGGCAGCCTATAGCATCCCATCTCACACTCCCCCTCATCTCTCCACCCCCGTTAGAAGTTAAGAGTAATTTTCTAACCCACTGGACCCACTGTCCTGTTCTCAACATTCCTACTTTGATCATGTCGTTAGGCACTAACAGCATGATGAATCTGTGGCGCATCATCCACCCTCTAGACAACCTATAAACCAGTGGGAAAAGTCAGACTCATGCAATGAACTCAGCGTGAAATCAAATCAATGCCCAGCATTACACAGTCAGAGCCCCTCACTGTGCAGGAACCTGCCGAGTTTGATCATGGGTTACAGTGTACCCAGAGGGGGAATTCTCCACATAATGAGGGGCACCTCTGTATCAGGCTGACCTCCTGTGGGTAAACATGCCACGACCTTGTGTTACAAGAACCATCCTCCCTGGAGCAGAATTCCAGAATCTGACATGTCTAGTTCAGTTTTAGTGGTACAACGCAGAAACAGGCCCTTCGGCCCATCAAGTCCGCACCGACCAGTCGATCCTCACACACTCACACTATCCTACACACACCAGGGACAATTTTACATTTATACCAAGCCAATTAACCTACAAACATGTACGTCTTTGGAGTGTGGGTGTAAGCCGAAGATCTCGTGGAAAACCCACGTGGTCCCGGGGAGAACGTACAAACTCCATACAGACAGCACCCGTAGTCAGGATAGAACCCAGTTCTGTAAGACAGCAACTCTACCACTGCGCTACCATGTCATCATTTTCTTAAGATTGCTTTGCAAGTAAGAAGCAACAAAAAACTGTTGAAATATTTTTATATTTTAACCTGTTCAGGCAGTCTATTTATGGTGCAGCTTAATAAGTGAAAGCACTCTGACCACAGGTGCCACATGGGCCAATATCAATATTAAAAATAATTTGAAAGCAATTTTCCACTGATTTACGAATTGTGGTTTGGATCCCCTTGATTTGCGTTAAGATGTGGATCAACTTCAATGGAAGGGAGCAGATGATGCATTAATGAAATAAAGCAGTGGTTAGTGGTTTTGGCAGATAGTGAAGATGGTTGTGATCGATTGCAGCAGGATCTGGATCGATTGGCCAGGTGGGCGGAGGAATGGTTGGTGAAATGTAATAAAGAGAAGCGTGAGGTGTTGCATTTTGGGACGCCGAACAAGGTCAGGACCTACACAGTAAATGGCAGGCCTCTGGGTAGTGTTGTAGAGCAGAGGGATCTAGGAGTACAAGTGCATGGTTTCTTGAAGGTCGAGTCACAGGTAGATATGGTAGTCAAAAAGGCTTTTGGCACTTTGGCCTTCATCAGTCAGAGTATTGAGTATAGAAGTCGGGAGGTCATGTTGCATTTGTATAAGACGTTGGTGAGCGCATTTAGAATATTGTGTTCAGTTCTGGGCACCATGTTATATGAAATATATTGTCAAGCTTGGAAGGGTTCAGAAAATATTTACGAGAATGGTGCCTGTTTCCAGGGTGTGAGCTATAGGGAGAGGTTGAGTAGGCTGGGTCTCTATTCCATGGAGCGTAGGAGGATGAGGGGGCTATACGGAGTATACAAAATCATGAGAGGAACAGATCGGGTTCAGGGGCACAGAGTCTTTTACCCAGAGTAGGGGAATTGAGGACCAGAGGACATAGGTTCAAGGTGAAGGGTGAAAGATTTAATAGGAATCCGAGGGGTAATTTTTTCACACAGAGGGTGATGGGCGTATGGAACAAGCTGCCAGAGGAGGTAGTTGACACTGGGACTATCCCATAATTTAAGTAACAGTTGGACAGGTACATGGATAGGACAGGTTTGGAAGGATATGGACCAAGTGCAGGCAAGTGGGACTAGGGTAGCTGAGACATTGTTGGCCAGTGTGGGCGAGTTGGGCCAAAGGGCCTGTATCCACACTGTATTACTCTATTACTCTATTCCAGCATCTGCAGTTCCTTGTGTCTCCAGACACATTGTCAATGCCAGTGTGTCACCATTAGTACAGTACCAAGGAACCAATATTCATGCCATGCAAGAAGAGAACAGCTATGAGGAAAGTAAACTGAAGCCAGCGGTAACCAGTTGTTCAAGTTCGTGGTGTGAAGGGCATGTGAATAAGAATACATTTTTACCCTGTGATTTTCAGATGAACGCTGTTTAAGAATCAATGACCTTGACTGATGCAAACTCCTTCTTCCTACATTTCCATCGGGAAACTACAGTCCTTAGAAGAACGAGAAATCAAAATAACTGCTAATTTCCTTTTGTAAAATCAGTAGACATTTTGCATAGCATTTTATTGACATAAAGCTATGCTTGGTTAAGGGTAGCCTTGTCTCCGACTCAGAAGGTTGTGACTTCAGTTTGACTACAGAGTTCCCGGCATCACGGTCTGAGATGTTGCAGGTGAGATGTTGACTAAAGGGCCCATCTCCTTCCTCAAATAAATAGGAAAGATCCAGTGGGGACAATTTCTTAAAGAGCAGGGAAATTGTCCCCAGGGCCTTAACCAATAGTTATCCTTCAATCAATATCCCAACAATAGATTATCTGGTTATTATTGGATTGATGTTTGTAGGAATTCAAGAGCTGGCATCAAGAAACATTTTCTATGGTTCTATGAAGGCAGGCACGGGTTATTGATTGGGGACGATCAGCCATGATCACAATGAATGGCGGTGCTGGCTCGAAGGGCCGAATGGCCTCCTCCTGCACTTATTTTCTATGTTTCTATGAAGTTTCAATGTCATATGTATCCACAACCGAGCAATAAAATTCTTATTTCCACCAGCATAACATGCTTGTAAACACAACACACATAGATAATACATAATAAGCAAAAATCCAATAAATTAATATCCACAATACTAGTACAAGAAAACTCAAAGTATTTAGTGCGACCATAGTTGAAGTTAGTGTTGTGTAATGTTCAAGAGCCTGATGGTTATTGTGAAAAAACTATTTGTGAACCTAGTGGTCATGGTTCTCAGGTTGCTCTTACATATTAGTTGCTGCATTAAAATGATGCCGATACTCCCTAATACTGCATGGACAACACTATGGAATGACCTGAAACACACTATTTAAATGCGAGCATTTTTCTCTTCACATATCAGTAATTCCAGTTTGAATCCCATGTGATGCAGTTGAATCAATAGCATTTTTTAATTTATTATGTCATGTGTGCATTGCCTGTCTATAAATAACCATTACATAGGTGGTCATGAGCCGCTTCTTCATTCACATCCTTCTGGTGAAGACATTGTCAAGATGCTACTGAGTAGGGAGTTCCAGGACTTAGACCCAGGCAGTGATGAAAGAACAGCAATAGAATCTTAGGTAGTCTTGTAATGAAAGTTTATCCTAGCCACACACACACACACACACACACGCATGGCAAGAGGTTTGTCCTGGGATGCTTCATAGGCAGAATCATCAAATACAAGTTCATCAGCAGTTTCCGCATTTTAGAGCTGGTGTATTTATTGAAATGAATTAAATGCTAAATTGCTAATTCCATTCACTCCATACATTCCTTCAACATTGTTGGCTCTTGTGGACATTAAGGTCACCGGGAAAGTTCTACAGGACACCTATCCCTTTCCTTTTATTAACAAAACTACTATCATATGCCCGATTCTACTTAAACATGTTAGATTCTTTATTTCAGTATTGTAAAATATTTCAATTTTCAACCCACCTTGTGCATTGTTGCGGCATTTTTGATGGATTGTTACCACTGGTCATTTATAATCTTGGAAGGACTACTTTTAGTTTAGTTTAGAGATACAGCATGGAAACAGGTCGTTCAGCCTACCATGTCCGCGCCAACCAGCGATCCCCGCACACTTACATTATCCTGCACACACGAGGGATTACAATTATACCAAGCAAATTAGCCTACAAGCCTGTACGTTCTTGGAGTGTGGGAGGAAACTGGAGATCCCGAAAACCCACACAGGTCACGGGGAGAATGTAGAAACTCCATACAAACAACACCTGTAGTCAGGATCAATCCCAGGTCTCTGGCGCTGTAAGGCAGCAACGCTACCTTTGCGCCACTCTTTCTAAAAGAGATTTGAAACTCTGTTTGGAGGTTGCATCTTATGTAAATCCTCCACCCTTCCTTACATATTTGTACTTATGTTGACAGCTTGTGCAACTGTGACAAATAATATGAAGATTTAAATAGAGGGGGGTCAAGCAAAGCTCTCTGATTAAGCATCCATTACCTCAATCCAACAGAGCACACTATTCTAATAATGGAGCGTAGGAAAAGAGGTTCAACTACTGTTTATGAATTGCTAAATAAACTCTGATGTTTGTATAGATTGGAGTTTATTTTTAAAACGTCAAAAGGAATCCACGTCACACTTGTAATCCACTTTCCAAGTCCAAACAAACCAGGCAACAACCTTAGGGTCAATTTCCGCACTTCCAAAGTGTATTGTAAAAAACGGCCCAATTCAGCCAAGTGGGGGGACAATGCGGGACTTCACTGGCTGGCCACACTTAGATGGGAGTTTCCAGCATCTGCATGTGTTTACTCTCAATGGTGACAATCAGAAACTTGGAGCCAAGCTAGGAGAGAGCTGCCTCTATTCCAGAACCTGTAAACTATGCGTTTTCTTCCTGTTCACTTGTTGAGAGAAGCCCTCAATGCTCATTAACGATATTTCAACCACCGCGCAATCAAATTGCCTCGATCATTAGTTTTGATCTGTTGCACAAACTTTGAAAGTAGTTAACATGCAACACGGAATACAACAGTAAATGCTGAACACACTCAGCATCTGTGTGAAAAAGTGCTAACATTGGAAGTCAACGAGCCTTAAACAGTGGTGAGAGGAAACAAGTTGGTTTTAAGTTGCAGAAAGTGTGTGATGTTTCGGACAAAGGAAATATCTCTGATAGGGGGATGTGGGAGTTACGGTGGCGATACACTGTTTAGGAAGCCATCTCGTTGAGTGATGAATGAGGAAAATTAGTGAGTAAATAACTCACAATCTTTGACATCAGATGCAAGTCCAAATTAATTACAGAGATTGTTAAGCAAAATATAAAAATATAAAATTCAATCTGAAGAAGGGACCCGACCGGAAACGTCACCTAACCGTGTTTTCCAGAGATGCTGTCTGACCCGTTGTATTACTCCAATGCCCTATTCCAGCACAATGTGTCTTTTTTTGTAAATCAGCACCTGCAGTTCTTTATCTCTCCTCTAACTGATAATTTACATACCCATTAAAAAATAACTAATGTCTTCTACAATAGGCTTAAGAATCATCTTTGGTTTTTAGTTTTAGTTTTAGAACGCGGAAACAGACCCTTCGGCCCACCGAGTCCACACCTACCAGCGATCGCCGCACATTAACACTATCCTACACACATGAGGAACAATTTATTTTTAACATTTATACCAAGCCAATCAACCTACAAACCTGTACGTCTTTGGAGTGTGGGTGGAAACCAAAGATCTGACAAAACCCACGTGGCCACAGAGGAGGAACGCCCTACAGACCGCACCCATAGTCAGGATCGAACATGGGTCTCTGGCGCTGCAAGCACTGTAAGGCAGAAACTCTACCTCTGCGCCACCGTGAATGCAGCAATGGTTCACATTTGAGTTCAGTCACATTGGCTTTGTTAGAAAGTCACTTGTTCATGGATTATTTGCTCAAAAGGGTGTCCTGACTAATTTACCTCCCACATGCACCAAAAACATCTCATCTGTTAAACAACCAACCTATCTAAAAACAAATACATGAGTGGCGAGGGTGCCAGGTATAATTATATTTTTTGGGAACACTACAAATATAACGCTAACGAATGTACGTATAGCCGCGGAGAATGCTGGAAGAATTTTGCAGAGTTCTTGGTTTGCACATATTTTTTATTCTGAATAAAGTTTGTTTTTATATTTTTTTAATTCTAAGAGAAAATACTACCTAGTTCGATAGTGACAATACACACAATCTGTGTGGCCTTCTCAACACAAATATAAGCTGCTTAAAGTAAATTCAAGTGTCATGAATATATATGCGCAAGTAATGCCCAAAAATATTATATATCAAGCCCCTGTAATTTTATACTGACAGCAAGTACAGAAGCCATTATTCTATTTAGTATCTGTAGCAACAAGTTATCTTCACAAGCACAATTTTAAATAATTTCTAACATAAATATTTAGAAAGGAAGGGAGCGAATTCCTGTTTAGGTTGTTGGAAGCTAAATTAGCAGTTGGACATTGATAAGTTTTCTTTTTCAGGTGCCGAATTTATTGATGAACGCATACGCAATGAGAGTTCTTTCCGGCTGTTTTTTTAAAATTTCAATAGAAGCTTAAAAATGCATATTTAATGCCAACTGTCAGATGTGCAACACTTCACATGGGGTAAACAGGAAACCGTGACAACAAAAATAGTGCAGAAACAGGATGTATTGTCATCTTGGCCAGGCCTTCTCCTAATCTGTTGTCATGTTCCATGTGCAGTGAAGCCGAGTGAAGCTCCCAAAATGTAAGGAGTTGAAGTTAACAGCCAGAGTTCAACATGACAGTGGACTTGTTCATGTCTGGAGCTGCAAAGGGGCTAAGCTTTCAAGAACAAAGATGGATCATATTAGCTGGAGAACATTCAGAAGGTAAAGGCCCATAATTCAATAAGATTTAGCATAACTATGGAAAAGGAACAAGATACTCTTTGGGGTAAGAAGTCGTTAAATTGGTCGGGGTACAACTGGACTGGAAACAGTTCTAAGAATCTGAGGAGAAGACAGGGAGGGCTGAGATCAAATTTGTTTTAGCTGAAGAAGCATAAGACTTCCAAATCCAATTCCTCATCCATGGCCACCTCAACTGTATAATTAACCTGAGGCAGGGACACAGTGTTGTATATGTGTTCAATGACCTTAGGAATTCTTATCATTGCCACACAGAGGCTCAGCCCAGGTCAAAGAAGAAAATCATGAACAGGTTTTGTGCTGATGAATGCATATTGCTTCATGTTGCACGCTACTTGGAACAGGCTACAAGGTTCGCTTGGAAGCACCATTATTGATTGAGCTGGCTGAGTACTGAGGATCCTATCCACCTGTGGCAAATATATGCTTCAATAGTACTGGTGGCAGGGATGATCAACACGTTGTCCTTGTGGAGTTGACGTCCCATCATCAAATAGTATATAGTGATGATACTGTGTCACTATCATGTTGCTAAATGGGATAGATTAAGAATAGACCTGACCAGTTGAAGCTAATCATTCATGAAGGACTTTGGACCACCTGAAACAGTGGAATTTGACACCATTGCAATCTGCAATATCTTGGCTTTCTCTATCCCTCCCCATACCACCAACAATCACACCAAGCAACTCACCTTGGGTCAGTGAGGAGAATGTGCCAGCTGAAGTACATCGGCAAAAGTCTGCACCCTAACTAAACAGTAGAAGCAGTGAGCTATAATCAGAATGCAGTGATCCCACAACCAACAATCAGATCTCAACATCACTTTGGTGCAAACACTTTTGTAAAAAGAAGATTAAATCTAGAGACGAGGTCAGCGTCTTACCCTCTGTACAAAGGCAGATTATGACGGAGTCTACGATATTCAAGTCTACGAGAGTCAATGGAAAACACTGAGTGGACTGGAGTTATACATAACAATAAAAAGGTTTGATGGTTGGAGACTAAATATCTCAGCCGCAGGTAGACACAACGTGCTGGAATATCTCAGCAAGTCAGGTAGCATCTCTGGAGAACATGGATCGGTAAAGTTTCAGGTCGAGACCCCTCAGACCCAGGCATCACTCTGGGAATTTCTCAGGGTACAGTGTTTTAGACTCAAAGGTCTTCAGCTGCGAGGTCAATGATTTATCCAACTCAAAATGTTACATATAATGATGTTCACTGATGATGATAAAAGAGTCTTGGACTAGCCTCAGAATTAAAGGACGTTCTTCTAGGAAGGAGATGAGGTGAAATTTCTTTAGTCAGAGGGTGGTGAATCTGTTGAATTCTTTGCCACAGAAGGCTGTGGAGGCCAAGTCAGTGGATATTTTTAAGGCAGAGATAGATAGATTTGTGATTAATACGGGTGTCAGTGTGAAATATACATCTTCTAGATGCGCTGGGATGCATCCTCAGTAATGTGACCTGGGGTCATTGGGTGTTTCGGGTCTCACAACATCAGACACCCTCGCCCAGGCGACCCAGCCGGGGTTGATCAAGCCCCGACTTGTGTCCTAGCAGCAACTGCCCGCGGATCAGCCATCTTAATAACTACTCTGCAGCGGTTGGGAGACTCTAGTGCGTGGAGGGACTGGGCTCTGTGGGGTGAGTCCTGGCCGGGCTCCTCCTGCGTCTCACCAGGTTCAAGGCCTGTGCGCTGCACCTCTTTCTCCTTCTCCGAGCATTTCATTCTCGCCTGATGGATTTTTAGGCCACGGTGGTTCATTTGGCCTTTCCGTAGCTTTGATGGGTGTCTTCCTCACGAAAGACACAGACTGGGGAGCTAACCCAGCCTGTCCCGGGTGCCGTTTTTCCATGCCGTCAACTGTCTCTCCAATAGTCACCAAACTATTCTTGGTTTGTCACCCAGTCTATTCCTAGGTGCCATTGGCTGAGCCAGACTTCAGTGTGAAATATACATCTTCTAGATGCGCTGGGACGCATCCTCAGTGATGTGAGGTTATGGGGAGAAGGCGGGAGAATGAGGTTATGATGGAGAGTTAGATCAGCCATGATTGAATGGCGGAGTAGACTAGATGGGCCGAATGGCCTAATTCTGTTCCTATCACTTATGTTCTTACGATCTTATGATGTTTCGTCCCATTCACAGCTCGTCAGATAATGAAACTGCCTGTATCTGCAAGTAAGCCGAACCTGACTTCTCCAACTCTGACCTCTCACATTGTAGTTAGCATTGTAGGCTTCAGTCAGGCTTCAGCTGATAAGTCACAAGTAACATTCACACAATGTAGAAGCCTACTGATGACTTGAGCAGCACAGAGACACAGCGGTAGTGTTGCTGCACCAGAAACCCAGGTTCAATCCTGACTACGGGTGCTGTCTGTATGGTCTGTACCACATGGGTTTTCTCCAGGTGCTCCAGTTTCCTCACAAACTCTAAAGGCAGACATGTCCGTAAGTTAATTGGCATCTGTAAATTGTAAATTGTCCCTAGTGTGTGGGATAGTGCTTGGGCACGGGGTGATCGCTAGTCGGCGCGGACTTGGTGGCCCAGTTTCCGCGCTGTATCGCCAAAGCCCAGATGCAGGAAGTCCGAATACCTCTTCTTGATCTTCAAAAATCTTCTGCCAATCACATCCTGAATGTGTTACCAGCGAGGAACTAAATCGGCCTTGAGAAAATGTGTAACTACAAGAGCAGTTCGGAGAGCGAATCTGTGGCGATGAATGGCTTGCTGTCTGGCACCCAAATCCTCACTGTGCTCCACAAGGCCAGAGGCTCCACTACTCTGCGGCTCCAACGGAAAAATAAATTCACCATCATCCAAGGTGTATTCTACGCCAACATCATTAGACACACTCTCTCCCATCCTCAGCCAAACAAGGATAAGGTCCTTGCCCTCACATTTTAGAATCAGTATTGAGAGTCATAAAGATGGCCCTCAGCCCATCTCATCCATGCCGACCAAGAAGTCCCATCTAAATGTCCCGTTTGCCCGCATTTCGTCCATATCCCTCTAAACCATTCCTATCCAGGTACCTGTCCAAATATCTTTTAAACATTGTAATCGTACCCACCTGCACAGTTTCCTCTGGCAGCTCATCCCATGTACCCACCACCCTCTGTGAAAGGTCACCTCAGATCCTTTAAATCTTTCCCCTCTCATGTTTACTCCATGTGCTCTGGCTTTAGACTCCTCTACCCTGGGGAAAAGACTGTGATCATCCACCTTATCAGTGCCCTTCATGGTTTTATAGAACCCTGTAATGTCATCCCTCAGTCTCCTACAATGCAGGAAGAAAGTCCCAGCCTGTCCAGAATCTCTTGAGAGTTCAAGCATTGACATAGAAGACAACCATTTAGGCCCATCATGTCGACATTAGTCCATCTATTCCAACTGCAAAGTCAAATCTGCAGGCCTATATTTAGCACATTTTCTTTCTCCCTACATTTTCACCAACTCTCCAAAGATTCCAGCATTCATCTACACACTAGGAGCACTTAAGAGTAGGGAATCCGTACATTTTTGGAGTGTAGGAGGTAGCCCAAGCACCTGGAGGAAGCCTAAGCGGTCCAAGGAAGATCGTGCAAACTCCACGCTGACAGCACCCGAGGTTAAGATCGAAGCCATGTCCGTGGCGCTTTGAGGCAGCTGCTTCACTGCCTGTTCCAACTTGCATTCTACAGGACGAGGAGTAAGACTGAAGGGGCTTTGGAGTTTCAGGACAAAAATGGATCAGACGTTCACTCCCGCTATTTATTATGGAATCATTCCAGAATGCCTGCAGGTACGGCTTCTTCATGACATTACCCAGATACCTGAACAGGGAGTCAGACACCACTTGAAACTCTTCCAGCCTTCAGTAAAATAAACATTTAAAAATAAATTTATGGGGAACCGGTTACTACCTACTCTTCCATGGTGGACATTTAGAGTTACAAGTACTCTCAATGTCCCTTTCCCTTTCAAAAATAAAAATACAAACAAAACAAATTTGTTTTGTTACTAATATAAAGGGTTTTAAGCAAAAGTCTAAAAGAAAATCTATTCTGTGTCTTATTAATAATTCTGATGAAAATAATTAAGGGTAGAATTACATCATTGTGTAGTAAGTTCTTTACTGAACCGTATGCAGAAAAGGAATTTTGCTGTGCCTCAGTACGTGTGATAAGCAAGTACCACTGAACCATGTAAGCATGCAAGTACAGCAGGCAGTGAAGAAAGCAAATGGCATGTTAGCCTTCATAGCGAGCAAATTTGAGTATAGGAGCTAGGAGCTCCTACTGCAGTTGTACAAGGGCCATGGCGAGACTGCACCTGGCATATTGTGTGCAGTTTTGGTCTCCTAATTTGAGGAAGGATATTCTTGTTATTGAGGTAGTGCAGTGTGGGTTCTTCAGACTATTTCCGGCAAGGCGGGACTGACTTGTGATGAAAGAATGGATCGACTGGCCATATATTCACTGGAATTTGGAGCGATGAGAGGGGATCTTAAAGAAACACATAAAATTCTTAAGGGATTGGACAGGCTAGATGCAAGAAAAATGTTCCCGATATTGGGGCAGTCCAGAACCAGGGGCAACAGTTTAAGAATCAGGGGTAGGCCATTTAGGACTGAGATGAGGAAAAACGTTTTCATCCAGAGAGTTGTGAATCTGCGGAACTCTCTGCCACAGAAGGCAGCGGAGGCCAATTAACTGGATGTTTTCAAGAGAGCGTTAGATATAGCTCTTAAGGCGAACAGAATCAAGGGATATGGGAAGAAAGCAGGAACGGGGTACTGATTTTGTTTGATCAGCCATGATCATATTGAATGATCGGAGGGCCGAATGGTCTACTCCTGCACCTATTTTGTATGTATGTATGTATGTATGTATGTATCTATGTATGTTGTATGTAACCATTAAATCTCTTGAGAAGGGAGCAGTTTGGTTAAAAAATATTTAAGAATAAAGCAAAATGATGAAGGTGAATTCATGAACTATTGCCAAAGAATTGTTGTCCATCCTTACTATAAATTGTTCATGTTCAAGTTACATTTATTGTCACATGCACCAATTGGTACAGTGAGATATGAGTTGGATGGACCTGAAATATATTTTGTTTCTCTCTCCACAAATACTGTCTGACCTGCTGACTCTTTGTGGAATTTTCAGGGATCGTTTCAGATTTCCGACATCTGCGGAATATTGCTTCCAATCCTGGACTCTTTGGCCTCTTTCCAATTTGGCCTCTTTGATATCGATAGTCAATGGCCATTTTTTTAGGCTCATTCATGAAAAACGCCTCTTGGTGTTCTGACTTCTGACAATTATCCTCCAGTGACAAGAAGACGGAGAGAAACTTGGACAAAATGAATCAAACAATAGTTTTCCAGCAAGGTTTTCCACCAACGTGTGAATGGACACCTCAAGGTGATCAGATGCGGGGAAGCATTAAAGACGCAAAGAACTGCAGATGCTGGATTACAAAAATAAAGAAAGATCTCAACCTGAAACTTCACCAATTCCTTTTCTCCAGTGATGCTGTCTGACCCGCTGAGTTACTCCAGCTTTGTGTCTATCTTCGGTTTAAACCAGCATCCACAGTTCCTTCCTAAACAATTCCAACATTAAAACTTCTTTGCTCTCTTCAATTGCGCTCTGTGAACAGTAGCACAACCAGAAACACATTGTGTATGGTTAAAACCCACTTGGCTGCTCTACACCAGAGACAACAGGAAGTAACATCTAACATCAATCTCGTTAGATAAACTGCCAGTGAATTGATGACTCATGGAAGCATCCAGTGACATATCAGAAAGGAAATCATTTGTTGCCTTGGATACTAAAAAAATTGGTTTGTTAAAAGCCAACGGTTGCATCCTGATAGCCAGAAAGATAATCTCAACACTAGGTTCTACAGACGCCTTCATATCAAAACTATCTGTCCACATTAACATCCTATTATTCTCTGCTCATTTGGTCTCTAACAGATTCTGATTTCACTACCACACGAGGAAAGTGCTGAATAAACCATGCATGGTGAGTGTATATCATCGCGACAAACTTCAGATGAGTAGGCAGGCCCACTGAAACATTTCAGCCTAGAAACCTCCAAGATTCGGTGGCCATTTCTTTGGGAATTAAACAGGTACTCAAGCCTCCTTTAGTTTAGTTTAGCTTAGAATTTAGTTCAGAGAAGCAGCACAGAAACAGGCCCTTCGGCCCACTGAGTCCGTGCCGAACAGCGATCCCCACACATTAACACCATCCTACGCACACTCGGGACAATTTACAATTTTACCAATTAGCCTACAAACCTATACACCTTTGGTGTATGGGTGGAACCCGGAGCGCCCGAAGAAAACCTACGCGATCACCAGGAGAATGTACAAACTCCGTGCAGACAGTACCTGTAGTCAAGATCGAACCCGGGTCTCTGGCACTGTAAGGCAGCAACTCTAGCGCTGTACCTCTGTGCTGCCCTCCTCTCTGTTTTAGTCAACCTTGGCCACAGTGCTTGCCTGTATTGTTTTGAAGACATCGAAGCTGATTTTTATAAACTTACCCTTTATTAGTGGAGTCATCACTGACAAGGAGAATAGTTTCTGCCCGTCCCATGATGATGATGGTGAGCTGCTGTCTAACACCATTGCCACCCTTCAGTGCCACCATTTCCCACCCGCCCCCCCAAGGAATAGCGACACACTTCCAGATTGGGACCGTGGGGAGCTCGGAAAGAAACCCTCATGTGAGGATATTCTCTTGTTCTTGCTGCCCTTACCCTGCCAGATTGGGAAGGGCTGTCAGAGACCATAAGACCACGACAGAGGCACAGAATTAGGCCATTCAGCCCATCAAGTCTGCTATACCATTCGATCATGGCTGATCTATTTTTCCCTCTCTAACCCCACTCTTGGGTTTTTTCGCCTCACAACCTTTGACACACCACCTAATCATGAACCTATCAATCTCCGCTTTAAAAATACCCAATGGCTTGGCCTCCACAGCCCTTGTGGCAGTGAATTCCAGATTCACCCCCCTCTGGCTGAATAAATTCCTCCTCATCTCTATTCTAAAGGTAGGTCTTTTTTTTTTGAGGCTGTGTCCTCTGGTGCTGGACTCTCCCACAATTGGTAACATCCTCTCCACATCCACTCTATCTACATCTGCTCTATCTAGGTGCAGCCTAGGCAAGACAGAATGCAGGGCATTTTATGCTGGCACGAATGGGGAGTGAACACATCAAGTTAAAATTAATGTTACCAGCTTGCCGCTACAAATCGCAGTTGAGCTGTTCCAGTGATCAGTATCCAGTCAGTAATGTTTTCTTTAAATCTCATCTGAATTGGACATCACAGGAGTGATGCAAGGAGTGGAGGGATTTGGATCATGTGCAGGCAGGTGAGATTAGTTTATATGAGCATTATGTTCATCACAGACATTGCTAGCCAAAGGGCCTGTGCTGTGTTGTACTTTTCGATGTTCTATGTTGAATGTTCTATGAATTAACTGCTCCACACCCGAGATCCATATCCATTATGATGCTGCAGTTTTCCAGTATAAAGTCGCCACAAATCCCGGAACCGCAGAATACCCACACCACAGCTATGTCCCCTCCAGATCTCCTTTAACCGCTGAGATGAATCCCAGATTCTCAGGTTTATCTCTGAAGTTCTGCATTTGGAAACCAAATATAATTTTACATGCAATTAAAAATCTAAAAATCCGCTGGAAATGTGAACTAACATTGACCCGAAATGTTAACTCTGTTTCTGCCTGAGAGCTTTCCAGCATTGTCTGTTTTGATTCCAACTCTGGGGAGTGTTGTAGAACAGACGGATCTAGGAGTAAAGGTACATTGTTCCTTGAAAGTGGCATCACAGGTAGTAAGGGTAGTCAAGAAGGCTTTCAGCACATTGGCCTTCATGCACTGCCCTCCCACTTGTTTATATTAAGCACATTCTGCAATCTTCCTGTTTATCTCCGACCGTGTCGCGGGAAAGTTCCCTGCTTGACGTATCCATTTTCCACACCTCTCATATTCAACTCCCTCTCATCTACGTGGCCTTTAGTGCCGATTCCAACTCAACAGCAACCAGCTATGAATAGGTTTAACTCATGCTAACGATCTGTTGACCTTCGACAAGTGCTATAACAAAATTTAAAAGATATTTGGATTGGTAAATCAATAGGAAGGGTTTAGGGGGGTATGGGCCAAATGCAGGCAGGTGGATTACCATTGATGGGACATTGTTGTTGGCAAGGGCAATTTGGGCTAAAGCACCTGTTTCCGTGCTGTATCATTTTTTTTTAACCTCACTAATCCAGCATGGGGGCACTCCAAAGTGAAGGAACAAGGAGAACTCAGCAGTATGATCCAATATCTTCACTGGTGTATAAGAGCACACACCTAACAACACACAACCTCAACACCATTTAAGACAAGGAGGGCCATTTAATAACTCAGCAGGTCAGGCAACAAAAGAAATAGGTAACGTGGAGGAAAAGAATAGGTAACGTTTCGGGTCAGAATGCTTCTTCAGTCTCGACCTGATATGTCACCTATTCTTGTTCTCCAGAGATACTGCCTGACCCGCTGAGTTACTCCAATATTTTGTGTCAATCTTCAGGATAAACCAGCATCTGCAGTTCCTCCCTACACATGTGCTTTGCTATCACTGAGGAACCCATGTGCCTGCCTCTGATCACTAACCGACCCGAGACATCCACTCCATCTACCACTATGCACCGTGACTATAGTGTGCACCCACTGCATCTAAATGCACTGCCACAATTCAACGCACCAGCCCATCAGCCACCTCTACCAGCAGGTCCTTTCTCATCACTGGTTAAAAAGTCTGGAATGTTATACGCAACCCCACCCTGAGTATTTACGCTACAACTGTTTCAAAAGGCACCTCACACCATTACATTTAATTAGTGATTGATGGAATTTGTTCTTGAGAAGGTGCCATAGAGTCATGAGGCATGGAAGCAGGCCCTTCGGCCCAACGCGTCCATGCTTGCCAAGATGCCCCATCTTAGCTAGTCCCATTTGCCCCAGTTTGTCCCAAATTCCTCTAATTAATTCCCATCCATCCACTTGTCCAAAAGACCAAGAGTCAAAGAGTCATACCACATGGAAACAAAATGGCAGTGTTGAGGTGCCTTCTTGAATGCCTTGAATGAACAGCTGCAACATCCAAACTGCAAAACCAGTAAATAAATCAATTAGCTTACGTCAAAAAAGACAATTCCAAGAAAATTATTGCCCTGTTTCTTTCTTTTTATTTCATGGCGCACTATCCACCCTTCTTAACTGTATGTTTTGATGGCAATACTATGGCTGCTGCAGCCCAGGAGTGGAGATGTGAAATACCGTTCAGAGTTAGAGACCATTTTAGATAAAGTATTTGCTTCGGAACTGGTTATTGTAGAGACTGTACTCACAGGGGCGAATAAATGAGAATTTCCTGTTTCACTGTGGCAGACCACAACGTTGCTGAGAGGAAACTAAAGGTCAGCATTGTGCAAGTTTGTACTGTCACAAGTAGAAAAACATCATTTAAGGGAAGGAAGAAAGGAGACTTTTGTTTAAAGGCGTTAGAATTTACTTCTGAATTTTTGTTAACAGGTATCGCTCACTTTAATCATCATCGGTAACCCCACAATTTTCTGCTGGTAATTTTCTGTTTTTAAAAATTGCTCTTTAATGACTGGGTTTAGTTCAGATCTACAACATGGAATCAGGCCTTTCAGCCCATGGAGTCAATCTCAAGTTCTATGTTATCCCACTTCCTCATCCACACCCTGCAATTTTACAGAGGCCTATCAACCTGCAAACCCACTCATCTTCGGGATGTGGAAGGAAACGGGAGCAGCTGGAGGAAACCCACGCGCACAGGGAGAACGTGCAAATTTCTTCCACACGGTGCCCGAGGTCAAGATGGGTCTCTGCTGCTCGGAGGCAGCAGCATCTCTACCAGCTGCACCACTGTGCCATACGTAGTCATGCTGACTAAGATCACATGCATGGTCAAGGTCTTCACAGCCATCACAACTGATGTCCTATGGGCACTTTCTTTACTTTAGCCTTTATTTTTACATTTAAAGATGGCCCAGGTGGTGAAAGTTTAACCTTTGACCTTCCAACTCCACCCAAGGAGAGATTTTCACTGTCCACATGTTCAAGTTTGAATCAACTAGTGCTTGTTGCATTGTTGCAAGTGGAGTAACATACACAACTTGTGTGATGTGGTGATCGATGGTTGGCGTGAACTCCATGGGTCAAAGTTGTGTATCTGAGCTAAACTTAGTCATTAAAGAGTAATTTTTAAAACAGAAAATTACTAACAGAAAACGTTTCAGGAAACCAGAGCATCCGGAGGACGCTCACTCAGTCACAGTTGAGTAAAACACAAACTGGGTCAGGCAGCATCTTGGGAGGATATGCATAGGTGACATTCAGGACAGGGCTCTTCTTTAGACTGGAAGATGATCCACTGAATTACCCCAGCACGGTGTTTTACTGAATGTTCAGACATTTGGAGTTGTTGTTGATCAAGCTCTTACCTGAATGGTGTTGAGTTTCTTGAAAGCTGTTTGAGCTATACTCATGAGAGCAAGATGGGAGTGATTTATCAAACACCTGACTTGCAGAGAGTGGAAACCTAGTGAGTGGCCAAATAAAGGATTGTTTGGACTTTGTAGAAGGAAAAGCAATGGACTTAAAACTTCTAGTGCCTGCTGTTCAAGGTGGGTGGACATCTTCAGAGTGTAGTCCAATAAAAGCCATACTGTAGTTAAGTTTAGATCAGTTTAGAGAAACAGGCCCTTCAGCCCACTGTGTCCACGCCGACTTTCAATCAACCATTCACTCTAGTTCTTTCTTATCACATTTTCTTACCCACTCATTTTTACAGAGGCCAATTAATCTACAACCCGCATGTCTACGCGATGTGGGAGGAAACTGGAGCAGCCGGAGGAAACCTACGCGACCAAAGTCAATACATAGACAGCACCCGAGGTCAAGATCAAACCCTTGTCTCTGGCGCTGTGAGGTAGCAGCTCCACCCGCTGCGCCACTGTGCCGCCCATAGTGTTCTTTATATTTCATGTTTAGCTGTTTCACCACATTAAGGGACGTCAGTATTTATGTTATCTATTGTTGCTTCCTGTGCTCAGTAAAACAATTTAAGAGATAAAGTGTTTACGTTTTGTTTTTCACCCCATTTATAGAAATCGTGATTTATTGCGAAATATTGAGCAGGAAATAATATGGCCAGGATCGGCAGATGGGTTAGTGCAGGACATGACAGGTACAAGGTACAAAGACATGACAGGATCGATGCAGGAAAAACAGAGTAGATGCAGGAAATATGTTCCCAACGTTGGGGGAGTCCAGAACCAGGGGTCCCAGTTTAAGAATAAGGGGCAAGCCATTTAGGACTGAGGTGAGGAAACACTTTTTTCACCCAGAATTGTGAATTTGTGGAATTCTCTGCCACAGAAGGCAGTGGAGGCCAATTCACTGGATGTTTTCAAGAGAGAGTTATTAGAAAACAGCCAAATAAGTAAACAGGACCATGTTATCCAGTTTTGTTGCTGTTGCCCAATTCAACAGGTCTCCGATTCCACTGGAACCAGGTATTTTAGGTTATATTGGCAACACATTGATACAGCTGGGAGAATTGGTGCCTCACAGCACCAGAGACCAGGGTTCAAACCTGACCTCGGGTGCTGTCTTCTCTTTTTTTTCCTTTTCTTTTTTTTCTTTTTCTTCTCTTCCTTTTTTTTCTTTTTTCTTTTTTTTTTCATTCTTTTTTAAAATTGTATTTATTTATTCACCTATTTATTTATCTGTTTGTTTTTCTGGCCATCTTTTCCCCCCCCTTTATTTATTTATTTTTTTATTTTATTTTATTTGATTTAATTTAATTTAATTTAATTTCAAAATAGACTTTATTCGAGAAATAAATGAATACAATACATGATCCTTACAAAGCTCCATCCAATATTCTTAGAGGCTATACATACATTCAATACTGTTTACAAAATTACACGATTTTACCCCCCACCTGCTATCTGATTCTCACCCATTGATTTGGACTGCACTACAGATATCAGTGTAGAGCAGTTAGATCCAATTCCTGATTCACTCTCCAAAGCCCATTTTGGAGAGCACGTCCCTCATATACGTGTGCGATATCCTGTCGAAGGCCTTCTCCTGGTCCAAGCTGCCCACCCTGAGTCAGGCATGTTGAGGCTAATCATATCTAAGCCATACATTGCAGTCTTCCACACCCATCACCCCCCTCCAATGCCCCGCCTCTACTAGAACACAGTGAGAGAATCAAGCCCAAGAATTTCTAATTTCTATGCCTTGTGACCACATTTGGTAGAAAATTTAACCACCTGTTTCACTGGAGGAGCTAACAATACTATTGTAAAGCAACGTACATGACACCATCATTCTATGGACCTAGACCATGCAAATAATTGATGAATTAAACACAGTGTTTGCTTAAACCACTTGAGATTGTTAAATAGAGCAGGTTGTCGATGTGTGGTATACTACACACTCTCTCCCCACTCAGAACCATACACAGAGTGAGAGAATTTCATCACAGGATGCAAATGGAAAATGCACGCAGGAAACAACGTCTGAGACCTGACTGCAAGAAGCCGGGCACTTACAGCAAATAAAATGTAATCAAGCAAAATGATGAAACCTTCAGCATTGACAGGCAGGGTACCTGGTAAGTCAGGCCACCATTTCCGGAGATGTCCACTCACCTTCTAAGACAATGTCCTTCAGTTTCTCCACCGTCTCTGCGAACCTGGCCACGTCCCGCAGTAGATGGGTGATCTCCTCCACCTCGAGGCCCTCGCTGCTATCTGAACTGCCAGCGCCAGGGGTCTTGTACCCTTTGTTGCCTCCCCACGTCCTGGTGGTGCCGATTGTGAAAGCCGCAGCACTGGAGTGTCTGCTCAGGGTGGCGGGCCTCTTGAGAGTGTTGACACCACTCGGACTAGAACTGAGCTTGGTCAAGGAGGTGTTCCCAGCAGATAGTTCAGACAAAGAGCCGGCTTGTGAGACCGATACCTCGACAGCATCTTTACGAGGCAGCTCCTGTCAAGGCAATAGGAAAGAGTCACAAAACCATGCTAATCAGCAGACTAGAAATCAATATGGGATGAACATCTACTGCAGAAGGCAGGTCCTGATTCAACCTCAAACTCCACAAACTGCTTTAGGATTAGGTTTATTGTTGTCACTTGGCCCAAGGTACTCTGAAAGGTTTTGTGTAGGAAGGAACTGCAGATGGTGGTTTACACCAAAGAGAGGGACAAAAAGCTGGAGTAACTCTTCGGGTCAGGCAGCATCTCTGGAGAAAAGGAATAGGTGAGAGGTCGGGTCGAGACCTTTTTTCAGACAGTCAAGGGAGAGGGAAACGTTTTGTTTTACATGCTATCCGATCAAATCAGATTCTAATCAAGCCAAACTCAAGTACATAGGTCGAATAAAGAGAACGATACAGTGTGCCGAATATAGTTCTCTGCAATTCCAGAGAAAAATTCCAATGTCCGCAATCAGGTAGGTTGGAGGATTGGCAATGTACCTTAGTTTGTGGAAGGACTCTGCAGAACTCAGATAGGAGAAATAATCTCCTTATTTAAAACTAGTATGCCGTTGCAGAGGATCAGGCAACATCCCTGGAAAACATGGACAGGTGACGTTTCGGGTTGGGACCCTTCGTATAGGTGAACATGTAATATGTAACTTTTAGCAAACAACGGTTTATGTGATCGATCTTGATTAGATTTCTGATGCCACCTTCTGCTTTCTTGTAATAATCAGCACCGATTTTCAGGTGAGCAAAGGATTCAAAGTTAATTTTTAAAAAGGAGAAATACCACCTGTAGAGGTTACACCGTCAAATATCAAGTAATAAAAGTAACGGAAGTCAACTTGACTGATCTGTTGTTAAAGTTGAGAAAGAATATGGGGAAAGAATAGGCAAATGTAATGCAGTTCAAACTTTTCTATGTTAGTTTTTGTAATTTTCCTTCATGCCAGAAGCTTCATTAGTTTAAGGTTAAATATTACAATTATATGTGTTGACTAAATCACTTATTAAAAATACCAAGAAGATGATAACTGGTTGGATTTTTCATCGGTTAAGGTTTTTCCCAGACAGTACCCAAGGTCAAGATGGGTCTCTGGTGCTATCAGGGCAGCAGCACTACCAGCTGCACCATCCGTAGTCATGCTGACTAAGATCACATGCATGTTCAACGTCTTCACAGCTACCACAACTGATGTCCTATGGGCACTTTTGTCACTTTAGCCTTTACTTTTACATTCACAGATGTCCCAGGTAGAGTGAAAGTTTAACCTTTGACCTTCCAACACCACCCAAGGAGAGATTGTCACTGTCCACGTGTTCATCATCATCATCGTTGATAACATCAATGGGCACGGTGTCTTACAATGCTGTGTACGACAGTGATCTCTACTTCTACTGAAGTGTGGATGGCCGTTGGCTCGTTAGGAGCTCATCCGCCCTTTGACAGGTCTTGTTTTTAGTCCTGCTGGAGGTCCACTGCCCCCTCCTCACCTGGCAAATCAGGTGGGGGAGACGGTTTAGTCGCCGACTATCCGACCATGAAGCAGGTAGCACGAGATAACATGGTACCTGTGGCAGGGGGAACTCCCCCCCGACCTGACCCACATGTTCAAGTTTGGATCAACTACTGCTTGTTGCATTGTTGCAAGTGGGATAACATAGAACTTGTGTGGTGGTGATCGATGGTTGGCGTGGACCTGGTTCTTCTGCCAATAGTTCAACACATATTCACATCTTAGACTATCTTGTAGACAGCAGCGGGAAGCTCCCTGGTTTGTTTCAATTATTAACAATTTACTGTTTGGAAGCCAAACTATTATCTCAACTAAAAACCATCAAAGATTTTTGTGAATGCCGAAATTAAGGCAAGGAAACCGATGTGATAAGCTGTGTGTTTCCACGCACTAATTCCATGAAATCTCTTTGAAACATTATTAATAAGCTCTATATGTGTGCATCTTTTGCAACTTCAGGTGGAGTATAAATACATCAGCAGAGGGTGGGGTAAGTACAGAATGATGGAGTCCCAAGATGCTGACTAAAGTAGCACATTAGAGTCATAGAGTGATAGATACAAGGGAGCAAAGTAATCTCAAACCCAGGTAGTAGGTGAATCTAACCCAGACCTAAACTAAATCCAAACTTGCTCAATCTATATCCAATAATGCCGAAACTGGAAATCCAAGAGAAAAAAAACAAGTACCAGAATTACTGAGCAGGTTCGGTGGTCTCAGCATCGAGGGAAAATGTGAAACGTTTGGATTACTGATAGCTTTCCAGAGGAAGGCAATCAATGTACAGCCTAACCCCAGAGCACCAATATACTGCATCTTCAATCAGTCTGAAGAAGGGTCCCAACCCGAAACGTCACCTATCCAGATTCTCCGGGGATGCCCCCTGACCCGCTGAGTTACACCAGCACTTTATGTCTTTCCGGCATCTTCAAAGTATTTGGGTAATAATCAAGAATATAAAATGTTCTCCCTATGCACTCTTTAGGATTAAGCTGAGTTTTGATGCCTTTGCTACTTAACCTAAGGTGATGGAACTAAACATGGAGAGAATGAAGTTAAAATCTCCCCAGAGCTCAGCACCCACCCCAGGTTACTTCACGATTTCACCATCAGAGAGCTATGGATGATATTTTGTTCAACTGTGTTGGAAATATACCCAGTAATATGTCATCTTTGTTTTCGCATTGTTCAGTGTGCTGCGTATTGTTTTATTTCCATACTCATGTTCGTTGACAGCTGCAGTATCATGTTCCATATTTCCACAGATGTCATGTTGCAATATTTTACTGACTCTCTTCACTTTTCCTGATTTCAAAAGCGTAGTGAAGTGTTTTAAAGTTGAAATTTTTTTCCATGCTAATTGCACCAGAGAGTTAGACATTCCAAATCTTTGGTACCTGGTGATAGCAGGTGCATGGATCTGAAATGGATTTTCACTTCTCACTGCCAACACTGAGTAACATCGTCATCAGCTACCGAGCTCAACTCAAACACAGACACAGGAAGCTGACTTCACAAACAGGCAGATCAACTCGGCTAAAGAAAGTTTTATATCACCGCACATCGTGGAATTGCAGTTCATGCATCAATTCCTCCCAAGGCTGATATTTGTCCAAAAAGAAATCACAAACAGTTAAAGTACAATTTAGTGATTTCAAGATAAGGACCAGTGAAGTGACTGCCAGATTATTCCCTTAAATGGTGTCAACTGCGCCTTTCTGTAGCGTAGGTTTATCGAACTTGTTCTGCGCAGGTGTCAATTTCTTATGGCAGTGAACCCACACGTGTGTGACCCAGGGATTGCGCGTGCTTCAAAGGTACGACGCAGCCCGCAGGAGGTTGACAACTTAAGACTATCCCAATGAAACGGAACATCCTCATGGGTTTACAGAGGATGACATAAGATATACAGAAACTGCCCATTCAAGCCCAAGACGCATGTGCCAAGTTAATGCTCCACTACTTCTGACTTCCTCATCAACATTTAGTTGGATTGAAAGATACGGCATGGAAACAGGCCCTTCAGCCCATCGAGTTCATGCCGGCCACTCATTCACACTAGATCCACTTTCTCATCCACTGCCTTCACACTAGGGGCAATTTACAGAGGTCACTTAACCTACGAACCAGCACAGGAAACCCATGTGGTCACATGGAGAACATGCACACTCCATGCAGACGGCACCCGAGGTCAGGATCGAACTTAGGTCTCTGGCGCTGTAGGGCAGCACTCTACAAGCAGTGCGGCTGTGCCACCCTAAGTGTGGCCCTGCCTTCCCTTTTCCCACATGGGCTTGTCCATCTTCCCTGAGATGCGTCAACAGTAACTGCAACAATGATTCTCTACAGTGACAAGTTCCACATTCCAGTCCCACTTTGTCATTCCTTTGTCATCGCCTCCAGTGCCTCAGTAACTTTTTGGCGATTCCTTGTTCCGCACTTTCCCAGAGGTGAAAGCATTATTTCTGCAACAACTCTAAAGAGAGGCTCCCTCTGCCTTGCTACCAGAGCCAATAGATAATAGGTGCAGGAGTAGGCCATTTGGCCCTTCAAGCCAGCACTGACATTCAATGTGGTCATGGCTGATCATCCACTATCAGTACCCCGTTCCTGCTTTCTCCCCATATCCCCTGACTCTGCTATCTTCAAGAGCCCTATCTAGCTCTCTATTGAAAGTATCCAGAGAACCGGCCTCCACCGCCCTCTCAGGCAGAGAAAAATTCCACAGACTCACAGACAAAGTGTTTCCTCTTCTCCGTTCTAGATAGCTTACCCCTTATTCTTAAACTGTGGCCCCTGGTTCTGGACTCCCCCAACATGGGAACAGGTTTCCTGCCTCTAGCCTGTCCAAATCCTTAATAATCTTATATGTTTAAATAAGATCCCGTCCCATCCTAAATACTAGAATATACAAGCCACTCCCTACGACTAACACTTAGAGTGCGACCAGCAACCTAATTAGAAGCAAACTACCAATTCATCTTCTTGAGCAAATGGGACCACAGGCGATTCCTCTTTCCACATCTTTGATGAAATTGCAACAACCAAACTCAACAAAATTGTAAAAAAAAAAACACTACTGTTCACAAACATCTTGTGAAACTAACGGAACTCTGGGCGATATTTCTTTAATGTCCTTATGGACCAGGACAGATAAAGGCGATCGACAGACATTACAAACTTTCACATTACACATTACAACTCTCACATTACAAACTTCAGGCTGCTTTCATTTTGAAGAATATTACATGTAGCAGCTTAAAAAAGTGAATGCAAAGAATATAACGAGTTTCCATTGTAATATGCATTTGTCTGAAGATAAATGGAAATATCATGGGTTAAAAGGATTATATAAATGGGTTCAAAATCAACATTACAGATCTAAATTAAAGGGTGAAAATGTCAGAACTACTAGTTGAGCAGCTTCTGTGGAGAGAGAAACAGTTAAAGTTTGACACAAAGTGCTGGAGTAACCCAGCGGGTCAAGTAGCATATCTGGAGAAAAAAGGGCCCTTTTTTCTCCAAAGATGCTGCCTGATCGGCTGAGTAACTTTCTTTGGGATAAACCAGCGACAGCAGTTCTTAGTTTCAACTTAAAGTTTCCAAAAGTTTGCCTACAGGTCATCTATATGCCTCCACGTGTACTGCCTCGCCCACAGACTGTATCTCTCACATTTCGTTCAGTAAATAATATTTTTTTTACAAACTGCAATAAAGAAAGAGACAGGGACAGTTGTTAACATCTGCGGATCTGACGGCATCTCTGGAAGGGAGACAGAGTCAACGTTTCAGTCCCGAGATCCCTGGTCAAAAGTGGGAACTCTTCTCGTCGTGTTCCAACCAACTTTCCACCAACTATTTTGTAACCAATCTTTTTTTTCCCCCACAACCAGTTACTCCACAATTCCGTCTACCCCGTCGCTTCTACAGAATGGTGCTGGGTTGCAAAATGAATGGATATTGAAATAAAGGCAATGTGTGTGACCTGATGCCACCGATCTCTTTGCGTTAGCAAAATAAAACCGGAGTGTGTGTTAGCGCGCCGGTGCCGGAGACTACACGCAGTGAGCTGAAGCACCGTTAGATGGGAGCGACTCATCTCCCAGCCGGGCGATGAAGTATAGATGGGGCAGCTATCAAAGAGCGGGCTCCCGCAACCCGTCTTGTGCACGTTATATCATTTTGTCAGTCTGTTGTAAAGAAAACAGTTTGTAAAACAAAAAAACTGTTGTAAAAAAACACTTTTATTTTGTTTCCAGCTACTATCAGCGTTAATCATAAGCGAGTAAAAAAAAAGCGTAAGGGATTGATATGGCGATATTATTGCACCACTGTAGATTTACACTAACGCACACCTTTCCATGGTGCTGCGAGCTCCCGGCGACGTTTCTCGCCAGGAGTTAAGCATGGGTGACAAGAGGGACATTTACCAAGCGTCTTGCACAAACAGTTCATCTCCCCCGAGTGTTTTCTACCTACCGTGAGCCATACCTTTGGTCGGTTAGGCAGCGCGTCCAGCCCCGCTTTAGACCTGTCTTTCTTGCCCCGCAGCCCCGTGGTGTAAGGGCTGTAGCTGCTTTTGCCGGCGTTTCGCTTGTTGAGCATCCTCCTCTCCTGGCCCTACCTGGACCGGCGAATAACTCACACACAGGGCACCAACTATCCACCCACTTGCCACTTCCCCACTTTACTATTACTTTCTTGGGGATAGGATACAACTCCATTCACCAATGCATTGCATTCCGCCCAGCTCTGCCCTGCTCAGCCAAAGCTGCAAGTGCAGAGGATTTTGCAACCACCCCGAAGATGATTTGGACGCATTCGGATGCTTGCAACTTACAGATGTGCAGTGCGGCACGGGACTTCCTGTTCTGTTTTTCATAGATATCGATGGCGTTTTGATCAATTCTCTTTTCTTGCGAGAGAACATGTTTCCAACCCCGGCGGCGAGCGCTGCCCCTTTTATCCGCCGCTGACTCCTTCTCCTGGGACGTGGAGGACTCGCTCCCCCTCTATCTCTAGCGGTGCCTGCAACCAAGTTGCCGTCCCCCTCACTCTATTCCATGCAGTGTGGTGGCGCCGCGCTGTAACCACAGCCCCCTGCGAGCGGCTGGTGACAGCCAGCGCATTCCGTTACTCTGTCCTCCCCTCGCATGTGACGCCCAGCCGCTCGTCTCATTGGCTTCCAAACAGCTACATACACCTCTCTTTGCAACATTTCAATGCGTTACTCCACCTTTAACGTCTACTCAGGCTGATTACCTGTGAAGCCAGACGATGAGATTATATCCATCTGACATGATCTCCAATCTTGGATACTTGCGGTTGTTTAAGAATGAACTGCAGATGCTGGAAAATCGAAGGTAGACAAAAGTGCTGGAGAAACTCAGCGGGTGCAGCAGCATCTATGGAGCGAAGGAAATAGGCAACGTTTCGTCCCGAAACGTTGCCTATTTCCTTCGCTCCATAGATGCTGCTGCACCCGCTGAGTTTCTCCAGCACTTTTGTCTACCTTGGATACTTGCGGCTTGGGTCACACACTAGAGGTCTCCGAGTCCAGTGCTCTAACTTCGACAAAGGTCATTCGTCTTGTTCAGTTTTGGTTTATTGTCACGTGTACCGAGGTACAGTGAAAAGCTTTTGTTGCGGGCTAACCAGCTGAACCAGGATAGTGCATGATTACAATCGACCCATTCGCGGTGTACAGATACATGATAAGGGAATAACATTTAGTGCAAGGTAAAACCGGTAAAGTCCGATCAAAGTTAGTCTGAGGGTCTCCAAGTGAGGTGGATAGTAGATCAGGACTGCTCTATAGTTGTGGTAGGATGGTTCAGATGCCTGATAGCATCATTGGCGCGCCTTTCCTTTCGAAGGAGCCATCTAATTAACGGCTGCTCTTTCTCCATGCCTCTATATTAATTTGATTTCCGACCATACTTCTTTTCAAAATTGGTTTGGAGGAAGGTGTCAAAAAATAATTATAGAGGTATAGAAACAAGGAACAATTGTGGTGTTAGAGTTAGAGTTGCTGCCTTACAGTGCCAGAGACCTGGGCTCGATCCTGAGTATGGGTATTGTCCTTACGGAGTTTGTACGTTCTCCCTGTGACCTCGTGGGTTTTCTCCGGGTGCTCTGGATTCCTTCCACACACCAAAGACGTACAGGTATGTAGGTTAATTAGCTTTGGTAAAAATTGTAAATTGTTCCTCATGTGTGCAGGACAGTGCTCGTGTACGGGGGTTGATGGTCAAGCGCGGACTCAGTGGGCCGAAGGGCCTGTGGCCAGACTGTATCTCTAAAAATGGATGCTGGTTTACACAAAAGGACATCATGTGCTGGAGTAACTCAACTAGGCAGGCAGCGTCCCTGGAGAACACGGATAGATGGCGTTTCAAGGCAAAACCCTTCTTCAACCTCTCCCTAGAACTCAAGTTGTGGAAGGTCGTTTTCCTGACCAGTGGAATGCGCCTGGGATCAGCGCTGGGCCCGCTGTTATCTACATTAACGAGTTGGATGACAATGTAATTAACATTGTTAGTTTATTTTCAGATGACACCAAAATAGTGGACAGCGAGGAAGGATATCCAAGTTTACAAAGGATGTGGATTAGTTGGGAAGGCAAACCAAGGATTGACAAACGTAATTTAACTTGGACAAGAGTGTGGAGTTGCACTTTGGTATGTCAAACCAGGGCAGGATTTACACAGTAAATGGTAGAGCCCTGGAGAGTGTTAGCATTCATTTCGAGCCAACTTAAATGTAAAAGCCAGGATGTAATTCTGAAGCTTTATAAGGCACTGGTCAGAACACATTCGGAATATTATGAGCAGTGTTGGGACTTGTATCCAAGGGAGGATATGCTGATATTGGAGCAGGCCCAGAGGAGGATTACGAGAATGATCCCGGGCACAATTGGGTTAACGAAAGAGGAGTGCTTGACAGCTCTGGTCCTGTACTCCCTGGAGATAGACAAAAAGTGCCGGAGTAACTCTACGTGTCTGGAGTCTGGAGAAGGGTTTCGGTCCGAAACGTCGCCTATTTCCTTCGCTCCATAGATGTTGCTGTACCCGCTGAGTTTCTCCAGCAATTTTGTGTACCTTCGATCTTCCAGCATCTGCAGTTCCTTCTTGAACACAACTCTACGTGTCTGGCAGCATCACTGGAGTAAAAGGATAGGTGATAATTTAGGTCGGGGCCCCTCTTCAGCCTGAAAGTAAGGGGAGGGTTGGAGCCATTCTACAGACCTTACACACTAGCGACAATTTACAGAAGCCAATTAACCTACAAACCTGCACTTCTTTGGAACATACAAACTCTGAACAGATAGCACCCCTGGTCAGGATGATGCCTGGATCAGATGGTTTCAGCTACAGGGAGAGGTTGGATAGACTTGGATTGCTTTCTCTGGATTGTCAGAGGTTCAGAGAGGACTTGATGGAGATGTGTAAAATTATGAGAGGAATAGATTGGGTAGACAGTCAGAACCTTTTTCCCAGGGTGGAAATGTCCAACACTAGAAGCCATAGCAAGAAGGTTAGAGGGGGAAAGTTTAATGGAGATGTGCAGGGCAAGTCTTTTTACACAAAGGGCAGTGGAGGCCCTTGAAGCCACTGCCAGGGGTGGTAGGGGAAACAGATACAATAGTGGCGTTTAAGAGACTTTTAGATAGGCACATGTAATTGCAGGGAATAGAAGGATATGGATCATGTACAGGCAGATGAGATCAGTTTGGCTTGGCATCATGTTCACATTGTGGAGCAAAGGGCCCGTTCCTGTGCTGTATCTTTCTAGGTTATACAAATGGACAGGCAATGTTTCAGGTCCACCTGAAACATCACCTATCCATGGTCTTCCACAGATGCTGCCTGACCTGCTGAGTTACTCCAGCACTTTGTATATTTTTGGCCTTCACTGAGAGATCCTTCAGTCACAAGTCTATTTTGAGCTGCAGGCAGGAATCATTGACTGACGAAGGGTTCCGACCCATAACATCACCTGATCTTTTTCTCCAGAGATGCTGCCTGACCCGCTGGGTTGCTCCAGCTCTTTGTGCCGATCTTCAGTGATCATTGACTGCTTGATCACTGTCACAGGGGCCAGTTCATTGCGTGGAGGCTGCCCAGACAGACCGGGGGATGTGCCGTGACTTCCCTCACTACTTCCCTAGCAGTCCGTCGACAGCTGAACCTCTGGCTGCCAAGAAGGGAATTATTGAAATGTTGGCTCGCTTCCCAGCAGTGGGTGGGTGAAGATGCAAGCTCTGCGTGGAGCTCCAGACAAAAGCTCAAACAGATCAGCACAGGAATCCACACGCCAACGGACATGTTGCTATTTTTAATGGGTTTTTCTCGTCCAATTTTGTGAACTATTTTCAAGAGGATGAAGTCGGCACAGTCCTACACACAGCACATTCAGCAGAATAGAAGAACATGAACTCTGATGAATAGGCTGATATTTTCAATCCCGAGACAACTTCACAGCAAGTAAATGAGAGAGGAATATACCATTAATAACAGTGAAGCACAAAATAAGCAGTGCTATTACTTCTGAAACATGAAGAGCGCATTTGATCTGCAATCTTCCATTCCTGGTACATTTGGAAATGGAATAGGCTTCATGGTGGGAAGTAGAGGGCTGAGGGGGGGGGGAAGGTTGATATTTGTACTGGAGGCCTGTGACTAGGTGGTGTGCCTCAGGGATCAGTGCTGACCCCATTGCTGTATGTCATCAATATTGAGGATTTGGATGAGAATGCACAAGATATGATGAGTACGTTTGCAGTTGAGACTAAAATGGGTGGTATGGTAGGCGGTGAAGATGGTTATCCAGAATTACAGTGGGATCTTGATCAGCTGGGCAAGTGGGCCAAGGAATGGCTAATGGAGTTTAATTCTGATAAATGTGAGGTGATACATTTTAGAAAGTTAAACCACGCAGGACCTTCATGGGCACTGAAGTGAATGGCAGGGCCCTGGGGAGTGTTGCAGAGGATCTCAGAGCAAAAGTACAAAGTTCCCTGAAAGCAGCATCACATGGAAAAAGGGTGGTGAAGAGGCAATGGTACATTAGCCTTTGTTAGTCAGGGAATTGAGTATAGAAGTTGGGACATAGCGTTGCAGTTTTACAAGACATTAGTGAGGCCACACTTGACGTATTTTGCTCATGTATGGGCCACTGCTAAAGGAAACCTGCCTTTAAGCTGGAAAGAGTGCAGAGAGGATAAATGAGGATGATGCCAAGATTTGAAGGCCTGAGCTATAGGGAGAAGTTGGGCAGGATTGGACTTTATTCCATCAACCGCAGGAGGCTGAGAGGTGATCCTAATGAGGCATACAAAATCATGAGGAGAATAGATAGGATGGATGAACAGAGTCTTTTTTTTCCCAGTCAGAAAATCAAGAACTAGAGGGTATAGGTTTAAAGTGAGAGGAGAAAGATTTAATAAGAACCTGGAGCCCAACTTTTTCCACAGAGGGTGGTGAATGTTTCGAATGAGCTGCAAGAAGAAATAGTTGAGGCAGCTACAAAAACAAGATTTAAAAGACATTTTGATAGGTACATTGAGAGGAAAGGCTTTGAGGGATATGGGCCAAACACTGATACATGGGACTAACGTAGATGGCCGACATGGATGAGTTGGGCTGAGGGGCATATTTCTGTGCTGTTTGACACTATGACTCCATGACTCTAATTGGATATGATAGGACTGGACATTTTGTAGCATTAGGTCTTCAATGGGTCTTAGTGAGAAAGAAATAATTGACATTGCTTTGGAAAGTTGCTTTTTTTTTTTAACATGACGTTTTGCTCCAGAGATGGCCCCATTTTCCACCTTTGTGATTGTATCAGTTCCTGGCATAATGAAGTAATTCCATGCTGATTTAATGTGCGATGATCCCCACTCTTTCTTCATTTTTGGCCAATTCAATCTCTGTGTACGCCCGCACAACCACACTTGATTATGTAAATTTTACTTGCTGCTGTTGCACTCCAACATACGGCATGTACTTCCTGCTGTGACGCACTTACTTCCTGTAACAATTTCCCTATCGTTGATTATTGCCTTGATGGAACAGACTTGGTTTATTTAGACAACGTAAATGACAATGTTACAATGCTGTATTACGTACAAAATACCATCCACTGTTACACTGTATTTTATTCCAAGATCCTCGATAATATTTCAGGAAATCTGCTGACATGTGGAAAATTGAATTCTGGGGCGATAAGGGAATTAATCCATGCTATAATATTCCAACTATTCTAAAATATCTTGATAAAATGGGAATAATAATAATATATCTTTTTTTTAATTTATTTTTTATTGTATTTGCACGTCAGTGCAACGAGATTTAGTGTGCAGCTCCACTGATGTACAAGAAAGGTAAATAAATACAATACATAAATAAACAAGCTGAATTGATTGACGTGACCATCTGAGGGAGACTGTCCAAAGGGGGTGGGTGGGGGGGCACTCATTAGGGCCGGTTCAGAGCCGCTATAGCTCTTGGGATAAAACTGTTCCTGAGTCTGGAGGTTCGGGCGTAGAAGGCCTTGTAACGTCTGCGTGAATGATGATAAATTGATGTCCTGCATATTAAAATCGTAAATCTTATCAATAAAGTATATTTTCGGAAGGAAGAAACTGCAGATGCTGGTTTAAACTGAAGATAGACACAAAAGGCTGGAGTAACTCAGTGGGTCAGAGCATCTCCGGAGAAAAGGAATAGGAGAACCTTCTTCAGACTTTTTTTGACATTGGCTAAATAATTTTCAACACCTAAACTAATGCAGTCTACTACCAGTGTAGGCTTCATCTAGTGTTACTACTCGTGTGTTACCTCGATTAATGAAAAGCAACTGTTGCCCACATCAAAGCAACTGTTAAAAGTTAAAAAAACAAATTTTGGGTTTGTACAGAAAAGCACCACCTCCTCAACAGAAGCAACAAATTACTTCTCAGAAGCATCGAGTCACACAGCACAGAGAAATGCCCTTTGGCTCAACTCGTCCATGCCGAACAAGATGCCCCATATAAGCTAATCTCATTTTCCTGTTGTTGGTCCTTATCCCTTTAAACCTTTCTATACATGTACCTGTCCAAGTATTTTTTAAAGTAGAAACAAGGAACTCCAGATGCTGGTCTGAAGAAAAGTCCCGGATAGAAACGTTACCCATCCTTTTCCCCCAGAGATGCTGCCTGACCTGCTGAGCTACTCCAGCACTGGGTGCATGGGCGGCACAGTGGTAGAGATGCTGCCTTACAGCGCCAGAGACCCAGGTTTAATCCTGACTACAGGCGCTGTCTGCATGGAGTTTGTATGTTCTGACGTGACCACGTGGGTTTTCTTTGAGATCTTTGGTTTCCTCCCACACTCCAAAGACATACAGGTTTGTAGGTTAATTGGCTTGGTATAAATGTAAATTGTCCCTAATGTGTGTAGGATAGTGTTAATGTGCAGGGATCACTGGTCGGTGCGGACTCAGTGGGCCGAAGGGCCTGTTTCTGCGCTGTATCTCTAAACCAAATGACTTTGTCTATACCAAGTGTTTTTTTAAATGCTGTTATACCTACCTCAACGACTTCCTCTGGCATCTTCTTCCATATACC
This sequence comes from Amblyraja radiata, assembly GCF_010909765.2. NCBI lineage: Eukaryota > Metazoa > Chordata > Chondrichthyes > Rajiformes > Rajidae > Amblyraja > Amblyraja radiata. Next base: position 12,311,941 of record NC_045984.1, read on the forward strand.
CATCATCCTTTTGAGTGAAAACATTCTCACTGTGGTTCCTGTTAAATCTTGCTCCATCATAAATGTATGCCCTTTGGTTCTTGATTTCTCTACCTTGAGTAAAATACACTGTGCATTCAAATCTATTCCCCTCATGATTTTATACACCTCCAAAAGATCATCCCTCAGCCTCTGGCACACCAAAGGAATAAAGTCCTAGCCTGCCCAACCTCCCTCTGTAGCTCAGGCCCTCAAGTCCTGGCAGCATCCTCGTAAATCTTCTCTGCACTCTTTCCAGCTGAATGGCATCCTTTCTATAACAAGGTAACCAAAACTGAACACAATTCTCCAAGTACTGGAGTATACTTGGAGGTTAGGGGTATTGTGGGACCACAGGGATAATAATAATAATAATAATAATAATAATAATAAATTTTATTTATGGGCGCCTTTCAAGAGTCTCAAGGACACCTTACAAAAATTTAGCAGGTAGAGGAAAAACATGTAAGAGGAATGAAATAAATAGTAGAGACATGACTAGTACACAAAGTAAAGACAGAATTCAATACAAAACACAGGGATGTGGTGCTGAGGTATAATATGGCCTCAGTGAATGGTGATGCTGGCTCAACGGGTGAATGACTTACCCTGCTGTTGTTTCTGAGTGTGGTTTCTAATGCAGTCCAACAAATGCTCTCACCTCACACTGATAGAGACTAGTTTTAATGCTGAGACAATACCAAACCACACAAATGTCAGATGAAGTAAAGACTGGTGGAAACAAGGAGTCATAAATATCTGGCATGCCCAAATTAAGGAAAGGAGGTGGAATTATTAAGTGACATCTATTTCAAGTAACTCACTGGGAAATGACAATTGCCTCAAATTACAGCGTAAACAGCATCATAACACCCACAGACAGGAAAATGTGTCAACGTTTGAAAGATTGAAAGCTATGGCATGGAAATAGGCATTTCAGCCCCACTGTAGCTATGTTACAAAACCTACCTTCAGCGGCGCTGCAGTTCTGCCACTGGCCGTGTGTGCAATTTTGATGCCTTTGAGGGGGGGGGGGGGGGCGGGATTAAAATGCCGTTTTCTCCTGCCTGTCGGAGTCGAACTTCCTCAGGCTGTTAAGCTGCTGAGGAATAATCGATCCGACTTGCGTTCTCTGAAGTTTTTTTTTTAAATGGCGGGACAATTTAATCCCTGGAGTAAAATAAAAAGCTACTTCTAACGCCGTTAACGCCGACAACGGACGGATCTCACGTAGGGGACAAAACAAAATGTAAGTCGTTTATTTTACATATAAACTTGCTTCTTAGGATGGCTTTAATCCAAATGTCCTTGCCGATAATGTGATTTTGGCCCCCGACGAACCGGCAGTGATTTTCCTGCCGATATGGGGTTCAAATTCACCGCAAACCGCAAAATTCCAATCGATCGTGTTCCACAAAAACCCACTCGTAAGATGATTAAAATGCCCATTAATTTACGGGAATTAAACATTAAATTCCTTCGTTTTGGCCTATAAATTCATGACAATGAGATTTAAAAATCATGTTATATTGTGAATTTTTGTGTGAATGTTATTTGGACACTTAGACTATTTAAAAGTTAACCTTTTCTTAAGAAATGGATAGATGCTTAGATCTAGTAATCGAGTTTTGTAATTAGCTACAATTAGGTAACTAACTAATTATATGCTTTAATTGCAGGTCATCCAAGTAAGATTGTTTCACATTTGTTTTAGAATGCTTCAATCTATAATATCTGAAAATTTCATTCAGTTCTCTTAATTTTTTAGAAGGTTATGGGCTTTTGACTGTCCTCGATCACAGCTTTTGAGTTAAGTCAATGGAAAAGCAATAGGGAACAAGATGCTAATTTCAGTATGAAAATGGCTATAACTTTTTTTAAACTGAAGATATGAAAGTGAATTAGGTGTCAAATTAAATTTCTTTTTATGCTTTATCTGATGGGATAAATTGCAGACTTGATTTTTAAAATTTTGTAACATTGTTACCCACTGGGTTCATGCAGGCCATCGTTCAAACCAGTTCTATATTCTCCCACTTTTGCCTCCACTCGCTATACATTAGGAGCGATTTTACAGAGGCCAACTAACCGACAAACCCGCATGTGTTTAGGGTGTGGGAGCTAACCAGAGCACCCTGGAGGAAAACAATATGGTCACAGAGAGTGACACAAAAAGCTGGAGTAACTCAGTGGGACAGGCAGCATCTCTGGAGAAAAGGAATGGGAGACGTTTCAGGTCGAGACCTTTCAGCAGTCACAGAGAAAATATGCAAATCCCACACAGGCAACACCCGAGGTCAGGATTGAACCCGGATTTCAGGCGGTGTGAGGCAGAACTGCCGGTTCGTCCGGTTCCGGTCGAGTGAACGCTGGCGCAGCTGGCTGCCGCTGCTCACCGGACTTTTTGTTTTGTTTTGTTTTGTCTGTTAGCTAATTTTACACAGCCTACTAACTGTTATTGTTCGACCAAATGTTTTTCTTGAACTTGTTGGACTGATTATCCTCTGCCGTTGCCCTTGTGGCATTTGTTGATTCTTTTCGGCATCACGTTTGGCTTACCCTGCTGCTGCTGATAGCACCTGTGTCAGCTGTGGTACCCAGCGTCTCACAGCCTGCTGTCGGATTTAGACGAGCCCACAGCACCACCGGAGCTGCAAGATGTGGACATGCAAAATGCTGCTTTGGATTGTCCTGCTTTTCACCGCAGTGGCATCCACCCCACGGCTATCCTATTCGACAGCAGAACTCCACCAGCGTCGATTCCGCTCCGGGCTTCCTTCCTGCCTCCTCAGCCATCGAGACATTCTCCGTCGACCAAGATACATCCACCGTGGATCCCGCAGGAACTTCTCCAACAATAACTCCAACTCCATCAGCTCCTTTTGGTCCACAGGTCCTCGGAAACCACACAACACGGGTCGAGCTGCTGACCCCGCCGTTCCCTCAAATGGATCCAAATTTGCACTCTTCAACGTCAGATCTCTCTCCAACAAAGCCCCTCTCATCTCGGACTTCATTTCGGATTCAAAACTTGACTTTCTGTGTCTTACTGAGACTTGGCAACAGCCTGATGATTACCTCCACCTCAACCAAGCCATACCTCCTGAGTTTGTTTACATCTGCAAACCCCGCGCTTCCGGGAGAGGAGGGGGTCTTGCACTGCTCTATCGCGAGAATCTCAAGATCTCGTCAGTCTCAGTCACAGAGCCATCCTCGTTCGAAATCCTGACTGCTCAACTACATGGGTGTACACCCACCCTCATAGTGTCTATCTATCGTCCTCCAAAGCCTTCTACAGTTTTTATTAGCGAACTCACTGCTATTTTATCTGACCTATGTGCCATGTCCCCCAATGTCATTTTAATGGGTGATTTCAATATTCATTTAGATAAACATACTGACACCTTTACTAAAGATTTTATTTCTGTTCTGGATAGTTTTGGCCTCACTCAGTACATCGATTTCCCAACCCATAATAAAGGCCATATTTTAGATTTAGTCTGTTGCTCTGGAGTGACACCATACAATCTTAAATCTACAGAGCTTCCCATTTCAGACCATAAAACTGTCCTTTTTGATATTAATCTGCCACTCCCTAAACGCAATCTGAAGCGCGCCATATCCCTCCGTAATCTGAAAAACATTAATCAAGTGGAACTCAACAGACTAATCAGTAACTCTCTTCATCCTACTTCCCCCCCACTCTGCATTGCTAACCTGGTTGATCACTACAATGACTGTTTATCCCACTCATTAAACTCCTTGGTTCCTCTGAAAACCCGTACAGTCTCTTTTAGCAGGTCATCTCCGTGGTACACTCCTGAACTCCGCCATATGAAAATGGTGGGCCGGCGTCTGGAGAGACTTACAAAGAAAACTGGACTAACTATTCACCACCAAATGCATACAGATCATCTTCTCTCATATAAAAATGCCCTGACTGCTGCTAAATCCTCCTACTACGCCAACATCATCAACAACAGTGAAAATAACACTCGGACTTTATTCTCCACTGTCAACAAACTACTTAAGCCTCCTGAAACCTCGAATCACCTCACCTCCACTGCTCAGTGTAATACGTTTTTGGACTTCTTCAGTACCAAAATCACCAGCATTCATCACCAATTGAACTCTTTCTCAGCTTCTGCTCACAACAGCCCACCCTGGACTTCCACACTGGACTCCCCACTCTCCACCCTATCTACTCTCCAACAGTCGAAGAAATAACTAAACTCATCACCAAGTCCAAGAACTCCTCCTGCTTGCTTGATCCCATCCCTACTGTCCTGGTTAAATCCTGTCTGCCCTCTATCTCACCCATCATAACGTCCATAATTAACTCCTCCCTATCAACTGCTATTGTCCCTACATTTCTCAAAACAGCTTCTGTCACCCCGATTCTAAAAAAAACAGGTTCTGATCCAAACAATCCAAATAACTACCGCCCCATCTCCAACCTCCCATTCATCACTAAACTTCTGGAAAGGACAGTAGCGACACAACTTCAAGTCCACCTTCAAAACAATAACCTCTATGAACCATTTCAGTCCGATTTTCGCCACAATCACAGCACTGAAACAGCCTTGGTAAAAATTACAAATGATCTCCTCGCAGCTGACACCGGCCACTTATCCATCCTGATCCTCCTCGACCTCACAGCAGCCTTTGACACCATCTCCCACCCAATTCTTCTGGAACGTCTATCTGCCACCGGCATCAACAACAATGCACTACTTTGGTTCAGGTCCTATCTACACGACAGAAAACAGTTCATCCAGGGAAATAAAGTCACATCCACAACTGCCACAGTCACCCATGGTGTTCCTCAGAGATCGGTGCTGGGGCCACTGCTTTTTATCATCTGTATTCAACCTCTTGGCAATATTCTCCGTCATTTTGGAATCAATTTTCACTGCTACGCCGATGATACACAACTTTACCTCTCCACAAAACCAAACACCTCCCTTCCCCCAACTGCCCTCACCACCTGCCTTCAAGCTATCAGCAACTGGATGTCACTCAACCTTCTAAAACTCAATGGAAATAAAACAGAAATCATGCTAATTGGCTCAAAGTCCACACTCTCCAAAACCCACCCGTTCACCATTTCAGTTGATGGCTCACCCATACCCGCCTCCTCCCATGTCAAAAGTCTCGGCGTCATTCTGGACAGTACTTTCCTTTGGCCCCCACATCAGCAATGTCACACGCTCTGCATACTTTCATCTCCGCAACATCTCCAGACTCTGCCCCTCCCTCTCCAAAGACAATACAAAAGTCCTCATCCACGCTCTGGTCACATCCCGCATCGATTACTGCAACGCCCTCCTCACTTGCACCTCCAATAAACTTCTTCATCGCCTCCAATGCATTCAGAACTCTGCAGCCCGGATCATCACCCGCACCAGATCATCGGACCACATCACACCCATCCTCACTCAGCTCCACTGGCTCCCTGTGCACCACCGGATTAACTACAAGATTTTACTGCTGACCTTCAAAGCCCTACACCACCTTGCTCCCCAATACCTCTCTGACCTGCTGCTACCATACACTCCTTCCCGGTCACTTCGTTCCTCCTCAGCTGCAATTTTAACTGTCCCCACATTTAGACTCAGCACCATGGGTGCCAGAGCCTTCAGCTGCTCTGCCCCACGTCTCTGGAACACTCTCCCACCTCCCATCCGTCACCTGGACACTATCGATCAATTCAAATCACAACTCAAAACACACCTGTTTAGATTAGCATACCCGACATAACTTCCACCATGTTCACCCTGATTTTAATTACTTAAAATGTTTTGTGTATTTTTTGTTTTTAATCAACTTGATTTTAATATTGATAAATGTATTGTGATTTTATGTCCTGTAAGGTGTCCTTGGGTGTCCAGAAAGGCGCCAGCAAATAAAATGCATTATTATTATTATTACCAGTTGCACCACAATGCCGCCTATGAGCACAGAACTATAAGGCTGACTTTCACCAGGATTCATCAGGATTTGTGTCTTTTCTGTACACCAACATCTGTAGTTCCTCGTATCTACGGTTCACTGGGACATTGCCTGGAAAGGAGCACTGTAGTTATAAAGAAAGAGTACCGGATTTACTCTCCACTGACATAGAAAGCTGTGCAAAGCTTGTACAATTATGAGGGGCATAAGTAGGATAGATGGAGTCTTTTTTGCGGGTCAGGAGAGTCTAGAACAAGAGCGCACAGGTTCAAGGAGAGAAGGAAGAAATTTAAAGGAGAGGGGCAAGTTTTTTTCCACACAGGTGGTGAATATTTGCAATGAACTGTTAGAGGAGGCGGCGGAAGCAGACACAATTACAATGTTTAGTTTAGTGATACAACGCGGAAACAGGCCCTTCAACACACCGACTCCGCATCGAACACAAACTAGGGACAATTTACAATTTTACCAAACCCAATTAACCTACAGACCTGCATGTCTTTGGAGTGTGGGTGGAAACTGGAGCACCCGGAGAAAACCCACGCGGTCACAGGGAGAACGTACAAACTCCACACAGACAGTGGTCCACAGTGAGGATCGAACTCTGGTCACCGGTGCTGTGAGGCAGCAACTCCACTGCTGCACCTCCAAGCCGCCCATGTTTAAAGGCATTTTGGACAGGTGCTGAGATAGGAAAGGATTGGAGGCATATGGGCCAAATGTAGGCAAATGGGATGATCACGGTCATCATGGATGTGTGGGCTTAGAGGAAGCGTCGGCGAGCTGTCCGTTCACATGGTTCCAAATTTAATCAATAGGGGAAAGGGGGCTTATTAGTGCCCTGAAACTCACAATTTGTGTGAACGCACATAATAAAAAAATCTGATATATGGGGAAATTCTACTCAAAAATTAACAATTGTAGTTTCCATTTCCATATAACTTTTCAAATACATATCTGGTTTTGATGTAGTTGCAATCAATGCAATACCATGTTGGGAATATGCATTTAGAATGCAAAAGACATCTTTCCAGACAAAAAGCATTCATCCACATTCTCCAGAAATGCTGCCTGACCCGCTGAGTTACTCCAGCACTGTGTCCTTTCTCATGTAAAGAACGTTGCCACTGGTATAAACAACAGTTAGTATAAAGTGAAATAACCAGGAAACGATGGGCTGGCCGTTTCCTGGTCCCACCAGTTGATGGCAGTACAACCCACAATCAAAACTGACAGAAGTCCTACTGACCAGCAGGACTAAAGATCTCACAGACTGGGGCTGGTGTGTTCAGCTCCCTCAGCAATCTGGCGAAAGGCAAAGTTCAAAAGAGATGTGCAGGGCAAGTTTTTGTTTGTAGAGGGTAGTACTAGTGAGTGACTGAAACATGCTGCCAGGTATGGTGGTGGAGGCAGGTACTACAGCGGCATTTAGGAGACTTTTTGATGATATGCAGGGAATGAAGGGATATGGATCATGAGCAGGCACAGGAGGTCAATTTAACTTGGCATCCTGTTCAGCATGGACATTGTGGGCCAAAGGACCCCTTCTTGTGCCAAAGCAATCACCCAAAAACTGTCTTACTGCTATATGACTGAATAAGTAATTTGTTGCATAAATAATGATTTATAAGTAATGAAGACCTTAAATTATGAAAAACTAATTTGGCTAACTAATCAGGCAAGAAAACCAATGTACCCATTCAGCAAGAAATTCATTCAAGCTTCACAGTCACAATGATGGTGATAATACAAAAATGTATTATAAATTTCAGTACAAAACTAGCAAATTATAGAAACTAATTTAAGGCAACAAAATACAATTGCAGAAAGAACTATCTTTATAGATTCACAAAAGTTAAATTAAAATCATAAGGTCATAAACTACAGTTTGAACAGATTATAGTTAATCACTGGAGAATGATGGGCAATGATCATCAGATGCAGACTTGGAAGTTCAGATAAGGTTTGAAAAATTCAAAATCCTTACATACACATTATGAATCATTGCAGAAGAATTAATGTTGCGGGGTGGAAGATTGCAACCTTCACGTGGTCCGCCCTGTTTCGACTAATGCAATCAACTCGTCGTGCACAAACGGAAGATCAAATAGAACAAGTTGTCCAACAACTTTAGGCTGTGCACGCCACACAAAAGAAGAATTAATGTTGCCAGTGTAATAAATGTATAATTACAGTTTATTATTGCACCTCCTTTCTTCAGGACTGCAACTTGATCCTGGGAGTTATGCGAGTAGATGTCCTGTATGACGACTGACCCACGGATTAAAGCAGCAGCTAATTTCAAGCAGGTAGATCAGATAAAATAACAAATGAGTCAAACTTTGTGGTTCACCTATCCCCAACAGTATCCAAAGGAGCAGCATACCTGTTGTTGAGGGAAACGGCCACAGGGGATTCCTGCACTCTGTCTATTCCCTTTCCTGGTGGCCAACCATCAACTTTCTGCCTACACCCGAGACATGAGCATCTCACTGGATCTCCTGTCTATAACCAGCTCGTGTTCCCAGATGATCGGAGGTCATCCAACTGCTGCTCATGTTCCCTAACACGGTCTGTAAGGAGCTGCAACTGAACTCACCTACCACAGGTGTAGTGCTGAGTGATGCTGGAAGTCTCCCTGACTTCCCACATCGCTGCAGGGGGAACATACCACTGGAGTTTCAAAGGATGAGGGGAGGGCCTCATTGAAACTTACCAAGTTGTGAAAGGCCTGAATAGAGTGGACGTGGAGAGGATGTTTCCACTGATGGGAGAGTCTAGGAACAGAGGCCATAGTCTCAGAATAAAAGGACGTACCTTGAGAAAGAAGACGAGGAAGAATTTCTTTAGTCAGAGGGTGGCGAATCTATGGAATTCATTGCCACGGAAGGCCATCAATGAATAATTTTAAGGAAGAGATAGATTCTTGATCAGTACGGGTGTCAGGGGTTTTGGGGAGAAGGCAGGAGAATGGGGTTGAAAGGGAAAGATAGATCAGCCAAGATTGAATGGCAGAAACTTGATGGGCCAAATGGCCTAATTCTAATCCTATAATTTATGACCTTATATCACTGCCCCAGCTGCCATCTCTGCTGCACTAGACAAGGGAATATTTACAAGAAAGAAAGAACAAAGACCACTGTCAATTTATTTGCTGAAGATTCTTGAGTTAAAGCCTCAATTCTTACCCTCTGCAAAATACTTCACCTCCACACAGCCACTACCAACAAGCCACTCCGTTAGTGCACGCCTTTCTTTCATACACCCACTGGGAGCAATGACTCTGAGGTGCCCACTGATTCCTGTATGAGTCTCGTACAGTCAGCCTGTGCGCGGGACTCCAGCACAAACTACTGTGGACTGTGAATCTCTTCGATGTATGAACCAGTTCTGAAACTAAGATGCTCAGAGCAGTGGACCCACTCTCTCCAGCAAGGACAGTAATCTCAAAGAGAATAGAGACTGAAGCTGGGGCTTTCTTCATATGTGGACCTAACAATTCACTGTATTAGGTAGTGAGCAGTCAGGAGAAATCACTATCAAATGCCGGTGAAGTGAAAACTACAACGTGGCTGGAAATACTGAACCTCGTCCTATTTAGTTTAGTTTAGAGTTACAGCGTGGAAACAGGCCCTTCGGCCCACCAAGTCCACACTGACCAGTGATCCCCGCATATTAGCACTATCCTACACAAACTAGGGACAGTTTACATTTATACCAAGCCAATTAACCTACAAACCTGTATGTCTTTGGAGTGTGGGAGGAAACCGAAGATCTCGGAGAAAACCCACGTCGTCATGGGATGAACGCACAAACTCCGTACAGACAGCACCCGTGGTCGGGATCAAACCCATGTCTCTGGCGTTGTAAACGCTATAATGCAGCAACCCTAGCACAGCGCCACCGTGCCACCCTGGTGCATCAAGACCTGGCTGATGCCTGCATACATTTCTAAGTATATGAAAACAATAGCCATGCTGTGATGTAATCATAAAACTGTTACATACACACTTCAAATACATATCCTACTTTAGATCAAATCCCAACTGTTGGCTCTCCACAATACATTTTGCGTGGTTTTTCGTCCAATATTTTCTTCCAGTTTAATTACAAAGCACAGCCTGGAGATGAGCAAAGTTAACAAATGCTTGCCTTATTCCCAATACAGTCCCCCAGCTTTTACCTTAACAAAGTTACTTGATCATTACATATTTTAACTGGGTTACTGACTCAGTCAAAATAATAGTGAGGGCAATACTAACAGCAGTTTAACATTTACAGCATGTCGAAGATACATTTTCGATTAAAAGCTACAAATTTTGACTAGAAAAACTGATTGAATGACAACATCCACTGTTACTTCATTCATTTTGCATTCAAGTTCTGGTGTGAGTTGGGAACGTTGTCATATATGGTACCCCATTACATCTCACAATACAGCTTTGAGCTCGGGCATATCGACATCGCCTGAGGTGCTGGGCTAGAACTAAATTGTAAAGATGGATTAATTCATTTCTTTGAAAAAAATAAGTGGACAGAAATATCCAGGTTAGGTCTTTAATCTTATCCAATGCACACATTTCTAATATTTTTAAGCATCTTCACAAATTATTGATCATCATCCGATAGGAAAAAGGTCACTTGGGACAAAGTGCATAAGTTCCAGGAGCAGAATTAGTCTATTTGGCCCATCAAGTCTACTCTACCATTCAATCATGGCTGATTTATCTTTCCCATTCAATCTCATTCCCCTACCTTCTCTCCAGAACTCCTGACATGCTTACTAATCAAGAAAACTTTTTCTGCACTTTGGGCAGCACAGCGGTAGACTTGCTGCCTTACAGCGCTTTCAGCGCCAGAGACCCGAGTTCGATCCTGACTACGGGTGCTGTCTACGGGTGGAGTTTGTACGTTCTCCCCGTTACCGCGTGGGTTTTCTCCGTGATCTTCGGTTTCCTCCCACACTCCAAAGACGTACAGGTTTGTAGGTTGATTGGCTTTATATAAATATATATAAATGCAAATTATCCCTAGTGTGTGTAGGATAATACTAATATGTGGGGATTGCTAATCTGTGTGGACTCGGTGGGCAAAAGGGCCTGTTTCCGTGCTGCATCTCTAAAACTAAAATCTAAAGCAATGCATATAGCTCTTCATACCCTTCACTCTTGCCCTATACTCCCTTTTTGATCTCCACATTCTCCCCTCCCAATCTCACTTGGAGAGGAGCTGAAGGATGTTAATGCTTACAGGATGTTAATGCTTACAGGATCAACACTTCTCTCTCCCACCCCTGCACCCACCATCACATCCTAACTTCTATTCCAGCCCTGACCAGTCCACACAGAAACATTCTTCCTATTTTATTTTCCCCTCGACATTTCCTGACCAAATTGTCCTTTCAAATGTGATCAGAGTTATAGTATTAACTAGTTAACTACTCTTCTTTCACCCAATCTAAATGCTATCATAACTGGATCCTTCCAAATAGAGATCACTTTAAAGCTGCTATCATTGTTTATCATCAAGAGAACATAGGACATCAAACAGCACAGGATCAGGCCACTTACTCAAACTAATCCCTTCTGCATACCTCCGCTCAGTTCGCATTAACCAACCTGATCTCCCGGTGGCTCAGCACTTCAACTCCCCCTCCCATTCTGAATCTGACCTTTCTGTCCTGGGCCTCCTCCACGGCCAGAGTCCCACCGCAAATTGGAGGAGCAGCACCTCATATTTCGCTTGGGTAGTTTACACCCCAGCGGTATGAACATTGACTTCTTCAATTTCAGGTAGTCCTTGCTTTCTCCCTCCTTCCCCTCCCCTTCCCAGCTCTCCCACAGCCTACTGTCTCCGCCTCTCACTTTCTTCGCCCCGCCCCCTACATCAATCTGAAGATGGGGCTCGACCTGAAATGTCACCTATTCTTTCGCTCCATTGATGCTGCCTCACCCGGTGAGTTTCTCCAGCATTTTTGTCTACCTTCTGCATCCATGTGCTCAATATTCCTCCATGCCCTGAATATCCATGTGCCTATCTAAACACCACTATTCTATTTGGTCGTACAATGGCAGCCTCGCTAACAGTCTGTCTTGTCCTTTTCATCTTTTATTGTTTTAGTGCGCTGTGGTGGATGTTTAAGTTAATTTTTATGTAGTTGTGTGTCTTGCTACTTTTTTTGGTATGACTGTATTGCAAATCAAATTCCTTGTATGTTCATACATACTTGGCTAATAAATTATTTGTATCTTGCATCTGCTTCCACCTGTACCCCTAGTATCCCGTTTCAGGCACCCACCATGCTCTGTGCAGAAAAAAATTTGTACATATCCTTAAAATCTGCCCCTCTCACCTTAAATCTATCCCCTCAGGAAATTGATATTTGCACTGAAAGGTACTGAATGTCAATGCTATCTATACTGCTTATAATTTTCCATGCTTCTACTAGGTCTCCCCTCAGTCCCTAACACCAGAGAAACCGCGGTGCCACAGGTGGTACAAGTTCGATACAAGTCAATACTTTCAGAGTACCTGATTTCTTCCAAAGTCAGCAAAAAAGGAATTTGTTCAGATTTTTTCCAAATATCAGTCACACAATCATTTTATGTCAGACTAATATTGTTTTATGCTGCTATAAGTGACAATTATTTTAGCATTCTTGAACTGCAAGCAATCCTGGAGTAACTAAGACCACTGATATTCTAATACTCACGGGTCATTGGTGCTGTTGGCTTGTTCTAAAGCAAATTAGAAAATAAAACAAATAAATTAACAAACTAAAAACTCCAAACCTACTGTGCTTAAATTATAGATTGTTGTTAAAATTTGTCATTGCCCCTCTCTTCGCCAGCTCTGTATTTATTTCAGTGGCTCCAGAAAAGTATCAAATACCCTGGTTAACTTCCGATATACACTCCTTCTCTTTGCCTTATCATGGAGTTGCAGACTGATAAGCCTCCTTATCCCGATGGGCTGTATCCAAGGGTTTAAAATGCGGTCTCTCTGGAGTTTGTACATTCTCCCTGTGGCCGCGTGGGTTTTCGCCTGGTGCTCCAGTTTCCTCCCACATCCCAAAGATGTGCAGGTTTGTAGGTTAATTGTCTTTCTATAAATTGACCCTGGCGTGTAGGATAGAACTAGTGTGAATGGATGATCGTTGGTCGGCACGGACTCGGTGGGAGGAAGGGCCAGTTTCCACATTGTATCTCTAAACTAAACTAAACTAAACTGCAGAACATTGTTACCACTGCACAGTAAGCAGAAGCTGGTCACCCTCGACTCGGAACGACTGAAGCATTTTAAGCAGCTTAATGCTGATTACGGTCTCAACATAAGTTACCTCGACGGCTTCGCCAACGCCACCAAATGATCACTGATATTATTGACAGAATTACTGCTCCTGCCCCCACGGTAATAATGAAGCGGATCAGTTTGTGATGATTAACAGCACCTAGAGCTCCACAACAAAAGAAAAACATGAGTATTAGGTCAATTAATTTTTCCAACCACTGCATTAGCACAGCTTTTGAGAACGAACTGATACACAAGTGACTGCAGATGGCGGAATCTTCAGCAAAACATAAAATGCTGGAGGAACTCAGCTGCAGGCAGCCTCTGTGGAGGGAAATGGAGAGGGCATTGCCTTGACTGCTGAGTTCCTCCACCACTTTGGGTTTTTTTGTGTGAAAGAAAGGTTTAACTTGGTTTTAATTTAGTTTAGAGATACAGCAAGGAAACAGGCACTTAGGCCCACACCGACCAAGAAAGAAAGTCAGATTCCAGAGGATTCCCTGCCCTTGGATTTTGGAAATGGGAAGTTTCCATGAATGGAAAGGGTGGCACTGGGCACAGCTGCAGCATCAGAGACCCCGGTTCCATCCTGACCACGGGCGCTGGCTGAGTGTAGTTTGCACGTTCTCCTGTGACTGCCTGGGTTTCCTCTGGTTATTTCCTCGCATCCCAAAGACGTGTGGGTTTGTAGGTCAATTGGCATTTATAAAATTGTCCTTAATGTGTCGGGTGTGGATGAGAAAGTGGGATAAACTGGAACCTGTGTGAACGGTTGATCAATGGTCGGCGTGGGCAGCCTAAAGGCCTGTTTCCATGCTGTACCTCTAAACTAAATTTAGACTAAGTTAAACCAAGACTATTGGGTTTGCATGTGGCAAGATCCATGTAAAATCAATGCAAGACTAACATCTGGAATTTGGAGATCACTTTTCATTGGTTGCGATCTTTAGTGCCCAGTTGGGAAATTCTCTTCAATAAATCATAACATTGGTGATATTAAGCTGTGAAAAAAAAATCATTCAGATGGCCTTCACCGTCTGCTGCTAAAAATGCAACCCAGTTTTGCAATGGCAACAGTTTATAGAAATCACCTCTACTCTTCCCACCAGGAATCATGGAAAGCAGGGCTCAGTTTAATTTAGGGATACAGCACGTAAAACAGGCCCTTCGGCCCACCGAGTCGGCGCCAACCAGCGATCCGCGCAAACTACACATATTAGAGATAATTTACAATGATACCAAGCCAATGGACCTTTAAACCTGTACGTCTTTGGAGTATGGGAGGAAACCGAAGATCCCGGAGAAAACCCACGGGTGTCATGGGGAGAACGCACAAACTCGGTGCAGACAAGCACCCGTAGACAGGATTGAACCCGTGTCTCTGCCCCGGTAAGGCAGCAAGTCTACCGCTGCACCACCGTGCCGTCCAGCTTTAAAGAGTTCTCCCAGATTACAGCAGCAGACTATGTCCACCATGGGGAGGACATAGTAATGGAGTTCTAAGGGTGGGTCTCAGAATGATTCATGTCCTCATAGTGTATGTCAAGCCACACAGCTCCAGTGATAGTCAATGCTGAGCAAATCCATGCCATAAGTGGTTCCAAACATTGCAAGGCTCAGGCAGAGAATGCAGTCTCATTCTAACTACCTCTACCCAACATCTACCCCAATGGAGACCTTCGGACTATCTTTGATTGGACTTTACTGGCTTTATCTTGCAGTAAAGGTTATTCACATTATTCCCTTTATCATGTATCTGTACACTGACTGGTTAGCACGCAACAAAAGCTTTTTACTGTATCTCGGTAAACGTGACAATAAGCTAAACTCAAACTCAGCCTGCAGCCTTGCTGTAGCTTTTGTATAAGTATTGCAAGACCCGTTGTTGAGATTTCACATGAGATACGTTGTTTACATCGTTTACAAGGATTTGGAGATAAACAGCTCAAGCAGCCGATAGAAGTCCACTACAATGTAGGCGTCAGTTTAGCTTATTGTACTCATTGGTTTAGTTCTTGAATTCCCACTGGTTAGAGTATTACCGGTACATGAACCTACAGCATTGCAATGCAGTAATGTGCTGCAATTGTAATTTCTTCATGTGGAGAGGCAAGTCTCCTTTCAAAGAATTTGTGTTAATCAATCTTTTCACTTCATCTTTCAGTCCGCAAAAGAACATAGAAAAGGACACCACAGGAACTGGCCTTTCAGCCCACAATGTCTTAAAAACATGATGCCATGGATAAACAAAACTCATCTGCCTGGAAGTGATCCATATCCATCCATTCCCTGCATATCCATGCATCTATCTAAAAGCCTCTTAAATGCCACGATCGTGGATGCCTCCAGCACCATCACTGGCAGCGCATTCCAGGCACTCGCCACCTTCTGTGTAAAAATAAAAACTTGCCCTGTGCACCTCCTTTAAACTTTGCCCCTCTCACCTTAAAACTATACACTCTAGTCTTTGACATATCCATCCTGGGGAATAAAGTTCTGATTGTCCCCTCTATCCGTGCCTCTAGTAATTTTATCATCTTCTGTCGGTCTCCCCTCAGCCTCCGATGTTCCAGAGAAAAATGGTTAGGTTTTTGGCACAATTTGGATAATTAGGCAAAAAAATCAGAAAGAGAGAGGGGGAAACAGCTCCACTGAACTGTTGTTTTCATTTGTGTTATAAAAGTTCGGGAAACATGGAGGTAACACTTTTGTTTCAAGCCTTGATGATGAACTCTAAGAAAGTTGTGACACTCTACAGGGACTGGATTACCATATTCTTCATAATGCTTCCATGGTTTACAAGGATTTAAAGATTAAACGATTTGCCATGGTTTTATTTGAATTAAACTGTTCTGGAAACCACTTGTCTAGTTTGTTGAGGGCTTTGTCTGCTCAAGCTGATATTGCTGACATTATTTGTGTGAAGTTTGTACATTCTCACTGTGACCGCATGAGTTTCCTCCCTGTGCTCCAGTTTCCTCCCAAAGATGTCAAGTCCAGTCGGGTTGACAGTCACACGCACAAATACGGTGAGTACAGATACAATGAAAACCTTGCTTGCAGCAACATCACAGCCACATAGATTCAGACAACAAAAAACCCATATTGTACCTAAATTATTCAAATTCTACAAGACAGCATAAAGAAAAATATTTTATTGCACAAGTAGCAAACAAGTCCATGGTAGTCCATGATGTTCTGTTACCAAGGTAGGATTAGGGTTGTGCAGCTCAATGATTCAATCCAATGATTCATTGACATTTTCATCCTGGGAACAAGGTTGATTGTCTACCCTATTTATGCCGCTCATATTTTATATTCTTCTGTTGGGTCTCCCATCAGCCTCCGATGTTCCAGAGGAATCCAGAGATTCATTAAATCATTGAAGAAGTGGTCCATCGTGTTCTGTTACCAATGTAGGATTAAGGTTGTGCAGTTCAATTCAAGAACTAATGGTTCGTGGAAAATAACAGATGTTTCAGAGCAACTGAAATATACCTAATGATTTGGCCACTACCAACCTTGGGAGCAGAGAATTCCATAGATTCAGTCCTCTCTGAGAAAATACATTTCCACAAACCGTTGTTTTAAATGACCAGCTCATTATTTTGTATCTACATCCTCTTGTTCATGATTCTCCCACTTGTGGGAACATCGAAACATCTCCCCTGTCAAGGATCTTATATATCTGAATAAATTCGCCTTTCTTTCTTCCAAACTCCAGGGAATACAGAACTTAAAGTTGAGTCTCTCCTAATAGCAAAACCCTTTCATCCCCCAGGAATTAGCTTGCTGCATTTCCTTTGGATTGCCTCCTGTGCTCTATGCTTTTCTAGATAAGAGGACCAACAGAGCATAGTATTCAAAGGGAAGCCTCACCAGCACTGCGTACAATTACAGCTAGGGTCGGATTCACAGTTGCATTGTAGATCAGGAGATTTATGCCGGATCGAAGGTCTCAGTCTGGAGACACCTCCAAGTGCTGGCAATTACACTTCTTTTGAGCAGGTATATCGTTGACAGTGTTTGTACAAATGTTTGTGTTGGGGAAACCGGAAAACTATTCAAACCACAAAGTGCTGGAGATACTCAATGGGTCAGGCAGCATCTGCGAAGGGAATGTCCACAAAATACTCCAAGTTTTCTAGAAAGATAAGCAAACCAAAGTCAGAGCTCCGTCCCATGCCACCTTCCCCAGCAATGAAGGGTCAATTATGCTCAGTAGGGTTGTGTTAAGCAGGCTACATTATTTGATACATCATTGGGAATCATTCCATTCACCCATGCTGCTTGACCCACTGAGTTCCTCCTGCATTTTGTGCTTTTCTCAAAATTCCAGTGCCTACAGATCCTTATGACTTATTTTATGACAAATTATTCAATTTAATTGAACTCTTGTGCTCTGTCAAATGCCAGTTTGTGTTAAACAGACCAACGCACTAACCTTGACAGACTGTGTTGTAAGTTGTCCATCGACCAAACGCTTGGCATGTGATTGAATTGTTCCCTTTCAAAATAAATCCTTGATCACAAGTGAGCGTGCACACAGACTGGAAATAGTTCTCTCCGTGCAAGCCTTCGCATTTAACTTCGCTATTGCTTGGTTTTACGAAATGTGGACATATTTTAACTGCAAAACAACGCGTTAAAAAATAGTTAAACATACAAGACGCCTTTTTTTTTTTTTACAGACAATGCATTTTGTAGCTAATTAAGCCATTTTAAAGTGTGAACACCATTGTGCTATGTAAAAGATAGCAACCAATAACTCATTTTTTGGAACATAGGTGGAACATAGAACAGGATGACACAGGAATGGCCCCTTCGGTCAACTGTCAGTGCTGAACATGATTGCAAGTTAAATTGATCTCATCTGCCTGTATCTGATCCATATCCCTCTATTTCCTGTACTTCCGTATGCCTATCTAAAAGCCTTTTAAAGTGCCACTATGATATCTGCCTCTACCACCACCCCTGGCAGTGGGTTCCAGACCCCCCCCCCCTCCAATCTCTGCGTAAAAACTTGCCGCGAACATCTTCTTTCAACCTTCCCCCTCTCACCGTACGGCTACACCCTCTAGTGTTTGACATTTCCACCTTGGGAAAAAGGTTCTGACTGTCTACTCTATCTATGCCTCTCACAATTTTATATATTTCTATTAAGTACCCCCTTAACCTCTGACATCTAGTTTTGTAGTATTGTTGAGAATGGAATTAATGTTGGCCAGAAGACAAAGGAGATCTCGTGTCCTTTTCTATGAAAGAGTGCCTTGGAATTTTTCGCACCTACTTGAGAGAGCAGACAGAATCTTAGTTTGGTGTCACATATAAAAACGGGTCCAACAATGAGCCGCATCCTGTGTCAGAATGTGATCAACCTCAGGTTCTGTGTTTATCGCTTGGTCAGATTTCAATCGGAGACCTAATGACTCACGGAGTTATGGAGTCAATCATAGATTCACACAAGAAAGAAGCAGGCCCTTTAGCCCCAATATGTCCATCGCAACAACCTACACTGATCCTATTTACCCATGTCACGTCCCGAGACCCAGAGATTAATGTAGCATCAATCCTGAGGCATAGCTGATCGATGAAGTGAAATGCAAGGCAATTCTTGTTTGCAACATAAAGAGGAAAAATATTAAGTTGTAATACCAGGCACTGCAAATTGTTGCTGTAAACAGGTAGGTTTCAATGCTTTTTGAACGTTGAAGCCTTCAAAATTATTTTGACCTGCCAGAGAATTGTGTGCTACTTTCTCAAAGCAAAATGCTTACTGTAGAGAAGATTGCTTATTAGCATACTCAAATAATCCTAAACTCTCAAGAGAGGCAATAATTGCAAGTGCCTGATGATACACAGATAGAAATTTGTTAACCCTGTGATCCATCGTAGGTTCCCTTGGAAGCAGAATAAATACATAAAAGCTAAAGCCATTGATGCAAATAGGAATTAATGAAATCCCCAATAGTTACAAAGGGGAAGTATTTTTTAAATTTGTGTCCTACATTGAGTTGGTGGAGTGAAAATGACTGCCTTACACATGCAACGACTGGGCTCTATGGTTGTTTAGCTTAGAGATGCAGCATGAAAACAGGCCCTTCAGCCCACCGAATCCCACGCCGACCCCCACACACTTACACTACCCTACACACACGAGGGACAATTCACAATTATACCAAGCAAATTAGCCAACAAACCTGTACATCTTTGGAGTGTGGGAGGAAGCAGAAGATCCCATCCAGACATGATGTCATATCCCATCTATGGAACTTTAACCCTTCTCTGTCAACCTTCCCAAAACGGTTAATTTGCCTTATCCAAAACAGAGATGGAAAAATGATTCTGAAAGAAAAATCTCTCTAATCTCATAATGTAATTACCATATTCCTAAAGATCGGAGATCTTCAGTTATTGGAAGCATTTGGTGCGTTAACGTTCACTATCTCAATATGCATTCCATTCACGGTAATTCATCCAGATCTCCTCTAAAGGTAAGGAGTAAATCCATCACCACTACACTGATGTATTCCTGATAGCAGTGACCTCAATGAAAAGGTAACGCATTAATGTTGTATCTAACATTTACATATTGATGATGTCCAGCATTCCTCTCCCATTTAGTTTAAACGTCTACCTCACCTGAACAGAGTCTAGTCCTTTCATTTATGCAAAAATCTCAGTCACTTCAATCTAGAATACAAATCTTCTCAAAAATGATTCCACACCATCAGCCTGATTTGCTAAATTTCCGAACCTTAAAAAATCGCTGGTAGCTTTCTGACCTTGCACCAAGGGAATAGACACAAGGAACTGCAGATGCAGGTTTAAGAGGAAAAAGCAAAACGCAGGAGTAACTCAGCAGGTCAAGGTACCAGAGTAACACCAATGTGCATTGAATCTTCCACTGAAGAATTATTACATCACAAGATGCCTGGATTATTACTTTGAATACATATTTATTCTCAATTTTTCTTACCATTTTCACATTTGTTTCCATAATAACCTCTTTCACAGTTGCATTTAAAGTAATTAACCAGTTCAGAACATGCGCCTCTTCTGTTGCAGGTTGTTGCAGAACACCGCACTGTAACAACATTAGCAAAAGCATTACCATTAACACTCAGATTTTATATATTCACTAAAAAGTCCTTTGCTGGACCCAGCACAGTGATGCAATCATAAAGAAAACACACCAACGCCTCTACTTCCTGAGAGGATTACGGAGATTCGGTATGTCAGAGAGGGTTCTCTTGAACTTCTACAGGTGTACAGTAGAGAGCATATTGACTGGTTGCATCACAGTCTGGTTTGACAACTTGAACTCCCAGGAGCGAAAAAGACTGCAAAAAGTTGTGAACACTGCCCAATCCGTCACTGGCTCTGACCTCCCCACAATTGAAGTGATTTACTGGAGTCACTGCCTCAAAAAGGCAGCCAGCATCATCAGAGACCCACACCACCCTGGCCACACACTCATTTTATTCCTGCCATTGGGAAGAAGGTACAGGATCCAGAAAACTTTAACATCCAGGTTCAGGGACAGCTTCTTCCCTACCACAACCTCAAATAAGCTCTGAACTACAATAGACTATTAGTGTTGTTATTACATTGCTATTGTTCGTTTTTTTGTGTGTACGTGTGTGTGCGCGTGTACATATAGAGAGTGTGAGTGTGTGTGTGTGTGTGTGTGTGTGTGTGTGTGTGTGTGTGTGTGTGTGTGTGTGTGTGTGTGTGTGTGTGTGTGTGTGTGTGTGAGACTGCTGGAAATCTATTAATTAAACAATAATGTAGATTGGCAATGATCATAAAGGGAACCAACAAAAACATAGAAACAAGGAACTGCAGATGCTGGTTTTGGGTCGGGACCCTTCTTCAGACATCACTTATCCACATTCTCTGGAGATGCTGTTTAGTTTAGTTTCGAGATACACGGCGGAAACAGGCCCTTCTGCCCACACCGACCAACGATCCCCGCACATTAACACTACACCCACAGGGGACAATTTTTACATTTACCAAGCCAATTAACCTACAAACCTATACGAGTGTGGGAGGAAACCGAAGATCTCGGAGAAAACCCACGCAGGTCACAGGGAGAACTTACAAACTCCTTACAGACAGCACCCGTAATCGTGATTGAACCCGGGTCTCCGCGCTGCATTCGCTGTAAGACAGCAACTCTACAGCTGCGCCAGTTCTTTTTGCCCGCATTTGGTCCATATCCCTCTAAATGTTTGCTATCAATGTACCTGTCCAACTGAATGCTGTTATAATACTTGTCACAACTACCTCCTCTTATATATATCGAAGATAGATGCAAAAAGCTGGAGTAACTCAGCGGGACAGGTAACATCTCTGGAGAGAAGGAATGGGTGATGTTTCGGGTCAAAACCCTTCTTCAGACTAGTCAGGGGAAAGGGAAACAAGAGATGATGTAGAGAGATAAAGACCAATTAATGAAAGATATGCAAAAAAGTAACGATGATAAAGGAAACAGGTCATTGTTTGCTGCTTGTTGGGTGAAAACAAGAAGCTGGTGCGACAGGTGGGGGATGGATGGAGAGAGAGGGAATGCTGGAGTTCCTAGAATTTAGAGAAATCAATATTCATACCACTGGGCTGTAAGCTGCCCAAGCGGAATATGAGATACTGTTCCGCCAATTTGAGTCGAGCCTCACTCTGACAATGGAGGAGACCTAGCACAGAAAGGACAGTGTGGGAATGGGAAGGAGAATTAAAGTGTTTAGCAACCGGGAGACCAGGTAGGTCCAGGCAGACCAAGCGAAGGTGTTCAGCGAAACAATCGCCCAGTCTACGTTTGGTCTCGCCGATGTATAAGAGTCCACATCTTGAACAACGGATACGTTAGATGAGGTTGGAGGAGGTGCAAGTGAACCTCTTACTAACCTGAAAGGACTGTCGGGGTCCCTGGACAGATTCGAGGGAGGAGGAATAGGGACAAGTGTTGCATCTCCTGCTGTTGCAGGAGAATGTACCGGGGGAGGGGGCAGTTTGGGATGATAATGTCGGGGTTGCCGCAGAGTGAGCGGAATGCTGTACGTTCAGAGGGGGTGATGTTAAAGTAGGTAACGGGAGTGGAAAGGTTGAGATGGTTGATGTCACACCGGCAGTTAAAAATAAAAAGGTCTTGGGAGGGTAGAGGCCCTTCGGCGGAGTCCTCTGACATTCTCTATGTCAGAGGACTCCGTCTCAACCTTTCCATTCCCCTGGTATATAGGCAGATAATCTCATATAAAACAAAAAAAAACATTATATCTAAAATATCATAGAATCAGAGATGTATAACACAGAAGAAAGCCAGCCAACCCCTTCAGACTATGACCACTAAAAATAGATATGATATCATTCCCTCTGCTGGAGTGATAGTGTGTGGCAGGGAGACAGAGTGCAAGGAGAAACATGAATATGAATAGGAGAGATATAACCTCTCTCAATTGCTGCTCCATATGCCCTTTGAGAGAGTGGATTTCTCCTTTTCAGGCACTGAATTTCTCGAGCTTCTGATGCTCTGGCCAAACGACAAATATATACCTCAGATTAATAACCTATTTTAAGGGAGATAGATTTTCCCTGTTCACCATAGCCAGGCCTCTCATAATTTTATACGCCACATTTAAATCTCCCTGTTGGGGGTTTAAAAAATTAGGTGGAAGTGGCATCCATTAATTCAAAACGAGAACCAGCCTTCAAATTATCTGATCTAATGCACATTGAAAACAGTGCAGTTTGAAATTACAAGGACAGCCTCAAAGACAGCCTGTCTTCTAAGACAATGGAGTATGTTAATTGGCCTTCACAACACTCCCCTCAGTGTTCATTGATCTAAAGAAAACAACCCTAACCTCAACTTTCCACAATGACAAAATACTTGCTAAAGTCCTTTCTGATTCTAGCACATATGTGTTGTAATGGAGTGAGCACAACTGCAGACAGCTTTTCAGCAAAGTCCTCAATTATGTTTTTTGCAGTTTTAGCAGGACCTCGTGCTCTAGTTCTGGGGTCATAATAGCCCACGGATGCTGGAATCTGGAGGAAAAAAAAAACAACTGCTGGAAGAACTCAGGAGGTCAGGCAGCATCCATGGAGGGAAATGGACATATCACTTTTTGGTTTGGGGGACTATTTCAAACTCAAGAGGATTCTAGTTTTGGGTTATGTGGTGGGTTGTGCAGAGATGTAAATAAGCCAGGAAAATTAAAACAAAAGTTTAAGAAACTTCAGTAAAACATGAGGATTTTAGTTACGTTTTTTGTTTAGTTTAGAGATTCAATGCATAAATAGGACCTTTAACCCACCGAGTCCGCATACGATCCCCGTACACTATCTTACACACTACGGATAATTTACAATTTTTACCAAAGCCACTTAAACTACAAACCTGTACGTCTGTGGGAGGAAACCGGAGCACGCAAAGAAAACCCACGCAGTCACAGGGAGAGCATACGAACTCCATACAAACAGTACCCATAGTCAGGGTCAAACCCGGGTGTCTGGCGCTGGAAGGCAGTAACTCTAACGCTGTGCCACCGATTTCGGGTACTCTATGAAATTCTTTCTTGGCTGAATTGGAATGCAAAATACTGTATCTGCTGTAATCAGGCAAGTGCAGGTAAATATATAAAATTGAAATGATTCATTTCAGAAGTAATATTTGGGTTGGTAATGTGCACTTAAAATGCAAGTGCTGCCATGTACTTAGCTACAGGCCAAAATATTCAATTTCAGACATGGAATAATGAAGAAACAAGGAACTGCAGATGCTCATTTACAAAAGGTAAAACAAAGTGCCTTTTTCAGACTGAAGCCGGATCCCGACCCAAAATTTAATCTATCCATGTTCTCCAGAAATGCTGCTCTGTTACTCCAACACTCGTGTCTTTTTATGGCTTGCATTAAGTTATCCTGAGCAACCATTATCTCTTCAAAGCCAGTCCAAATATATTGCATCTCAATGACTGTATATATTTAAATTACTGAAGAAAAAACAAACACATTAGCAAACTTACTGCGCATAGTGATATAGAAATCTGGAATTTTATCAAACATCTTACAAGTCACGTATCTATTGATACCATAGGGCATTTCAGACTCCCACTAAATCGGAATCTCCCCAAAGTTTGTTCACATTGTCTCAAACATTCCATTGTATAATCAGCGAGCATAGGCACAGCAACCTATACAACTTCATCTAAATCATTAATAACAACTATAGTGAACAATGGCTGCTACACAAAATCCTGCGGTAATAGAATATCAGACTCGATACTAGTTAATGAACATGCTGATCTCATGCAATTTACATGCAATTAATTCTCAACTTTAATGAAGTTGGACAATTTCTGATGCAGTTTAACACCTGACCCTTAAATGGAACTTTGAACTGAAAAAGTAGTTGATTAAAAATACTAAATCAACTCTCAATTTTCCCAATCATTTACAATGCTGAATTTGCTAAATCTGCAGCTATGCAAATGGGGGGGGAAATCATATTGCTTCCATGCATTTATGTGATGTATCAAAATCAGAAAGATGTAAAACTGTTTTCGGGCAATCTGCCCAATATCTACATTGGGATGTTATCTTTCATAAGTCTGTCACTAACAGAAGGATATCGGATTAGCTGCACAGGGTTCTTGTCCACCCATTCCCTAACTAGTCTGCAATCTCTAACCACTGTTTTATGAATGTCATACACTTTATTCAAAATCTGTGTAATTTTGTTCCTCCTAATCCGAGTTATTGTTTCCATTGGTCCCACTTCACTCTGTTCGCCTACAATTTTTATTTATTGCATGTCTTATCATACTACCTATTAAACCTTGCTCTACTCTAATCTACTCTTTGTAACAATTCCAACAAGCTATATTTCATTACTATCTTTCAAAAACCTTTTAAAAGACCTCTACTTCCAATTATCGTGTGGGCTCTCCACAGTTAAATTCCACCTCTTGCTCAGAATCATCTCTTCCCTTCTTGGTATGCTGCACATACATTGTGAATGAGTGATAAATCTTTAGCTATATTAATCCTAACAGTGTTACTAAATAATAAAATCCAATGACACGTGATCTTGTAGACCTCTGGAACTCTTGATAATACCTCAACATGTCTTTGTGATTATGAAAAGTACTACTTACATTTCTGGCAGACAAAATACTTTTTATAAGAACAATTTTCATAATTCCATTTATGACTACTGAGCATCTCGACACAATCCTCCTCTCCATTTATGCGGGAGCGGTGGTTGTTTGGCTCTCCTGCAGCCCAGTTTGTGTAGGACATCATCCTATTTGAGCCAGTATTGCACCAATTTTCACCACATTTTGATACTCCGATCCAAGCAGAACCATCTACAACCCGTGATAAAGCCCGTTGCTGCTCTGCATTGTAGATGTGAGCTAGACCATCAAACTCTGTGGTACAATAACCTTTAGATTCTTCAAATGATTTGGCAGTTTTCTGAAACTTGTAGGTTACACTTTCAGAAATGTAGGGATAACCTACATGAGAAAAGAAACAAGTGAAGCTTATAATTAAGATTCCTGATAATCGAGTATAAATTATTTGAAATCTATTGTAATTCTAGAGAATACGCAAGCTGAGAAACTATTAGAGTTATTACATGCACATTAGTAAACAAAGATTAGTCTCTGAATAAATTAGAAATATCGGTTTCTACTCTATTATCACGTAATGCAATGTATTTACCTTACCTGATATGAAAAGTATAATGGTGATATTTTTCCACATGGCGACACAACTCTATCCAATGAGAAAATGGAAAATTAACTTTGTTCAAGGAAATAGCCCATTCAGGAGAAATTGTAATAGAAATGATGATGTTATAAAGCATAACATTTTAGACAAATGAAAAAAAAAATTCATGTTTAAAGGTTGCAATTTAAAAATTAACGTGCAAAGCAGACCTACCTGAGGTTAAGATGCGTGTCCCTGACTTTTGGACTTCTGATGCAATCCAAGTATGGCACAGTTTTTGCAATGAGGAAAGATCAGCTTGCGCGCTGGTCAAAGAACACCAGAGAATCACATAAATTGCAGGAACTGAAAGTGTGCAACACACAGGAAGGGCTGAACATGCAATGGGTCATTTCTTCGTAAAAA
This sequence comes from Amblyraja radiata, assembly GCF_010909765.2. NCBI lineage: Eukaryota > Metazoa > Chordata > Chondrichthyes > Rajiformes > Rajidae > Amblyraja > Amblyraja radiata. The sequence continues at coordinate 12,338,347 of NC_045984.1, forward strand.
AATGGAAGTGAAACAGGATCTAGCAGCTATATTTAAAGCTTGAAGTGTTATAATAACAATGAAGAAGCAAAGTTGTTTCAGCCTGTGAAATAACAAATAATAGGCCCAAATAAATCCAATGCAAATTTGAGATCTTTAGTCAGTGTGGAGAGATGGATTTGTTGATGAGATTAAAATGTCAGTTGGAGGCTTGAAGTTAAAAGACCAGCATTGGCAGCATACAGCAATTTAGCAAGATTTCACCCCCACCCTCTTTCAGCTAGCACCACCACATTTTGATATCTCTTCGATCACCACCTTGTCATATTCTCACTCTCTCCATCCCGTTGCAAATTAAAACACATTTATTTTCACGCTTTTTCATTTCTGCTGAAACATTTTCTCCCTGAAACATAGTTCTGCATAGATATTACTTTCCACAATGTAGCCTGATATACTGAGCGTTTTCAACAATATTTATTTATTTCAGGTTTCCTGCAACTGCCATGTTATTTCTTGATTATTGTCTGGATTGTGCTGTTCCTTTTGCTAGCAGAACAAAAGACTTATTTCGCCCATTGTCTTTTCCTTGCAATTTTGTATTTCCTTCGCCATCTCACCTATTCACAGCTACCTGCCTATCCTTTCCAGAACCCCAGTATATTTAGTTCCCAATCTTGCTCACATAGTAACCACTTTCTATTATCACTATCAGATCACGTCCATTTCTATCCGTGCCACAAATTCATATGCAATAGGATAATTGCTGTGTACTTTTAATCTTATTGATTTCACTGGAAAATCTGTTGTAATACTATGGAACATTGTTTTTAAAATGCACTTGGGGTATTTGTAGGAATAACAAACAACAATCTGGAAAATCTGCCTGTATGGCACCAGGGTCCATAGCATGTCTTTGGAGTTTTACTATATCATTCAGTGATGTTTGTGGAACCATATTTGCAAACTGGAAGCTACTTTCATTTACATGGAAGCATTCCTTGATGTATTCTAAGAAAGGAGAAATAAAGCAAATGCACCAATGATGTCATTTATCTGACAGTATAAAGTATTAAAGAAGTATAGACTATAACAAAATAACAAAAACATATTGTAATAATTAGGTCGTCAATCTACAAGATGCACAGGGAATAAAGTGAATTACACAAAAACATATTTTAAAAAGTTTTATTTTAACAAAGTAGATTTGTGAAACAATGTTTGGACTCCATCCATTATACATTAGGGACTATTTTTGCCAATTACTTTTTCTAATTGGTTATTCTTTAATTGTAACATGCACACACTAACATCACTTAAGGATTTGAAGTAATTTTGATTTCAGGGATTAATACACATTTATGAATAATGTTTTTTTTTTTTAAATCACAAAATAGACAGGAGTGCAATGCAGAGTCTGGGGCTGATAATGTGTACACGTTCTTCAAGCCTCATTCAGATCCTCTTAATGATTTAATTGCCTGGATAACTCTCTCCTGCTAATTATTTAAGTCTAAACAATACCTCAGACCAACCATTATCAAACATGGTCTCAAATAGAAGTCATTCCAATGCACGTGGATGCCATTAATAAATTATACGTGTTCAAAATGGGTGAATGCTCAGTTAAATACAGGGTTGAATTTCCAGTGCCAACAAAAATGATCCAATAACAATGACTTACCCAAAATATCCTAAATTTGTTTCCTTTCCCAATCCAACATTCACTGATCATTTTTTTTTTGTTACCCCACCATCTCCATCAAGGGGCTATAAGATTACTGTGCATCCCATGAACATTGTACTTCTGTATTCCAGAGTGTAGTTAGACACACACAAATGAGATTACATACATTTTAAAAAACTGTGGTTCTAAGTCATCAAGGAGCACAAGGACAGCATTGCAGTGCCAGTAATGGCCCAAATGGAAACGTCAATCTTTAAATTTGTATTCTGTCAATTTGTAAAGTGCATATCAATATATCATATTACAGTTCAAAAATTCTAAGTGTTCATGAAAACTAATTGAATTACTACACTTACTGATTTGTTATTTTTCCAAATTACTTCAACAAATTCTGAATCTACAGTACATCTCTGGACTGAATTCCAATCTTTTAAACCCTATTCAAGTGTTTCAGAGAGCTGCAAGTCAATCAAAATACAACACATTTGCAACAAATGGAATCATACTACCATAGTGACTTTCCTAGATATGTGACGAGGGGTAAAAATATTTGCCCAGTAGATGATAATTAGGCTAGTATTTTAATTTTAACATGGATAAATTAGTTTGTGTTTAAATTTACATGCTTGTTGTATGGCCTGAACCATCCTGCCTTTTTGTCCCTTTGGGAGTGTGTAGATAGATGTATTTCAGTTTGCAACAAAATCTTGTTCCACTATTTGTAAACTCCCTCAGCTTTAAAATATTCTCCTTTTGTGAACCTTCACTGAGACAGTTGTGCTCAATTGCCATTCTACATATTTACTGCAAAGATACTGAATTGTTGTAGACATGTTGACAAGATAGCTCTGAAAGCTTAAGTGAGACTACATAAGGTTTTGCTGATCAGTTTATACATTCATCCCACTGTATCTAAGATTCTAAGTACTTTAAGATTTACATGATATTTACTTGCAAATTCTGAGTTTCTACAATAAAATTTGCAATACATTCATCGTCTAAATAAGCAAGAATTATCTTTAAATAATGCCACGACTTGTGTATTGGTTGATGAAAGGGCCATAACAATGTTGCTCAGCAAGCCTTCAAGTATCAGTGCAGCACCAGGGGAGATAACTGTGTTCTTATTCCAGCTTCCCAAATACAAAGTTTTCTGCACTCAATAGCTGATTCCAAATGCTTAAAGTGCATGCAGTTAGTCTATAATTCTCAGATAAATGACTCTGGAAATCACAGCTTTGAATCATGCAGAATTCTGCAATTTCTGACAGCAGACTGCTAATCTTACTTGGTTGTTTAGGCTGTATCACACAATTGTAAACTAGCTATCCTTAGATCTTCAGTTCTTCACTTGTCCTGGATTCAGTAAACATTTTAGACGGGCATTTCCAAACAAAAATGTGAAATTGCATAGGGCTGAAAATGTAGTAGGCAATAGCAAACTGGGCAACTGAAAATTTATCTTAAATTCTCAAGGAATCATTGAAAATAAATCAATAAATGCTGTCCTTATTTGGATTCACTATTTTGAATTGTGATTTTTCTGTGATGGACTTTTTATGTGGGCCCATTTTTAAAGATTGGCTCATAGTTATTATTAAGTTACTAAGGCACAAGGACAAAAGGCTTTTGCCACATCTTGCCAATTACCATTAACTTATTTAACCAACCTAGGTATTTACCCATTATTCATTTTTGTTTTTACACATATTTGCTAATTAGATTAATTACCTTCTCGGGGAAATTTGGTGCTATGATTTACATTTTTTTCCTCAAAAGGATTTGTCAAAATTGTCTGAACCTGAGAAAATGTTAAATAATTCATAAAACAAAAATGAAGCCATGAGTAAAAAGATCATAATTATTTTCTGTATGGGAGACCACAGTTATTACCACAAAAAGCTGCAGTTCAATACATTTTAAGCAAAACAAAATCTAAAGCTGTTTTAAGTACAAGGATTCAATTGCATTTCTGCACCAAATGGTGTGTGCAATTAACTATTTTGGCAAGTTCCTACTGCAGATAAAACATGACAAATGTTTCAGATGAAGATTTATCCGGCCAAGCTGGACAGTGTGCAAGAAATAAAACTGTCCTTCATGATTAAATTTGGCAATCCTGTGTTTGATGGAATAGTCAAAATGTATTCATCAAAGCAGATTGCAAGATAAAAATACTGCAATACTGATAAATATTACTTCCAAGGCAAGTTTTTAAATTTCAAAATGGCGACAATCACCAGTCTCATAGTGATGGTTCACCAATTAGCACCATTATTTTCCAGCCTTGTCCAAAAAACTACATTAATAATAATGAATTACAATGTTGGTAAAAAAAGAATGACTAATTTCATTACAGTTAAATGGCGCAAGTGAAAGCAGTGTCCTTGAAAAACAAACAAAAGTATAAAAGGAAGAAATTCAATAGCAAATTATATTAACGTCCAAGTATAATACAATAGGGAGGCTAAACTTTTAGATTTTTTTTTTTAACTTTAATGCATTACTTTTCAATTGTAATCATAAGATGGAGGGAAACATTATACATAGACCATACTTCCTTGATGTTTCACTGGATATAAATGTCGTCAAGTCTTCACCACTCTTTCTCAGCCAGCATCACTACCCTTCCATGTCATTCAGTCCCTCCTCGTCTCAGCCTTATTTACCACATATGTTCCATTTGTCCCATCTACCCTTTCTCTGTAAACAGGTTGGATTTCTAAATTTTCCTGGGTTCTAAAGAAAGGTCATTGATATGAATCATTAATACAGCTCCTTGCTCCATAGATGCAGCCAAGCTTGCTGAGTATTTCTGTATTTCAGCCTTTTCTGTTATTACAAATGTTTAGGTTTGTTACTGCCAGACACATACAAGTTGATTGATTTTATAATTAAAGGCACAATACAAGTGAAGTAGGATTGAGCAGAAAGGTCCATGTGGAATTAGAACTGATTATTTCAAGATTGAAATTTATACAATTCATTGTGAATACCCATACATTGTTTACTTTGTGATAACTTTAAACTTATCGAGCAAAATCAAACCTTTCTCTGCTGTTGCACAATAACAATGTTTTTTCTATTAAACCAGTTTTTCCAAAATTGTATCTCAATGCAAAAATGTTCTGACGCTTTCTAGTGTTTAATATAGCTGAATGTGTGCACAAAATCAAAGTGGTGGCTGGAAGAAAGTAGTGCAAACGTTTAAAACCCCTCCGAAAAAAACACAAAACACACACGAGAGCTGGTTAGATGTGGCCTTAATGACTGGAGGAATAGAATACTTTCTTCAAACTGTTTGAAATAATTTCATGAAGAAAATAAAGTAATGTCTTTACAAATATATTACACGAGGGAGGCTAGAATGCAACATATCACTCAGAAAGATCCTTATGATTTTCTAAAATCTCTAACTTTAATGCTGCTATACTTTAGAGGACATCTTTTATTTAAACTGTCCCGTTTCATTAAGTCATAATAACTCTTATTCAGTTTGAAGTCTTCCCAAATTACATCATCTGAACTAAAGACAATTTTAGGTCTGGTAACTCAGTAACTGGATTGAAACTCAGGGTGAGCTGTTCTGCACTTGCCAATATAATCAGCCGAAAGGTTAATTGATGTAAAAAAGGAAATCTAAATGTCAGGTATTGAGTGGAAGTCCCTGAAACTAAATGCACAAAAATCACCTTTCAGTCGGAAAGGCATGCTGTGTATATTTGATTGACTTGTATTTTACACCAGTATTGGAAACCATCACTCTTCCCAGAAATTGGACCCTTACATAACTGGCCACATACGTTATCACAGTAATAGTTTAAAAGAGATCTTCCACTCTGTTAGGATTACACTATTTACAAATGTTAAAGGAGAGAAAGAGCTGAAAATGGATTGGACATATTTCAGCTTTCTGGTTATATTTTGGTGCTGATAAAGATTTATTTACCAATACACTTCATTAAACATTACAAGTTAATACATTCCCTGTTAAAAGATCTGGATTTAGTTTCTTGTATCATAAGCCGCTGGTACAATCCAAGGTTTTCAAGGCTGTTACAGAGTAATGTATTATATACTTATTTGAAGCTTTCCACGTATGCAGTGTAACATCTTTGGCCTTAACCATAACCAAGACCCTTCTTCATTGTAATAATGCCCTGGGTCTTTAAACTGAAACTTCAAGGCTTAAACACTCAACTTTGCTACAGCCCTGGTTACATAAGTGCATTTCACACATCATTAAGCAAAACATTTGCTTAAAATTGGCACCACAATATCAATACTCCCACATTCTGTGACAATACAGAGCTGAGGAGAAGGAAAGAAAAAAAGGGAAAAAGCATTTTTACATTGTCAGCCAATAAAAATTTAAAAGCACAATATTCAAAACTTGTGCCTAGTAGTAGGCACATTACTCTTCATTTCAAATATACAGTAGCATACAATCAGTTTGTATTTGAGAGACCATCCAAGATCGAGGCCCCACAGAGCTTGATTACGTATAAAAGATGATCTCTGGGACTTGCCCATCCTCGACTGATGTTCCATTGTTATTTCCAGCAGCATAACAGAAAGTGAAGACAGTTTTAGTGCCCGTTGTGGGAGATTCGTGGATAACTTTACGAAGTCCTTTTGTTCCATAATGCGAATCTGGCCCCTATACAAAAAAAAATTAAATAAAGTTTCATGGATCATGGAAAACAAGTAATATTTTTATATAATAAATGATGGTACTAATGAATGCTGACAACCTTATTTAGACTATGAAAAGGAATTATGGTAAAGCGATATTTAAAAGTGGCCAGGAAGAATAGCGGGATTGATTTATGGAACGGTGATCTCTAATGTATTTAATAAATTAATACAGAGCATTTTCAATGCGGTGACTAATGAAGATTTGGTTAAATACAATCAAGGCCACATATGGGTACTATGAAAATACATTACTCAGAGATTGCATTTAACCACATTGTTCATGATATACAAAGGAACTAAATTAGAGCTAGATAATTTATATTATAAACAAACAATTGTATGTGGTGCAAATTTTATCCTCTTTCTGACTGATGGTTGTCATTGATAATCATGGTGGGATTATTGGACTATTATTTAACGCAATGGGTATATTGATTTCCAATCATTAAACAACAATTTTGTAACTGAAAATCCACAGTTGTTCTGTATGAATCAAATCTAAACAAGAAACTATTTTAACGTAAATCTCTAGACATACCTTCAATGTAGCACTTGCAGTATAATTAACATTGGGCAAAATCTCCACTGGTTCCTTGAACATAACCCTGAAAGTGTTGGATGACCCATCACAGCTAAAACCAGTGTCATTCTGTCCCAAAATTGTGTTACTGTCAGTGTGGATAATCTAAAAATGTAACATATTACAATAAGCATAACTTTACAATTTACTAGAAAACACATTTATAATTTTACATTATCTTTTTTAAATAATTTGTATGACCAATGGTTCAATTTACATCTTTTGCAGTCAGGTGCAAATTGACTGAAGAGCAGCACAAGCCTCGATTGTTAATTGCACCAAGTAACAGAGAGTAGGTATGTTGCAAAGCCTACCTGAAGATCGCTGAAAATCTGTCCCAGCCCGTGTGCGCGATTTTGGCGCCGTTTAGAGGGGGGCGGGTTTAAAACTCGATTTTCCCTAGGCTGTTCAAATCGAGGTTTTTCAGCCTAGTTAATTATTAACAAAAAATCGCTGGAAGATTCCGTAGCTGGAGCTACTTTTACTTTTAAGGGCTTTCTTTACTTGTTATAGTAGGTTAAAAATTAACCACTAAACCCGTGACCGCAGACAACGGGTCGGATCTCATACAGGGGAAAATGGAAGGTAGGCTGTTTATTTTTACGTTAAAAAGGGCTTCTTAAGATCCCTTTATACAAAATTTAATGTTGCGAGTAGCTAATTTGGGCATTTGAGGGCACAAATCTACCGCAATGTGAACGTTCTAAACCAGCGCGTTCACAGGATCCCACTAGAAAGCTGATTTAAATGGACTTTAATTTACAGCAATTAAACACTAAATTCCTTCCATTTGGCCTATAAATTAATGTAAATGAGATTTAAAAATCATGTTTTATTGTGAATTATTTGTGAATATTATTTGGACACTTAGGCTATTTAAAAATGTTAATCATTTATTAAGAAATGGATAGATGTTTAGATCTAGTAATTGAAGTTTGAAATTAGCTACAATTGGGTAACTAACTAATTATATGCTTTAATTTCAGGTCATCCAAGTAAGATTATTTTATATTTGTTTCAGAATGCTTCAATCTATGATAATTGAAAATTTCATTCAGTTCACTTAACTTTTAAGAAAGTTATGTGCTTTTGACTGTCCACGATAACAGCTTTTTTGTTATGTCCATAGAAAATGATGCTAATTTCCGAGTATGAAAATGGCCATAACTTTTTAAATACTTGAGATATGAAAGTGAATTAGGTGTCAAATTAAACTTCTTTTTATGCTTTATCTGATGGGATAAATTGCAGACTTGATTTTTAAAATCTCAAAATTTTGTAACATTGCTACAGAGAGCACTGTGCTTTCAACGATTCATATTAGAAACACCAAAAAACAAGTTACTTCAAAAGAAGAAAAATACTAATGAGAGATTGATTCTTCTGTTTCATTCGCTTTCCTTTGCTCTATGCTATTTTACAAACATGGTTAATTTTAATAATTTTTCTTATATAAAATGTTTGCAGTTGGTCACTCGTACAAGTAGCAAACAACTCCTAACTCCCCTCGATGGTGGAGAGGGTCAAAAGCTTCAAATTCCTGGACGTGCATATCTCTGAAGATCTCTCCTGGTCCAAGAACACGGATGCAATTATGAAGAAAGCACATCAGCGCCTCTACTTCCTGAGAAGGTTACGGAGAGTCGGTATGTCAAGGAGGACTCTCTCGAACTTCCACAGGTGCACAGTAGAGAGCATGCTGACCGGTTGCATCGTGGCTTGGTTCGACAACTTGAGCGCACAGGAGCGTAAAAGACTGCAAAAAGTTGTAAACACTGCCCAGTCCATCATCGGCTCTGCCCTCCCCACCATCGAGGGGATCTATCGCAGTCGTTGCCTCAAAAAAGGCTGCCAGCATCATCAAAGACCCATACCATCATGGCCACTCGCTCATCTCCCCGCTGCCTTCAGGTAGAAGGTACAGGACCCTAAAATCTGCAACATCCAGGTTCAGGAATAGCCACTTCCCCACAGCCATCAGTCTATTAAACTCAACTCAAACAAAACTCTGATCGTTAAATAGCCCATTGCACTTTATCTGTTTATTTATGTGTGTATATATTCATTGGTACATGGTCACACTGATCTGTTCTGTTCTGTATTTATTTATGCCGACTATATTCTGTTGTGCTGAAGCAAAGCAAGAATTTCATTGTCCTATCTGGAACACATGACAATAAACTCTCTTGAATCTTGAATCTAACCAATTTTCCAGATATTGAAGAAACAAGGAACCGTAGATGCTGGAATCTTGAGCAAAATACAAAATGCTGGAGGAGCTCAGCGAGTCAGGCAGCATCATGGAGAGAAAGAACGAACAGGCGATTATTTGGGTCAGAACTCTTCTTCAGACTGATTGTAGTGAGAGAAGGGAATGGCGAGTACCATTCCAGTATTTAGGTGTATAATCTAAGACTCTCGTCATTTCTTCAGATGCATGCAAGACTCAGAAGCAGTATTTTGACAAATGTCTGTTTGGTAAGCCATCAATATTTATTCTTCAACTAATGTGATAAATATATTATCTGATTTAAAGTCACAATGCAGTTTGTGTGAATTGTTACTCTCAAATTGCCTTCTGGCTTCCAACAATATACCAATGAATAGTATACAGAGTTTAACGCATTTCTGGGTACTCCCATGTAACAAAATCCATATTTTTACCTGTATATTTACTTGATAGTCTGTTGGTCCATGTATTGATCCATACAAACCAAACCCAACTACAAATATCCTCCTATTCACTGTAAACCTGCGGTATTAAAATACATAGGATATATTAATACAGATTAAATATTCATCAAAATAATATCCAAGGCAAGTATTCCAAGGAATTATAAACAAAATATCCTGGAGACTTCCCAAATGGCACTGAGCTCCTGATCTACGGGTATACTACTTATTCCAAATGATTCAAGGGTCTGAGCTATAGGGGGAGGTTGAGCAGGCTGGGGCTCTATTCCAACGGAGCACAGGAGGATGAGGGGTGGTATCACAGAGGTGTATAAAATCAAGAGAGGAATAGATCGGGTAGATTCACAGTCTCTTGCCCAGAGTAGGAGAATCGAGAACCAGAGGGCAGAGGTTTAAGGTGAAGGGGAAAATAGTTTCAAGGAATTTGAGAGGTATCCTTTTCACGCACAGTGCGGTCGGTGTATGGAACGAGCTGCTGGAGGAGGTAATTGAGGCAGGGACTATCGCAACGTTTAAGAAACAATTAGACAGGTGCATGGCTAGGACAGGTTTAGAGGGATATGGGCCAAATGCAGGCAGGTGGGACTAGTGTAGATGGGATATGTTGGTTGGTCTGGGCAAGTTGGGCCGAAGTGCCTATTTCCACACTATATTACTCTGACTCTAGTTATTCACTACTTTCTGTGTAATGCTGCAATACAACTTTCCCCAAGTACTTATTCAATTTCCTCTTTATAAATATACATCTAACCTATTTTAAGGCAACTAATTCCAGATCATGGAGACACAAGTGACTGCAGATGTGGAATCTTAGAGCAAACAACTTCCGTGGGAACTCAGTGGGCCAGGCAGCATCTGTGCAGGAGAAGGAATTACTGGCATTGTTGCATCAGGATTGACAGTAAAGAGGAAAGATAGCTGGTTTAAAAGGGAGAGGGGAAGGGTGAGACAGGAACCAGTAGGTCATAGGTGGACTGAGTGGTGAGAGATAGGCGGACGGATCTAGGTGGAGAGGAGTGGAACTGGCAGCTAGAGGCAGGTGGGTGATAGGGGGAAGCAGTCAAGAAAACAAAGGATAGGTGTGGCTGAAGATGGAGATAGCTCCTGGAGGGCGTTAAACAGGGACACAAAAGGATCTGGAGCTTGATAGGTGTGGAAAGTGATACTGGGAACCATTAACCATTAAGAATTAACCCGGTGAACCTACCTTGCACTCCCTCAATAGCAAGAATGTCCTTCCTCAAATTAGGAGACCAAAAATGTACACAATACTCCAGGTGCAGTCTCACCAGTACAACTACAGTAGGACCTTCTTGCTCATATACTCAAATCATCTCGCTATGAAGGCCAATATGCAATTTACTTTCTTCACTGCCTGCTGTACCTGCATGCTTATTTTGTGACTGATGTACAAGGACATCCAGGTCTCGTTGCACCTCCCCTTTTCCTAATCTGACACCATTCAGATAATAATCTGCTTTCATGTTCTTGCTGGGGTCCCAGCACCGAGCCTTGTGGCACCCCACTAGTCACTGCCTGCCATTCTGAAAAGGATCCGTTAATTCCTTCTCTTTGCTTCCTGTCTGCCAACCAGTTCTCAATCTGTCAATACCCTACCCCCAATGCCATGTGCTCTAAATTTACACATTAATCTCTTGTGTGGGACCTTGTCAAAGGCTTTTTGAAAGTCCAGATACACATCCACTGGCTCTTCCTTACCCATTCTACTTGTCACATCCTCAAAAAAATTCCAGAAGATTAGTCAAGCATGATTTCCCCTTTATAAATCCATGCTGACTTTGACCGATCCTGTCATTGCTTTCCAAATGCACTGCTATTACATCTTTAATATTCGACTCAAGCATCTTCCCCACTACCGATGTCAGGCTAACTGGTCTATAATTCCCTGCTTTTCTCTCTTCCTCCGTTCTTAAAAAGTGACATTACATTATGTACCCTCCAGTCCACAGGAACTGATCCAGAGTCTATAGAACATTAACTAACCAGTACGTTTCAATTAAAAACGATTAAATCCTTCGACATTATGGTCCATAGTGCACAGTATCACATCACAACTTGCAGATACCCACATATTCCTGAGGGAATGCTGTTATCTGGTAACTGAATCGTCCTCCCACAACTAGAGAACAGACCTGAACTACTTTCTACCTCATTGGTGACCCTCAAACTATCTTTGATCAGACTTTACTGGCTTTACCTTGCACTAAACGTTATTCCCTTATCATGTATCCATACCCTGTAAATGGCTCGATTATAATCATGTATTATCTTTCCGTTGGTTAATTAGCACTTAACAAAAGCTTTTCACTGTTCATGTGACAATAAACTAAACTGAACTGGAAACAAACCTGTACAGAAACAATACCTTATTCGGTCACTTGTACCGCTGTAGCCCCAACGGCTTTCCACCTGTTGGAAACGATTGATGCTGCACTCTTTGCCTCTCAGACAACAGCGAGGTCTGTCAATAAACTCTACCCGAGGCTTTGGATTGACTGTAAAATGTAGGAAAAGACTAACAACTTCTCGGTCTGTTAGAATTCCTGACTGTGCAGGTCCTGTGGGGGGAATACATGTTATTTGATACCGTAATATTGAATTTCAAAATTAGACAAATAAGTTTCCTGCTTAGTATCTACTCAAATGAAACTAATTAGACACCACTGTCTTCAGGGCACCTGGACTGAAGGGAAGTTAACAAAACAAAATGGGTTTCTCATGGTAAAATGTGTGCGTGAACATCATTGAGGATTGGATGGGCTTGTCCGTTATATTTCTCAGTCAAATAACTTGTTTGTAGTTTCTGTCCACATTTACACAAGAATGGATATTTAATGTAGCATAACATCAAAGAATGTTGAAACATGCAAATTTAAGTAGGACTGAACTGGAAGGCTCGTGAAAAAAAATGGTATTGCTTGATACAGGCATCATTGAAAAATGACAACTGTGGCTGATCAGAAGATTGCTCTAAACAATCCCAGGAAAAAAAATTGCCAGAGTGAAACTAATAGTCACAGTAAGTAACCATTTAGATTATTCATGAACACAATAAATGCTTTATTTAGTTCATTTTCCCATCCTGGCCATTAGAAGAGTTTGACTTCCTGGAGAAGTCTACAGGTCCCCATGTGACCTATATGAATTTCTTTCAAGACATCTTGAATGGAAACCTCAAAGCACAGCAGAAATAACCTTGCTGAGGGATAATTAATGCACAGCAGACGTAAGCAACTTGCTGAGGGATAATGAACTATACCGTACTATACCGACGTTTAATTGGAGAGGAACACTGCCAGTTTCTAATTTTATAGAATTTATAATTGTTTTGTAATTTGTTGAAAAGATTCATGCCACATTTGTACAAGTCAATGCATTTAACCCAATTAAGAGTTTGAGCAGTTAAAGGCGGACAAATCTGAACCAATAAAAAAGGCCATGTTGAGGGAATGTCTGTTTATTTAAAAAAAACAGACATCACTATAAAAACAAAAGATTGAGGTCATGAATAGACATAAATCAATACTCTTATTCAAGTCAATATATTTATAATGGAAAATAACTGGTTAACATATTGTTCCAATACTTCAAGCTGATGTGTTGATATCAAATTTTGACTTTTAGCCTATCATATGTCAAAACCAAGCATGTCAAAATGTACCACTGAAGAAAACAGTTAAAATAAAAAACTATTTAAAGTTTTTTCTGCTGGTTCTAAAATCCCATTGTTATAATAATGAAAATTTAAATATTAAGTAGTAAATTAACTTGTATCTTTAAATTTGCAGAATTACCTGCGGCAAACTCCTCAATAGTCATTAATGGAAACCGGATGAGCGACAATGCTTTTCCTAATACTTTACGTTTATTTTCAGAAGTGAGTTGAAGCTGCTGTCGTTGGCACTCTGCTTCAGCCCAACGAACCACAGCATTAAATAACCGAATTTCTCGGATTCCTAGGGTATCACGTTCCAGCACCGCCATTAGTGTATCTGCAACAGAAACCAACATTAAGGCCAACAATTACAGTCACAAAATGAAATACATCTATTTTAACAAATGCACTTCTTCAGATAGTGTCCAAAAAATGTCCTCCGTTTGTAGAACTGAATGTTCACATTAATGTCAGAATTGATGTCAGGGTGGCATAGCTAGTGAAGCTGCTGCCTCACAATGCCAGGGATCTAGGTTCAATCCTGACTTATCTCGCTGTCTATGTGGAGTTTGTGTGGGTTTTCTCCCACATCCCAAAGACGTGCAAGTTTGTAGGTTAACTGGCCTGTTTAAAAAAAAAAAGCTTCCCCCGATGTGCAAGGCATGGATGAGAAAGTGGGATAAAACACTTACTGTGAATGGATGGTCGATGGTCAGCATGGACTCGGTGGGCTGAAGAGCCTATTTTTATGCTGTATCTCAAAACTAAATTAGCATGCTTAAAGCAAGTGTTGTGAAGGTCACAATTGGTTCAAAAACCAGAAACAGATTGAAAAAAAATGCCAAGTATGCAGCCAACTGAGTGCCAACTAGCTACTTGGAGCACTGTAATATTCCTCTGAAAGCAGACGACTGCTATCCTACTTGGCAAAGATGATTAAGCAAATATTAGATTGCCAAAAAGTACAAGAAAAGCAAAGCCCACATGTATGCAGGAACAAAAATGCATTTACACTGAATTTTGCATATAACAACCGTCAGCAGTTCTTCTCAGCAATGGAAAAGTATCCAATTTGCATGCAGATGAACAAAATTGCTCATGTACAATTGATCACAAATATGCTGTAGTTGCAAGAACATTCAATTCAAGCACTGGGCAAAGGATTTAAAAAATACCTTTATATATTTTAAACCCTTGTTCTCCAATTCTCAAAATACCAGTAACCTTCTGTAATTCTAATAATTGGAATGCTACCACAGCTTTAAGCTCATCAATCCCCTCTTTAGGTCTCTCCACTTCACTTAACTTAAAACCTACCCCCATGTTTTGTCTGCCCCAATATTCCCTTACTTGGCTTTTTGTCAAATTTAGTTTGTGAAAAGCCATGTGACTTTATAGATACCAACATAAACCATAACGTGCTAGAAATATTCAGCGGATCCGGCACCGCCCATAGGGAGGAAACATAGTGTCCACTGGCATTGCTTCCTGCCAATTTCCAGCAGTTTGTTTTATTTTAATATTTCCAGCATCAGCAGTATTTTGATTTTGGATTACTACAAGAATACAAATTATTATTACTTCTTTGGTGGCCCAGTCATTGATCTAATCTAATTTAGAGCTGATCATTATAAGGATCAACTGTTGTTAAAATTCCATCACATTGATCCCTTATTCAGAAAAGTAGCTTTGAATTGTATACACCCAAATACGAAAAAGTTGAAGTTGCTGGAAATGTAAAACAGAATGGAAAATGCTAATAATTCAACAGGCAACATCTGCATCAAATAAAACGTAACATTTCAGCTTATAACCTTCCATCAAGACGCAAGTCTTATGGATATTTCAGCCATATCATTGGAGTTGAAGGATACCCTAGTTTTTTGGAGACTCAATTAGAGTCAAAGGTGCAAGGTCATCACCATGAAATATTAACTATGAAACTATTAAGAGGTAATTTTTCTAATGGGGGGCACCCTCAATTTGACTATACGCACACCTTAATTGCTTAATGGGACCTGCCTTTTAATCTTTTAATGCCCCCCTTTAATTTTTATTTCCCCCCCTCTTAATTTCTGGGGTGTCACAAGACTCGGTGCTGGGACCCCAGTTATTTACAATATATATTAATGATTTAGACGAGGGAATTAAATGTGACATCTCCAAGCTTGCAGATGACACAAAGCTGGGTGGCAGTGTGAGCTGCGAGGAGGATGCTATGAGGCTGCAGGGTGACTTGGATAGGTTGGGTGAGTGGGCAGATGCAGTCTAATGTGAGGTTATCCACTTTGGTTGCAAGAACAGGAAGGCAGATTATTATCTGAACAGTGTCAGATTAGGAAAAGTGGAGGTGCAACAAGCCCTGGGTGTGATTGTACATCAGTCACTGAAAGTAGGCATGCAGGTACAGCACGCAGTGAAGAAAGCTAATGGCATGTTGGCCTTCATAGCGAGAGGATTTGAGTATATGAGCAAGGAGGTCCTATTGCAGTTGTACAGGGCCCTGGTGAGACCATACCTGGAGTATTGTGTGCATTTTTGGTCTCCTAATTTGAGGAAGGACATTCATGCTATTGAGGGAGTGCAGCGTAGGTTCACCAGGTTAATTCCCAGGATGACGGGACTGACATATGATGAAATGGGTCGACTCGGCTTGTATTCACTGGAATTTAGGATAGGAGGGGATCTTATAAAAACATATAAAATTCTTAAAGGATTGGACAGGCTAGATACAGGAAAAATGGTCCCAATGTTGCGGGAGTCCAGAACCAGTGGGTCACAGCTTAAGAATAAGGGGTAGGCCATTTAGAACTGAGATGAGGAAAAATGTCTTCATCCAGAGAGTTGCGAATCTGTGGAATTCTCTGCCACAGAAGGCAGTGGAGGCCAAGTCACTGGATGTTTTCAAGAGAGAGCATGAATTAACTCTTAGGGCTAAAGGAATCAAGGGATATGGGGAAAAAGCAGGAACAGGGTACTGATTTTAGATGATCAGCCATGATCATGTTGAATGGCAGTGCTGCCTCGAAGGGTCAAATGGCCTGCTCCTGCACCTATTTTTCTATGTTTCTATGAAACTCATAACGTGAGGTGTTCAAAAAGCTTTAAAAGATGACAGATTCACCATATGCTCACCTAAATCTATATCTGTAAAACCTTCTGCATTGATTGCGTCTGAAGTATTTTTATCAATATTTTCCAGGCATAAACTGGCAAGCTGTGGTTCATCAAAGAGCCTAGCCTGCGGAGCAAATAAAACAAGTGGATTAGTTTTATAGCCTTTACAGTCAAGCACACGCAAGGCTTCTGCAAATAACCAGTTTTGGTGACAAAAATAATTTTAGTCAAAAATATATATGCCATGCCAACGATATCTTATTAGTCTGGGACGTTACATTTTCAACAATCTAGGTAAAACACAAACATCTCATCTGAACCTACTGTTTGTGGCGTCAACTTTAAAATTAAATTTTCCACTATTTCATACAAAATGGCATAATTTATATTCTGATCAAA
Source organism: Amblyraja radiata (assembly GCF_010909765.2). Taxonomy (NCBI): domain Eukaryota; kingdom Metazoa; phylum Chordata; class Chondrichthyes; order Rajiformes; family Rajidae; genus Amblyraja; species Amblyraja radiata. Next base: position 12,355,177 of record NC_045984.1, read on the forward strand.
CTTTTACAGATGTAATGACAAAAACAAAGAAAATTATCGGGAGAGGAGGGAGAGAAAGAAAAGCAATGCAGGTTAAACAAAACATCACCACCCACCCTGCGACCACCCTCCTCAAAATACTCTCACATTCCTTTTAAGAAAATGGCAAATAACACAACAATTTAATTGGCAAAGCAATCTCTCTAGTACTTGAAGGTAGCCAAAAATGCTGGAGAAACTCAGTGGCAGCATCTATGGAGCGAAGGAATAGATGACGTTTCGGGTCGAGACCCTTCTTTAGACTCGGTACTTGGTTAGAGTACTCAGTTTTCTAGTACTTGGTTAACATTTGCCATTTTATGTCAGTTCGGTGCTCCGTAATGCAACATGCTGACAAGGAGTGAGATTCCAAACTGACACTTTTTAGCCTTTCCTGAACTCCTGGACTGCAACACTGGACACTGATAGTCTTACTTCTTTTTACGTTAGGACCTTTAATTTTAATCATCAGTGCCAAAGCTTTACAGAAATACTTCGGGTCTTTAGTCTGAAGGTAGTTATTGAATTGTATAATGTTGCAATCTGATAATGGCTTTACATTAAGTGGGGCGAAATTGATCAGATTTGGCTAAAGAGTAAATAGATCGCTACTCATCCTCTATACGATTTGCAAAATGTAATTAAATTATACATTTCAGGAGGCACCCTATTGATCTGTACTTCAATTTTCCACACTTATGAGCTAATGGAAAAGTGTAAACCAGATCAGATAAACAGAAAATACAGATTTTACAACAGTTTGCTACAATGACAATATTATAAATCTAACCAATCTAAAAGAATAATTGAACCGGTATTTTACCACAAAATATTTGGAACGGAGATCAAGTTACATCATTAAGAAATAGTAACACATCTTTTCTGAAAGTTACTTTAAAATGAGTTGTGGAAAATCTGATTAGTCTCGATACACGAAAGCCAAATACATGAAAGCATTATTAAAACTAGATGCATTGCTTCCTTAGCCTTTCAGAGTACAGTATTAAGGATCTTGTGCATTTTGTATCCTTCATATGAGTTACTGCAACGCCAGACTCTCTAACATCAACCTATCTTTTTCCTTAGGTTTAAAAATCTGCTACAGAATAAAGAGCACCAGGTTAAGCAATGTAAAAGCTGGAGTTGGCTTATGGATATAGAATGCCAGCTGACAAGTTACTCTGCAACTAAATATTTTAAGCTTTGTTTTAGTTTTCGTCTAGTTTATTATCAAATGTACCGAGGTACAGTGAAAAGCTTTTGTTGCGTGCTAACCAGTCAGCGGAAAAATACATGATTACAATCAGGTCATCCACAGTATACAGATACATGACAAAAGGTATAACATGAGTAACGTTTAGTGCTAGTTAAAGTCTAGTAAAATCCGATCAAAGATAGTCTGCGAGTGTCCAATGAGATAGATAGTAGCTCAGGACTGCTCTCTAGTGTTGGTAGGATGGCTCAGTTACCCGAGAACAACTTGGAAGAAACAGTCCCTGAATACGGTTCTCCATTTGACAATAAAGACTACAAGAAAATCAGATCTCTGCTGCACAAATAATTAGCACTGCAAATTTGAACTGTATGGTTAAAAAGCTTATTTCTATTCAAAGAATAAGCAAGTTCAGTATTCCGACTGCACATGCCCAGGTCATAGGTCACTCGCGATAAACAATCTCGGCAGCTGTGCTGCTGCATGTATACAGACCTGCGTTTCATCCGTAGTCAGGATCGAACCCGGGTCTCCGGCACTGCAAACGCTGTTGAATTGCTACTGGACCGTCCCCGTTCTCTCACGAGTGTCCCATCCATGTCCGGGGTGACCCTGGACTGATGGGACACCGGCCAAGGTTTACAGCCAGCGTGGAGAAGCACTAACTCCAGGACTGTCGGTTAACCCGGCGGGACAGGCAGAGTTGAGCTAGAGTTTGCAATTTTGCTCCTCGCTGGCTGTATGCCTGGGCCGCCACTGCTCCAGGCCAGTGTCCCGTCAGTCCAAGGTCACCCCGGACAGGGACGGGACACTCGGGAGGGGATGGTGCAGTAGCAATTTAGCAGCGCTTGCAGCGCCGGAGACCCGGGTTCGATCCTGACTACGGATGAAACGCAGGTCTGTATACATGCAGCAGCACAGTTGCCAAAAATGTTTATCATGACTTTGACAAATCCCATGATCCCTTGCGTTTTTCGGAATATCGAACTCACTTATTACTCTATTTTAAAAATCTGAAATAACATGACTTCTGCTGATCAAAAAAGTGTGCTAATCAGATCAAACTGTAGTCAGTTCATTATTCTACGAATCGTAAATGGACTGCTCAGGACTGATTTTCAATGTACAACCTGCATCAATAAAATCGTTCTCAACATAATCCTTTTGTGCTTCAATAAACTTTACATGGAAGCAACTGCTGGCTGCTTAATCACTTGCTTTCAGTGCGATAGTGTGCCCAATCACTGTGTCATGACAGAGAACATCATGTCATAATAATCAAAAGAACACTAAATCTTACCTTGTATCGAGCCAAATTTTAACTTAATAAAATAAGAATGAGTGCTACTGCTACTAAAGTTTATTCTATCAAACGTGCACCATTTATAATATACTAGACCAAGGGGGACGTTAAGGGGACGGTTGTGGGTGGGCGGCCTTCGGCGTCACACCCTTGATATTATATTCATATTATTCTTTCGCTCCTTTTACCCCATCCTCCACCCTATCCACTCACGCATAACCCCAACTGTGCAGGCATGGCTGGGGGGGGGGGGGGTGTAGGGTGGAGCGGGAGGGGGTGGGGGGGTGGAGAGGGGGGGTGGAGAGGGAGGAGGAGGGGGGTAGAGAGGGGGGGGGGAGTGGAGTAGAGAGGAAGGGGGAGGGGGGTAGAGAGGGAGAGGGGTAGAGATTGAGAGTGGGGGGGGGCGGCGTCACAGGGGAGGGCTGGTTCCCGAACGCAACACTCCACCCCTCACCCATAGGTCCCAATATTCACCATATTGAAAGTCTTTCCCTTAAGTGCCTTCCCTTAAAAATCTATATCACATCCGGAAAGGATTCTCAAAATCTTGTACAATTGAAATCCCCCCCCTCCCCCCCCCCCCCCCATTATAATATATAAATATAAAAACAAACAGATCCATTGTGCTGTTGCAAGTAGAAATTCAATTGTTCAGTTTCAGGACATACAAGAAAACACTCTCGATTCTTGAATATCCTTTATCCTTCGGTCCCGAATTTGGTGGAGTCCAGAACCAGGGGCCACAGTTTAAGAATAAGGGGTAATCCATTTAGAACGGAGATGAGGAAACAATTTTTCACACAGAGAGTTGTGAGTCTGTGGAATTCTCTGCCTCAGTGGGCTGTGGAGGCGGTTCTCTGGATACTTTCAAGAGAGAGCTAGATAGGGCTCTTAAAGAAAGCGGAGTCAGGGGATATGGGGTGAAGGCAGGAACGGGGTACTGATTGGGGATGATCAGCCATGATCACATTGAATGGCAATGCTGACTCAAAGGGCCGAATGGCCTACTCCTGCACCTATTGTCTATCTCATTTTCACAATGAGTAACTTTCGCCGACTTTGCTCACTTCAAAAAAAAAAATCAAAAGGTGCAGGCAAGAATTGAGATTCTCGTGGGCCCAAACTATGCTCGTCTTTGTGAGATAAATGGATCAATCTTCCTTTCAGTCATACTTGTCTGGTAGATTGACAAGTTAATTGATGTTTTCTCCATTTAATTTTTTTTTTTTTAAACTTGCCAATTTCCACCTTGATCTTGCCTTCACAGGGTTCAACACTCCCTCCTCCCTTCCCTTTCGGAACACTCCACTCCCAACTTGGGCACTGGCTACACAAACATCCATTGTAATCCTACAGACTCCATTAGCTATCTCAGCTGTACATCTTTCCATCCTGCCTACTTTAAAGCCTCCATACCATTCTCCAGTTTGTATTTTAATCCTCTTGTATTTGCTTCGATGAAACACTCCAGAGGTGACTTTGAGATGTTTCCTTCGTTCTGAAGGACTGATTGATTCTCCTCTACTACAGTTGGCAGAACCATTGACCACATCTCATTTATAGACTGCTCCTCTTTTCTCATGCTTTTAATAATGTTTCTCTTTTCACCTGCTGAGTGTTTCCAGCATTTTCCACTTCAAAAATCTGCATTTCACATAATTCTCTCTAACTCATTCCCTCCAAATATCTTGAAAGCCTACTGCTTTAAATATGTAATCTATCAGACAAAATTAAAATATATATGATCATTAAATCTAAGGAATGAAAGGCTAAAAATACAAGTGCATATAAAATGCAACTGAATAATAATTAGTGTCATTATATTTTAAACAATTTGACCATTAAAATTAATAATTGAATTAAAGTCCATCTCTCCACATTCCAAAATACTACCAAGCAGGTTAAACAATTCTCCTTAAGTGATTGAGCCACCATGAAAACTTCTGCCTATCTGATACTGCTTCATTAAAATAATTCCATCACTGAAGCAAAAAATACACACTGAATTGCCAACTAATTTTTAAACAACTATTTTCCAGATATCCAATAATTTAAAATATAATCAGGATGAAATGATTTTGATTGATTTGTGATCTCATGCAGCATAACACAGCTTAGCATATCACTATTGAATACATTTATGCAAGAGATTATATTGTGATCTTCAATGAGCTGGGTTTTTTTTTCCATTAATTTCCACAATTGAATACAAATGCAGTTATAATTACAGGTGATAAATAGAAAGCACAGGAAATTTAGTAGCTTGTTTACCCATCCAAAAAAAAAAATCCACCAACAATTTTCTACTAGATTGCTTTTCAGGTCTCTCCTGCCCTACCTCTCCCTCTCCAACTTGGTCTCCTTCCTTAATTTCCTCGTCCCCGTTTAGTTCTCTCTCTCGATCCTCCCTGTTCCGTGGCCATACAGAAACTGAACCCTGGAATCCAGATGGCTGTCCCACGAATGCTTCACCTGACCTTATGCAGGTATTACCACATATAGCTCTGTGCCTCTGGAATATTATTAAAAACAGTTTTAAAAGCTGAAATTTTAAAATTTAAATACCACAGCTATGTATGGTACAAAAAGGACACATGATAGGGAACAATAATTTCAGCATAGAAAAATCAAGCTGCAAGACATCAATTGTGCTTGATTATATCCCACGGTTCCCTCTAAGTCATTGCTGTATTCCATGTATCTGATACAATAACTCCTAACATATCCTGCATCGTCTTTTCCAAAAATAAAGTAGCTTCCTAGCCTTCCTATGAAACCAAAATAGTTTGTTACCTACTTTTCCAGGAATCCACCATTGAACAATTGGCTTTTAATCATCCCTATCCTTCAACTGTATGGCAATTTCCCAAGCCTACCCCCACTGGATTTCAGATTTGACTTTGATCCGTTTACTACCCATTTATCCATATTTCTCAGTTTCACCTATTACTCATCACTTTCCCCATACTTTTAACATGTTCAGCTGACCCAATTTCTCAAATACATTAAAGTATATGTTAACAGCATTGTGTTTTTCATGCTGTAGGTCAGATATTTTGAAAGCAAGTTATAATATCTATTCAGGTGATCTTGTAGTGCATTTTTGCGGTTTCAAAAGTAGAAGACATCAGGATATGCAGAGGAGAGCTTTTTTGAATATTGTTTGAATATTGGCAACTCTCCAAAAAGTTAAAAATTCAACGTGTGTTTGGTCATAAGTTGCCTCAGGTTTTTGCCAATATTAAAAATCTCTAATACTAGGTTATGCTGCATCGGATCTTACACAATGAAATTCAAATTCTCAGGCCCAACACAGCAGGACAGTCTAAAGGTGCTCAGATTATGAAATCGATTCAAGCTACGACAGTTCCCAAGAATCTAGATAAGTTTAAATTGAATCTTGATAACTATCAGTTTACATACTCACTCCTTCAGAATTCCAGTATTGGCTACTTTAATCAACATATCTGACAAATGTGATGATTCAAACCCAGAAATATACCGTATTTCTCGGCAATTCACCAGAGTCGAAGACGCACTCCCATTTTGAGTCGCTAAATTTTTTTTAAAAAGGGCTGGCAGGACAGGATCAAGGGTTTGGTTTGGTCCATAGAAAGGAAGATGTGAAACTCCTTCAAGGAGGCAATGAGGATCGGGGAGCCTCCATCTTCGCCTGTCCCACAATGCGCTGTGGGGTTCAGAGGGACGGGGACTTCCTGGCTCAAGGAGGTGACATAACGGGGAGAGAGTGTGAGAGAGAGAGAGAGAGAGAGAGAGAGAGAGAGAGAGAGAGAGAGAGCCGGGGACAGAGCAGCCAGCAATCCGCCCAGTAACGACCCGCCAACCACCACCTCCACCGGTTGCGCCTGTGCCGAAAGACACCGTGGCTGGCTGGCGGGCCGGCCGGCAGAAGGTGCTGAGGTGGCGGCCGGTTCCGCTGTCCGGTCCCGGCGGCCGCTCGCAACCACCCGAGTTACTGAGTGAGTTGCTGGCATGATCCCCGACCCCCTCCTTCTCAACGCTCCTGCCCTCCCCACAACTTTACCCCTGGCGGCCCAGCCAAGTTTACTACTTTCTGCAGCCCAGGCCCTGCTGACCCGGGCCAGACTCCCCCACACGCTGTGAAAGGAACTCTTCCCCCCCCCCCCCCCCCACCCCCCCACCCGTCCTTTTACAACCGTTTCGCACTTCACAGCCGCTTCCCATCTACTACCAGCAATGAGGGATAGACTTGGCTATCCCTCAGTTCAGCAACATCGTTCTTGATGTTGTTGTACTGAGGGATAGCCAAGTCTACCTTTCTTGGCTAACAATCTAACCTTTATTGCCGGGAAATACGGTACCTACAGCATGCCTCACATTTCTGCCTAGTTTATTTAAATTATGTCTTAACCACAACCGATCCACTCCATGGCCTAATCCTAATCAGCAGCACAATGACATGCAAGAGAAATTTAGTGTGATTTTTCCTCTAGATTTTATTTTCTCCCATGGAAAAAATGAACAACTTAAAATTACTACCTTCTCCCTGCCCCATACATTAAAGATTTTGAACTCAACAGAAATGGCAAACTGACCCAGAAATGGCAAACTGACCCACTGTCTCAGTCGCGTTTAAATCAGTATATTTATAATGATATATAAAGGTACATTTGACCAATAAAACCTCCCATTCAATGTGTATTAAAGTATAATTATATAAAATGATAAGGAACTTGTTTTTACTTTTCCTTACAAGTTTATGATTAAATTCAAATTAAGTGTATCCTGCTGTGACCATTTAAAAACCTGTATTTTCAATTTATAAATTACCAGCTGCTCTTCATTTATCCAAAATTTGCTAATCTCTTTACTTAAAAAGGTTCAGACAAGCTTTACTTGTGGTTTGTGAATAAACGTGTCCAGCAGGTATGGAGCCATATATATTTGGCCCCCAGTCCGAGCTTCATCACGTAATTAGAGTCACCATTAGAAGGACATTTGGCTATGGTTGAGAATATTTTCAGGTTCTGATGAAACGTCACTGGTTTGAAAGTCTCCCTCCACAAACCATGTCTGACCCAAGTATTTCCAGCATTCACAACATTTTACATTTGCACATCAAGGAAAGATTACTTTTGAAATAGAGACAAGTATTAGACCGTAATAATCAAAAAAGATGATTACAGAGATCAAGTGGCTGATAAGGGAAATGTTTTTTTTTTTAATTGTCTGGGCTCAAGTAGAGATGTCAAGTTTGAGGAAACTGAATGCCAATCGTGATGTCCTGTGAATCCTAATGCAAGTCATTACGTAGAGACTGGACAAGGAAGTATCACGTTCCATTGTGACATTCAAGATATATGAGATTTAATGCAACACATCAGTTTAGTTAGTAAATTCTGAAACACTCAATATTGGCAGTTTCACTGCCAATGGTTAAGTAGGTCAATCTTGAGCAGGACAGTCATCATCTGGCAGTTAAACAATAACTGGGTTAAGTAAATTGATGGGGAAATTCCTTTCATGAATTCTTTTCCAGCACATTCTTTCTTAAAGCTAGCCCATCCAAGATAAATGAGCCCAGTGACGAAAATTTCCTTTACGTAATGGAACAGCAAGGTAGACCAAAGCCAGTTCTTCAGCATTGTAACACGTCATGTTTATTCTGGAGGCTGTTTGTAATATCTTGCTTTTTAAGCACAGAGGTCACAACTCAAAATCAAAATTGTAGGCTTATAAACTTTGAGTAATAGGATCAACACTTACCATTTTTCTGAGTTTCTTCTGCAGACAGTTATCATGCACGACATGAATGTTCCAACGTACCTGTGTAAGAAGCATAAATGCATTGTCTGCTCGGAGATTCTTCTTCAAGAACTCCACACAGTGTGCTTCAAGGGCAGGTACTGCATACTTTTTAGCAGTGTACAATGTAGTCATAACAGTCTCTGGCCCAATCTGGACTTCGTCGGAATACAGGAATCTGGAGTGGAAAATAAAGCATTCAATGGTCAGTTATTTGACCAAAACCGAAAGATAACACACATGCAGCCTGGTGCAAACATGAATTTGATTGTGCTCTGACAAAGTGGGCTATGATTTTACTATGCAAATGCACGGCAAGAGGCTAGGTACACAAATGTAAATAATTTGCAAGAATATTTTTCATCGAGTTCAAATAAGCAATAGTTTGCATTGCTTAGCAAGGAACAAGCAGAGAAATAGACTATTTAGTCTTTTCTACCAATAGAATCATATAAAATATTGATTCAGAAATGTTGAAATAACGAATTCATTTTGTAGACCCTTTAGAATTATTTAGTTTGGAAAGTTGGTATGGGCTTCACAATTGTGCACTTTTCTGTTAATATGGTGCTCCATGTTGAAATTCTGTATTCTGGAAAAATGTAGGGAACATGCTTGGTTAACTTCTGTCACTGGACATGATTTGTGTCTATATTTGGAACCACTGGTCAATTATTTGACATGATTACCTACAGTAGTGAAAAATATTCCTGATATTCCTGAAGTTGTCAAATATTATTTTCTTACAAAATGAGTTTCATTTGTCTTCAAACCATTGAAGTGATGCTTACTCTTTGCATACACAATTAATAGAGTAAATCTGAATCTTCTGCAGATGTAATCCCAGATGTTGTGCATTTTGCCCCCCTAGATTTTGGGTAGAATACATGTCTTTTTGAGCAGTCCCTTGGAATGAAGGATGAGTTATTTGGGCTATAATGTGGGACCTGCAAACAGTCCAGATGAGGTAGGAGTGCCTGACATAGCGGGTACGAGGGTGCTTACTGCCATTTATGCTGGCCATCTGTGCGCTCTTGAGAGTCAAGTGTTTGTCATATGTACCAACAAAACCTCGATTAAATTTTTACTTGCAGTAGTTTAACAGGCCCATAAATACAAGACACAAATTATATATATTTTTAATTCAATAAATTAACTATAATACCAAAATACTTAGTACAATAGAAGTTCATTGTTGCTGAGGTTAGTGTCGTGTAATGTTCACGAGCCTGATGGCTGCTAGAAGAACCTATTCTTGAACCTGGTGGTCAGTTTTCAGGCTCCGGTACCCCTTTCCTGACAGTAGGAACGAAATGAGAGCGTGGCTAGTGTGAGGTGGGTCTTTAATGATATTTGCCTTTTTGAGGCAATACCTCCAATTAGGCTCTTTAGGTTAGACGGTCAGAACCTATGGTGGACAAGGTGGCATCTACCTCGCTTTGTAATCTCATTCGTTCTTAGCCTTCCTCGTCTAAAATCAACAATCAGTTCCTTGGTTTTACTGATGTTGAGAGGAAGGTTGTCGTCTCTGGCACCATTCCATTAAATGTTCAATCTCCCTCCCGTACTTCGACACGTTATTGCCAGTTAATCAACCAACAATGCTGGTATCGTCAGCAAATTTAAAGATGCCATTGAAACTGTGTCTGAATACGTAGTCATTGATACGGAGCGATTAGAGCGGGAGACCAAGCACACAGCCTTGAAGTGCACTTGTGCTAATGGTTATTGAGGAGGGAATGCTGCTGCCAATTCACACTGCTTGTGATCCATCAGTGAGGAAATCAAAAGAACCAGTTAGACAGGGATAAGCCACTCGGATCTCAGAGTTTGAAAAGTTTAGAGGCGTTGGTGGTGTTGAAAACCGAGCTGCAGTCATTGAACAACAGCCTGACATACATGTGTAGAAAAGATGTCTGAAGAAAGGTCTCTACCCGAAACGTCACACATTCCTTCTCTCCAGAGATGCTGCCTGTCACGCTGAGTTACTCCAGCATTTTGTATCTAGCCTGACGTACATGTTCTTATTATCCGAATAGTCCAGAGCCAGCAAGGTCACATTCCTTGTTGATCTATAATGGTCGGAGGCAAATTTGTAATGGGTCCAGGACCTTATTAAATGAAGATAATATACATCATAAATAGCCTCTGAGCACTTATCACCGCAGACATTAGTGCCACAGGTTGGTAGAGTCAGACGCATCGCACCTTACTCTTATTGAGAACAGGTATTATTGATACCCTTTTAAAGCAGGTGAGAACCTTGGACCTTAGCAATGAGAGGCTGAAGATGTTCAAATACTCCAAGTTTTAAGAACTGAACCAGATACACCATCAAGGCTGGATTCTGGGAGCTCAGCCTCATGAAGGATTTTCTAACGTCGGCTTCAATATCTGAGAATACAATATCATTGGACCCTGTGTTGACCAGACAAGGTACATCATTGCTCTCCTTCTCAAAACTAGCATAGAAAACATTAAGCTCCTCCAAGAACATTGCTTCACTACATATTGAGCTACCATTTGGTTTCACCTGGTTGGAAGCCCTGCCACAGTTATCAAACGTCAGTCTCATCCTCCAGTTTAGAGAAAGTGTCTCTTTGCCTGTCTGATGGCCATATCGAGGTCATACCTGGGCTTCCTATAGAAACCGGCATTGTCAGACTTGAATACCCAAGATCTGGTCTTCAGTAGATTACTGACTTCATTGTTCAAGCAAGGATTCTGGTGAGGGAACACTTGTGTGTCTTAGTGGGAACACACTCCTCCACACATTTCTTAACGAAGTCAGGAACAATTGTGGCATATTTGTTCAGGTCCATTGCCGAGTCCTCGAACATCACCCAGTCTACTGACGGCAAGCAGTTGTGGAGTTGTCTAGCTCCCCTGACCAATCTGTGCAGTCCTCTACGCTGGGCCTCGCTCTTCAGTCGCTGCCTATACGCAGGTAGGAGTACGTTCAGGTGTCTGATTTCCCAAAGTGATGGTGAGGGAAGGAGCAAAAGGCATCCTTGTAGCAATGGTTGAGAGTATTTGATCTTCTGGTGCTGCAGGATGCGTTGTGGTATGTGAGCTGCTAATTAGCCTTGTTGAAGTCCCCAGCTATGATGGCAAAGGTGTCAGGGTATGTCACCCAGTGCTTGTTGACCACCGCATGCAGCTCCTCCAATGCTAGTCAAACCCTGAGGCAAGATGATGGAGAATGGTAGGAAGGGATGGCACTTCACTACTAATTGTTTTAGGTGCAGAGAATTAGGGACTCAATATTCCAATGCTGGACCAAATACAACCATTCCATTTTGAGGCTCTAATAACATCCTCGGATCATTTCCTTGTGGCAGATTGCAGTGCCAAAACGCATTAGCATTTGGGGATCTGTTGTCAGATTTGAAAATTGTGTAATTATGGCCTCCATGCTGGGAATTTGGCATGTGAAAGGACACTAATGTGGTTCTCTTATCCTGTGTGTTGATTTGGAGAAGTTTACAGAACGGGCATTGTTGGTACTTCTCCTGTGCTTTTGCAGTGCTCGCTGTGGACTGTCTCAGATTATTTGACTAAGTGTCAAGAGAGAAGTTTACAGTCTTGATTTTCTTGCACAGCTAAAACTTGGCACACTGAAAGTGATGGAAATTTCAAAGTCTGCTTTCATGCAAAAAGTGGTCCAGATTTTCCAGGACCTTTATTGTCAAGGAGTGGTGTTGTACAAGGTGAGTGGAGGACATCAGTTTAACAAGGGTTACGAGCAGGCCGCATTCTTTCATACGTTTCATTGATCAAAAGATATCCAAGGGCTGGTACCGAGGTAAATGATCACCGATGATTGCACTGAACGATGATGAAGGCTTAAAGGGACAAATGGCCTGCGTCTTCTTTCTAGATTTCAAATCCATTTTAATTTATATCACCCTGACCTCGAAACTATGATATAAACAGAAGATTTAAGAACAACCAATTTTGACGGTCCCATGGACCCAGTAAAGAAACACCTTCTCAGACAACACCTCGCACTACCAGATTGCCCATAACCAGATGGATTTGCAAAACGTACACAAGAGTTGGACTGCTCTAGAGTACGCCACAAGCATCGTTTAAGTAGAAATACAAGGCTGATGATTAGCAGGTGTAATAATTGAATTCCTTAAGCAAGACCTATCAGTAGTGGCCAGAACACATTTAGCAGGTTTGCCATCTTCAAGTTAGACACACATTTTTTTAAATTACATGCATGGGGGAATACCCTTTGAAAATATAAAGCAAAATTTAACTTTACGAATTTAACTTACAGTAAAAGTTTAAAAATAAAAATGTAACTTACTGTAAGACTAATAATCCCTTATGCAATTTTTCAGAAATGCCAATGGTTTGGCATTTGACTTAACAGGTGCCAATTCCCATGCTCCCTCTAAACTCACCTAGTTCTGTATCTCCTGCTTCCTTGAAACAAACGAGAGCACCAGAAAATATATTATACTACAATGCTACGCAACATCTGAAAAAAATGGTTTAAATGTACTAGATATTAACTGGAATAACATCCGTCCAGAAAATCTGCCAGCCCGGCACCACCAAAACCCCAAGCCTGCTGGAGAAACAGTTTTACAGCAATCGGAAAACCTCAAAAAGAATCGCAAAACAACTCCTGTGTTGCATGCTAGCTTGTCTCAAGGAAGAATATTATCAGTAATAAAATCACAACTCACATCAACGCTACCTCGAGTACATTACATTTCAAAAACAGTATTTATCAAAATGTTAACAAATAAAGCCCTTCACAAATAAGATGGCTAAATCTACCTTTTCATATACGTTCACATGAATTTACAGCAAAGAGAAACGCTTGCAGGAGCTTCGCACAAATTGGTCGCCTTGCATGTGCAACAGATTTTGTCATGTTGTGACTAATTAGTGACACTAAACATACAAAATAGGACAATCTATATGATTAAATCAAGGTGGTTGCAGCTAGATGGCTTTACTGAGTACCATGAGAATTGAGACCCTGCCTTTACTTAGACAAAGTCTAACTACAGCTATGCTAACAAAAGCCAATAATTTTATTTCATCTAATCTTGGTTGCGAGACATCTGAACAAAGATAGCCAGCAGTAAACTAAACATAAAATAATACAATGCTAAGATTTAAAATTTTATTTAGGCCAGTGAAATGCACTTATAGTGAAGATTAACACTTTGCCGCCAATTAGCAAGCTACTAGTTTCCGTTCTAAACATGATTTTGCACCATGGTCACATTTTTTGGAGCAGCCATGGTCACATTACTATTCTATTCAATAAACCAACAGGAACACACACACATATATGAATCTAACCTATTCAACAGTTTGCGAAAAAGCTTTCTAAATCCTAAAACGGACTTGCGATTTATATGTTTATTGAAGGAAATCTAATATCCATTTGGAAAGAAAAAGATTCATCAACTCCACTCTTGGCCAAGTGCATACCTACATCCAAGACCAAAATGCACTCAAATTGTTGTTATCAAATGTTTAACATACTTAAACATCCAAAAACTTATTCAGAAAAGTGTGATCAAGCTAAAGTTACCAAATCTTCAGTATTGTTTCTTTAAATTCCTCAGATGTGGAAATAAACATTTTACAATTAAATAACAATCAGTTAAATGGGAGCCTGCTTTAAATTCACTCAGAACAGTAAAGCAGTGTGTTTGTTCTTGTATTGCATATTAGTATTGGAGAAACAGCACCTCATATTTCATTTGGGTAGCTTGGAGAAACAGCACCTCATATTTCATTTGGGTAGCTTGCAACCCAGTGGTATAAACATTGAACTCCCTCATTTTAGGTAACTTCTGCATACATTCTCTCTCCCCCTCTCTCCCCCTCTCTCCCCCTCTCTCCCCCTCTCTCCCCCTCTCTCCCCCTCTCTCCCCCTCTCTCCCCCTCTCCCACTTTCCACTCTCTTTCTCCACTGAAAGTCAGTTAACCAATTCTACAGTTCGGAATGATGTATCCCTCTTGGTATCACATCTTCCATAGCCAACAATTGCCCCACTATCAGTCTGAAGAAGGGTCCCGACCCAAAATGTCACCTATCCATTTGCTCCAGGGAACCTAAGTTACTCCAGCATTTTGTGTCGATCCCCAATGACCTAGCAGGTAAATGCAAGGCATAGAAAGCTAAGGACTTAGAGTGGATGTGGGATTAGTGCCTATGGACAAAAAGGTCCACAAGGACATCGTAGGCTAAAGGGCCCATCTGTGTTTCACAACAATTGCCTTTTGTACAAAAGAGACAAGAAGCCACAGCTTTAATTCCCATGATGTAACTATCTTTGGAAGGAAATATTATTCAGGGTTGTATTTATTCCTCTGGTACCAAATACTTCCAGAGAGCGTGCACATATCATAAATAACAAGACCAATTGTGCTAATTCTCACAGTTGAATAACCCACTGTCACTATCCAGATTCAAATAAAATAAAATGCCGCTAATATACATATACAAATCAAACTGTCACTCTATTGTACGCTGCATCCACACTTTTAAGCACGTTTTGAAAGATACCAATGTAAATAAGTCATAATAATTAGAAACCAGGAGGAAAATTGAGAGACATTGCTAACAACATCTCCACTGTGCAAGATGCATATCGAACATGTAAGGTCACACTCCAACCCAGCTTAGCACAGTAAAGCTGTGCATTTTGCGATAGCGCTGTAAAGAAGGGGAATAAAACAATGTTCAAAACAGTGGGAGGGAGGGCAGTGGAACGGATGTTCAATTCCACATCAGAGCGCAAGTGCAAAGAAGGCGTGGCATTAAACAGAAAAATCTGAAAAAGAAAAAAGGGAAACAAAACATAGATAGCTTATATTGAAAAGAATCAAAATAGGAAATGCTTTGTAAAATAACAAATGCTATTTAAAAACGAATGTTGGATTGACGAATTGTGACCACTTTAAGTTGCTCCGCTGCGAGTTAATAAATAAAACGAAAATATAATGTAATAAATCAAATGAGATGTCTCCGTCTCCACAGAAGTGTTAAATCTTGCATACATTATCCAACAAAAAGCATACCTCGTCACCGACAAAAACATAGTTTTGGGCAATCTAATGGGAATACCTTTTTTTAGAAAAAAGATGGGGGTTGGTAAGTCTGCCAGGAGGCTCTGGTCCAGAGAGCCCCGGCATCAGACAGTGCTGCAATCTCTTGCGGACCACTTGAATGAATGGCTAGAGATGCAAGAGACCGACCGCCCTCCCTCCCTCTCGCCACAGGGCGTGATCCAGAGAGAAAACCACCTCTTCTCTGCGGTTTTCTCGAAGAAAAAAGCTACAGGCTAAATAACGGCGGGCCGAGAAAACTCCTTGCACGAAAGACTATTGATTAATTTTAAAAAGAATAATGAAATTGAAAAATGCCTATAATCACCAGATTCATGCGAAACAAGTAATTTCATTGTATTCTACTGTACACGAACAAATTAATCTGAATCCGAATAATAAAATGGAGAAAGCATAACAATGGGAATCAAGAGAAACTGACCGTCAAAAAACGGATTTTTTAAAAATAGGAACATTTACCCGTTAAAAGTAATAAAATGAGAATAGTCGTGTCGGCGAATGGAACAAGATGGCAAAGCTGCCTGCTGACCGATACAATGGTGGGGGAGGAAGGATTAAAAAGCTTGCCATCCTCGAGGAATGGCCGCCGCTGAGCGGAGCCGCCGCTCGCTGCCGGTGACCGAGCGAGTGACCAGCCGACCGGGCGCGGTGGCCAGGCCTCGGGCCGGCCGTTTAAATGTTTAAACCGTCAACCGCCACAACGGCCGCCCGGTGCCGAGGCCGCACTCACTTGAGCAGCGCGAGGAAGGCGGCGGGCTCCACGTCGGGCAGCTCGATCTCGGTGGAGGTAGTGGCCATGCCACCGTTGAACATGGCGTCGAAGACGGCGCTGCCGACGGCCAGCACGAAGCGGTGAGCGGGGATGCGCTGCGTCCCCATCCCCTTGCCCACCAGGAAGTGCACGTCGCTCAGGATCTCGTTGTTGAACAGGAAGGCGAAGCGCTCCTTCACTGTCGTCTTCGTGGCCTGCCAGTTGTACATGGGCTCCCGGTAAATCACCACGGCGGCGGCTGCAGCGGCCGCCGCCGCCGCCGCACCCCCTCCCGGGCCGGCGCCCAGTATCGAGGGAGGTGGCGACGTGCCGGTGGCGAGGGTCGGGCTGCCCGAACCGCCGCCATTAGGAACGTTGACTCTGTTGCAGGCGCTGAGGTTGCTCCCTCCCGCCGCCATCTTGAAGTGGCATCTGTTTACAAACAGCGAGCTGGGCAGCGTGGCCTCCTTAAAGGCAGCGGGGAGGCCGAGGTAGCTCACTCTCCCCACTCACGCCCGCTGCACGGTCACACAGGAAGTCCTGGAGGTTGCAAAGAAAGACAGGAAGCAATCCTTCCCATCCCACAAACTACAAGGTGAAAACCCTAATAAAGGTTGTTCACAGCCCTGCTTTCCTCTCAGTTCATGATTTTCCAAGCTGGAGCAATCACGCCCACACACTCAGAAATGTGCCTCTGCTGCTGCCCTGGGGACATTTAGTACGAACGTCCTGGCTCAGGTAGTGAAGAAGAAGAAGACCCTCAGCCAGTGGTGGGTCAAATAATTATTTGCCAGCCTCATGACCACTGGTTTTGACTTTCTCATCAATACGTGGCTTGTGATGGAGGGTTGTGTGTTGACCACAACAGTCCTCAATGCTCTGGGGAATGGCAGAAGATAGACGGCTCGAACTGCCTCAATAAAACTCTCAGAACTCTGCCTCTATTACACGTCCAATTCCATCACTTACCTATCATCCAGAGTGTGTGTACAACAACGTAGCCTGCTGTCACGGATGGCTGTCCCAGCCTGAACTTGAAGATAGAATATAAAACGGTACAACATAGGAACAGGTCTTTTGGCCCATAATGTCTGCGTCAAACATAATGCTAAGAGCAACTCTTATCTGCCTGCACATAATCAATATCTCTCCATTCTCTGCATACCTATCTGCCTATCCAAAAGTTTCTGAAATTTACAATCGTATGACAATAAATTGAATTGTATTGTATTGTATTGTATTTCCCTCCATCATGGTAGTGGACAGTGCGTTCCATGCACTCATTACTCTGTGTGGAAAAAAAACTTGTCCTGCATATCTCGTTTAAACTTCGCCCCTCTCACCGTAAAGTTGTACCCTCTCGTATTTGACATTTCCACCCTGGGAAAAGGGTTCTGTTTGTCTACCCCATCTATGCCTCTCATACTTTTATGTACTTCTATCAGGTCTCACCTCAACCATCAGTGTTCAAGATAAATTATCTGATACTCTACTTTCATACTTCCAAGCTCGGCTTTGTCAGGATGGTGACAGGGATGACCAAGTTGCTACCGGGAACCGCACTCAGATCCTGAACTGCTTCACTGTTGTGGTTCAACATGATGCCAACTCACTCGAGTAATTTCTTCAGCCTCAGCTAGACTTCCAGGATCCACAGATGGGACTGGGAACACTGATCCACAGGCACCTGATCTGGGTTGTGCCCTCACAGCTGAAGAGCAGCAAGGCTCAGATTGTGGCTGCTCATACCAGCGCTTCTGGACAACAACTGCACCATCAAGAAGATGCTGGTGGAAATAATTCATGCCATGGCCAAGGGAGGCTGCCTGGATCAATGAATAATAATCATGTCCTTTATCCTGGACCACTATATCCTTTCCAGGAACTTGGGCAACCCATTCCCACTGCATAAAGATATGTGTCACCAAGATTGAACTGCAATATTTGAAGTTATGATGTTCTTCCTGACAGATCTGGAGAGCAAGGAGGGTATACACTGCTCCACTTCATCAGTATGCCCCGGTATACCAGCTTCCTGACAATACAGTGTTACTCTGCAAGATGAGTTGCCTGGAAAAAACGAGATTGGAAATACTCCCTCATTTTCCGAGGAAAATGGTTTTCTGAGTGATCAGACACTCATAGCAATTTGTAGCAATTTGCTGCCAACAGAGGAGAAAGGCTGTACTGCGGCTGTACTGGGCTGCCTGCAGATCATGAGCCTAAACAGCTGTGCTGCAGTCGTGGAAATGTGGGAGAAGCAGATTTGGAGGCTGGCCAGTGATTGGACGGAGGGGTCAGAACAAACCCTGCCCCATCAGGACTGGAAAGAGAAATTGCTCCAGCCATTGTCCTACACCCTGACCACCATCGCACAGGAACAATGAAATTTCTTCCACAATCTGTCAATCAGTGCCTGAGAGTGGACCGGGCCGATCTGTGACACAGTGCAAGAGCTTTCCCTATCTGTCCATCTGTATGCTCTGACTGAGATGGTCTCGGAGCCCGAGTCCAAGATATCTGTGAAGAAACACTGTGACAGTCATCTCATCACTGATCTCCTGCAGTCCAAGCACCTACATGAAGATGGTTTCATGACAGATGAGATGGAGTCCCTCAAGAAGCTCTTGCCAATGATGAGTGTTGGCCTCGTCATCCAATTTTGCCCTGAAATTGTAATAGGAATTTGATCTTTCTACGGGGCTATGCTCACCCGACTTCATGCTGCAGCGCTAAAAGTTTTTGGTGTCTTGACCAATGCTGTACATATGTATTAATATGTTCAAATTGATTATATAATGAGATGAATCCTGTAAATTTCCCCGAGGAGAGATTCCCTACTTGAATTCTATCCGGTCTGGACCTTTGGGGTTGGAGCTGTCTGTCCTGTAAAATGTTATCGTTACCATGTAATGTTTTTGTGAAGATGTAAAGACAACCACATATACATACACACATATACACAAGTAGAAGATCAGACTTTTAATATGTACTAGACCAAGTGCAGACCTGCTCCCCCAATGCACCCGTTCCCTACCCGTAGCCCCCACGGGAGGCGTGGTCCTCCAAATCAAGCCGTTGCCGAATGTAAAATTCCAGCACTCCACTGCCTCCCTGAGCAGTGGGCTTTTAAAAAAAATCAATTTAAAAAAATAAGTATATGATATGATGATAGGTGAGAGCGAGAGGTGGGGCAGTAGATTTAATTTAATGAATTAATCAATAAGTTTTTTTTTGTTTTTTTTAAAATAATATTTTTATTAGAAGTAGACATATTATAAAGTATAGTTGCATATGATAGTAAAAAAACTTTTCATATACATCAGTCATACATTATTAAAATTTTCAATTGTCGATTACTTCTACTTCTAGTGTTTTTTTTAAAATATAGAGAGAGAAAGATTACAAATATCAAAAAGAAACAAAAAAGGTGGAATGGATTACTTATAATATGTCATTGGAGATAGGTTCGTAGATTATAAAGTATGACTTTTCATCTAATCCTGAGTTCAGGTTTCAGTTGGGTTTTCGTGCCGGGCCAATCTATCCCGTCAGATAATTAATGAATGGAGCCCATATTTTATCAAAAAGTTCTTGTTTGTCCATTAAGACGTCTAATTCTTTCTAGATATAGGGTCTCCGACATTTCCACACTCCACATTTTAATTGTGGGGGTCGTAGGGCCTTTCCAAAATTTTAATATTAATTTTTTCCTTGTTATTATACTGTAGTCGAGGAAATTCCTTTGGCTTGTTGTGAGTGTTAAACTTTGCTCTGATATTCCAAGTATTATTAATTTTGAGTTTGGATCCAGTTTTGTATTAATAACTTCTGAAATTATTTCAAAAATATCAGTCCAGAAATGTTTAATTTTTATACAATTTGCAAACGTATGTGTTAAATTAGCATCTAGATGTAGACATTTATCACAAATAGGAGAGATTTGTGGGAAGATTCTATTTAGTTTTATTTTAGAGTAGTGTAATCTATGTAAGACTTTAAATTGTATTAAAGCATGTCTGGCATTTAACGAACATTGATGTATATGTTGTAAACTTTCGTCCCACAAATCTTTCGTTATAGGATGACCTAATTCATTTCCCCATGTATGTCTATATGGTTCCGTCGGTGGTACCTCGTTGTTTAGGAGGGTGTTATAAATATAAGCTATTAATTTTTCAGTGTTAGGATGCTTGTTCAAACATTCATCAAGGATTTCTGGTTCCCTAGTCCTGTAGACTTGTGTGTTAGATTTAACATAATCTCTAATTTGTAGATATCTGAAGAGATTATTTGAGTGCAGTCCATGATTCTGTTGTAGCTCCTGAAATGAAAGAAAGGTGCCTTCCCCATAAAGGTGTCCAATCTTTTTAATTCCATAATTTTTCCATTGTGTGAAACCCTTATCCAAAAAGGATGGTTTGAATAAGGGATTATTTACAATGGGAAGGCATAGTGGTATATTATTCAATTTAAAAACTTTTTTAAATTGTTTCCAAATTCGTATTCCACTATGTATTATGGGGTTCTCCTTATAGGTTTTTTTGTGCAGTTTTGTGGTAGCAAATATGATCTGTCCAATTTCAAAAGGTAAACAGTCTTCCTTTTCCATCCTTAACCAATCTGGTTGTTGATCCAATTCTTCCAGCCAGAAATTCATGTTTTTAATATGGACTGCCCAAAAATAAAACAAGAAATTTGGCAAAGCCAAACCTCCATTTATCTTTCTTACATAAATGTTTTTTACTTATTCTATGATTCTTATAATCCCAGATAAAACTTGTAACAATGGAGTCGACTTTTTTGAAAAAAGTTTTTGGGATATATATCGGGATTAATTGAAATAGGTACATCAATAAGTTTATTGGCCAAGTATGTACACATACAAGGAATTTGCCTTGGTGTTCTGCTCGCAAGTAACAACACGACATACAGTAAACAATTAAGAATAAAACATTAAGAATAAAACATTATAGTTTAAACATGTGAATGAAATAAAATACCAGAGGAAAAGGAGCCTACAAACTTTTGGTTATTGAGTAGAGCTACTGCGCGTTGACAAAAGCTGGTTTTATGTCTGGCCGGGGCGGCTTTGACAGTCCGAGTCACCTTCCAGAGGGAAGTGCTTCAAAGAGTTAGTGGCCAGGGTGAGAGGGGTCAGAGATAATCTTACCCGCTCGATTTCTGGCCCTTGCAGTGTACAGTTCATCAATGGAGGGAAGGTTGCAGCCAACAACCTTCTCAGCTGATCGAACGATTCGCTGCAGCCTCCGGATGTCGTGCTTGGTGGCTGAGCCAAACCAGACCATGATGGAGAAGGTGAGGATAGACTCTACGATGGCAGTATAGAATTGGACCATCATTTCCTGTGGCAGATTGTGTTTCCTCAGCTGCCGCAGGAAGTACATCCTCTGGGGCCTTTTTGACTGTGGAGTCGATGGTGGCCCCCCATTTAAGGTCCTTGGAGATGATGCTTCCAAGGAACTTAAGAGACTCCACTGATGTGACTGTGGTGTTGTGGATGGAGAGTGGGGGGGAGGGGAGGGGGAGCTCTCCTAAAGTCTACTATCAATTCCGATGTCTCAAGAGAATTTAGCTCCAGGTTGTTACAAAGGCACCAGGACACCAGCTGTGTCCTGTGTTTAGAGTTTCAGCGTGGAAACAGGCCCTTTGGCCCACCATGCTGACCACTGATCACCCGCACAATAGTTCAAATGTTATACCAGGGGCAATTTACAGAGCCAATTTACCTACAAATCTGAATATGGGAGGAAACCGGAGTACCCAGAGAAAACCAATCACAAGGGGAGAACATACAGACAGCACCCGTAGTCAGGATCAAAACTGGGTCTCTGTGAGGCAACAGCTCTACTGCTGTGTTACTGTTCTGCCTGGCAAGCAATATGTAGATAGACACAAAATGCTGGAGTAACTCAGCGGGACAGGCAGCATCTCTGGAGAGAAGGAATGGGTGATGTTTCGGATCGAGACCGTTCTTCAGATAAAAGAAGAGTGGAACAAAATAAAGGAGGGATGATGGATGGGAACAGAGGAGGGAGGTGATGCAGGACACAGTGGGAGGAGTTGTGGATGCTAGTCAGATGGGGGAGGTTAACAAAACTGGTTGTTAGAAGGGTCAGGAGCGAGTGAGTTGAAAAAAAGAGTGCTGGAAAGAAAAACACCAAATTGGACTGTTTGCAGCCAGTAGAACAATGTTTTGATAAATCTTTAACTAATGTTTCATTATAAAGTTTCATAACTAAATAAACATTTCCAATTGATTCAGCAGTATGAATTACATAAAATAAAGTGGTTTACAACAAGTTATCAAACAAATTCTTAATTGTAGATAAATAAAACATAACTCCTCTGCATTGGAAACAGGAAATTAGACTATTTGCAGGAGGTGGGATGCACTTTGTATGACATTTTCAGGACAATGAATCAAAATCAAATAAGCATTTCTGATGGATTCAGGAGCACATTATATAAAATAAAGTGGCTTACAACAAGTTAATGGCAGATGAATGAAACATGGTGTTCCTATACAGACTATTCTGTATAGGAACACCAAATTTGACTTTACAAGTATGGTAAATAAACTTTACTGGAGAAGTTTTTATAATCAAATAAATGTTTCTAATGGATTCAGGAGCAGTAAATAAACAGAATAAAGTGGTTTACAACAAGCCACTTTTTACTTTAAATTGTGGAATGCAATAACTGCTCTACCATGGAAATTGCAAATTAGGCTGTTTACAAGAAATATGATTCTTTTACATCCACTTTCCCATAAATTTTCACAATAAGGTTTTACAACTAAATATATGTTTCCAATGGATTCAAGGAGCATGAAGTACCCAAACTACGGAGTTTACAACAAGTTACTTCAAAGTACTTAGAACATAGAACAGTACAGCACTGGAATAGGCCCTTCAGCACAAAATATTTGTGCTAACACGATGCCATGTTAAATTAATTTCCTCCGTCTGATCCATTTCATTCCATTTCCTGCATAAGCACATGTCTATTTAAAAGCCTCTTAAATGCTCAAACACATCTGCCTCCACCACCATCGCTGGCAGCGTGTTCCAGGCACTCACCATTCTCTGAAAACAACCTGCCCCACACATCCTCCTTTAAACTCCGCCCCTCTCACCTTAAAGTGAATGCCCTCTAGTGTTGACACTTCCACCCCATGAAAATGTATCTGACTGCCTATCAAGATAAACCTTTATAATAGATTCTGTAGCATGAATAACATAAAAATAAATTTACAACAAGTTTCTTTAAAGTTCTTTGTGGGAGTAATCTGCCCACTCCTTATATATATTTTACAACTTAGCCTCTGTTATTGTGCTAGAGATCTCCACACCTGACCATCAACTGATCCTCAATCCCAAAAGTCTTAACCCTTTGACCTGTAGTTCCAGATCATCCAGCTGGGGAAAACGCCTTCCATGTGTCTAGCCTGTTGAGGATTTTGAAATCTTTGTATGTTTCAATGAGATATATTCACTGAATACAGGCCTCATCACCCCAATCTCTCCTGGTGCAACAGACTCACTATCCGAGCAATCGGTCTGTGAAACCTTCACTAAAATCGCCCACAGTAATCCAGGGTAATCTCACCAAGTCCCTATATAATATATTTGTTTGAATTTTTTTTTAGTATGGCTGTATGGTAATTCAAATATCACTGTACCTTAATTGGTGCACGTGACAATAAAAGACCATTGAAACCTTGAATCCTTCGATAAACGCAGACACCAGAGACAGCAGATACTGGATTAAAAGACAAGTGGAAGAACTCAGCAGGTTAGACTGAAGAAGGGTGCCAACTCAAAACATTGTTAATATCCCTGTACGTATACTGCCAGGCCTGCTGAGTTCCTCCAACAGTTTATTACTCACCCTGTATTTTTGCATCCTCACAGTTTTTTCAGACCATCGACAAACCTGGAAATAGCACATTTAATCCTTTCGTCCAAGTTGTTGTGGAGAGCTTGAACCCAACCACAGATCCTTGTTGTATACCACTGGCCACTGCCTGGCACTTCTTTACACATTTCTCTATCTCTACTCTTTAGTTCCTGTCTGTCAAAAGATTTTTTGATTCATTCCAGTGGAATTATAATGGGGTATAAAGAAGTAATTGAAGGCTTAAGAAAATATTCTATCTGCCTTTTCACTTCAAAAGGCTCAGTACCTGCTGGAGAAATGCATGACAATTAGGCATCAGATGACAGTTGAGTATAAAGTCTCTTATATCTCTCAGTAGAAAGTGCTGTAGAAATTAAGGACACCCAAACCAACAAAACTCCTTAGTGGCTACAATGATAGTATGTGTAATGTAAACAATTTCCACAATGTTCAGTTTGGATGTTGCTTTGATGGTGGAACTGAGGACATTATGCTTCCTTCCCTGAAGGACAGAATTGAACCAGATGGGCTTTCACCACAATGAACGGAAGTTGAAATATTCCAGGGAATTAAAGACTGGTGAGCCTCACTTCAGTGGTTGCAACACTATTGGAGAGGATTCTTTGGGATAGGATTTACTCTCATTTGGAAGAGTGTGGGCTAATTAGGGACAGGCAGCATAGCTTTGTCCATGGCAGGTCATGTCTTAACATTTGGATTGAGTTTTTGAGATTGAAGAGGTGACAAAGGTCATTGATGAGGGTAGGGCAGAAGGTTAAGGCCTGGCGGGCCGCACAGCCAGATGCAGAAGACCCGGCAGGCCATGGGCTGTAGGGGGGAAGCTGCCGAGCCGGCCACTGCTCATACCCTGAAGACCAGAGACTGGAGAGGAGGGAGCCGGCGATGACAGATGCGAGGAGTAACGGCGGTAGGAGAATGAAATGGTGTCTGGCCTTCCACGCCATCAAGGTCGGCACTCCCATCGCACAAAGGTGGACGGACGAGGGGAAGAACTGGACGATCCAGATGTCCAAGGACGGCAACGGCTGGAGGCCCTGCCGCAGCTTGGGGCTTGTCTGGATCGGGCTCCGCTCATTAGAGCTCGAGCGCAGACAGAACATTGAAATGGGAGCCAAAATCTGGCACCACTGCATGTGGTCTCAGTAGACTATATCTGTACACTTTGCTAAGCGGGGATTATGCTTGGGTCTGGTAATACTTTACTGATCTGTATGCAAAAAAAATGTCATTGTGCGTTTGCATCTGACACTAAAGCACCATTGGGGATACATGAGATCCATTGTGACTTGGTCGATTGGATTCTGAACTGTCTTTCTCATAGAAGACAGAGGGCAGTTGTGGAAGGATGTTATTCTAACTGAAGGTCTGTGACCAATGGTGTTCTACATGGATCTGTGCAGTGGTCTCTGCTGTTTGTTACATATATAAATAACTTGGATGTAAATGCAGGTGGGTTGGTTAGTAAGCTTGCAGACAATACCAAAATTGGCAATGTTGCAGACAGCAAGGAGGTGCATTACAACTTAGTCAGCTTGTTGCTGCAACTGGGTGAGAGGAACATGGAGATCTGCAGGACCTGGTTGTTCACACTGCACTACATCGCACAATATATGGCCTCCTGGAAGGCATGCAGAATAATTGCCCAGCAAACAGAAGGAGGAAGCCTGAGATTTCCCCAGGTGGATCTGCTGGTAATTCAAGTGATGGGAGCACTCCCAAGACACGGCACCTTCTCTGCATGGAGAAAATCAGCTGTTTCCGTATCTTCTGTTGCCAATCACACTCAGCACAGACTCACTGACCTCTCACCCTGACTCTTTGCATGAGTTTCCTGTAAATATGGTAATTCATTTTACTAAAAGGATTGGAAATAGTCATTCATTCTGTAAATGTACCAATTTGTTCAAATTGATTTAAGAATGAGATTGATCTTGTAAATAGCATTTTTATTCAAGTGAGCATATGCATTAAATACGTATTTACAGTCTTGTTACTACATTGTCAATTCCATAAAACATGGAATATTTATTAACTTTGTTGAATTCCCAGTGGAGAGATTCCCACTTGATGTCTGTCTGTTCAAGACCTTTAGGATTATGCTCCGTCCTGTCCTGTTTACATGTCACACTCTGGCTACAATTCAGAACTCAACTAAAGGAGAGTTTGTAGTTCTTGCTGTCTTTTTGGTGTAGTTTGGAGCGTGTTCTTTTATTTCCTTTGTTTTTTGAAAATCGGCTTATCACATTTATTGAAACTTTCAGTTGTTTGAAACAGGCCAGTTTGTTACCGTTGTGTCAAACATGTGTATTTCTCAAAAAGCAGGCTGAGCAAATGACACACCGCAAGACAGCTACTTCCACTTGTATGCACATGCGGATCCATATTAAACATTAACAAACAACCTGGAGGAACTTAGTGGGTCGAGCAGCTTCTGTGGGAGGGACTAGAATTGAAGAGTTTTCTGGGTTAGAACTCTGCCACAGGACTGAGTATGGGGGAGGGGGGGGGGGGGGGACAGCCAGTATAAAGTGTGAGGTGGAGTAGTGGGCAAGAGATGACAAAGGTGAATGCAGTTGAGGAGAGGTTGGTTGGCAGACAGTCAGGTGGGATGGGAAGGGTGGAGAAAGCAACGTAATGTGGAGGGGATGTGAAATAAACAAAGGCTGCAGATGATGGAATCTAATAAGGAGAGGAAGTATGGAACAAAATAAGGGAGGGGCGGCAGACTGGTCAGAACGGTGGGGGTGGTGGTGGAAAGAGATAGTGGAATTGGGGGAGGAGTGAATGATTGCTCACCAGATGGAGTAGGACAAAGAAACTGGGTGCTATGTGACCCAGCAGCGGGAGGAGAGAGCAATTGACACAGGTTGTGTGGTTAACAGTATCAGTACTGGTGAATTGTAGACTATTCAGGCAGAATGATGCGCCATTCCTTTAATATCTGTATAGCCTCACACTGGCAGTGCAGGAGGCAAAGTTCAGGTCAGCGTAGGAATCTTCCCCATCTCACCTTTCTGTAGGGCCCACCCACTCCATGGCTGCCTGGTTTGCTCATCTCTCCCCTTCCCCTTCAACCATAGGTTTAACACCTGTCCCTGCACCCCCCCCCCTCCCCCCCCTTCACCAGCATCCAGGACCTTCCTGTTGAGACAGATATTGACCTGCACATCCAGCAACCTCGTTACTCTCACTGTGGACTCTTCTCCATCTGTGAGACCAAGTGCAGACCCATTGACCACTTTGCGAAGCACCTGCCCACCTGGAACTCCCCTTTCATTCCATACACGACTTGTCTACCCTCTGCCTCCTCCGTTGCCTGGGTGAGGCCAAAAGCAAACAAGCAGAGCAGCATCTCATACTCCACCTGGGTGGTCTACTCCCCAACGGCATAAACAGCAAATTCTCCAGGTTCAGGTAACCTGCAACCTGAAGGGTCTCGACCTGAAATGTCACCTATTCCTTTTCTCCAGAGATGCTGCATCCTTTGTACTTGAGGAATTCACTCAATCCAAGCCGCCTCCTTTTCACTCCCGTCTTAATATCCTGTCATCGAGGGTTCCCTAATCCTGCCAGCCTTTCCTTCACTCCAACAGTAATATCCAGGTTCTGAACGTTCCCTACTTCACTGGTGAGACCTCGTCATTACTGACCAGGTTATTGGTGAGCAAGTACTGCTTGGTAGTATTGTTGACAACACTTTCCACCACCTTCCTGATGATTGAGCGTGGACTGATTCAACAGTTGTGAACAGGATTTGATTCATCCTGCATTTTGTGATCACAGGACTTACCTGGGCAATTTCCCACATAGTCAGGTATTGACACTGTGCTGGAGCAACTTGGCCAGTGTCGCAGCCATTTCTGGAGCTCCAGTTCTACAGCTGAGATGTGCCCTGGTCCTATGGTTTTGTCAGTGTTCATAAAGTCATGGATCCAGAAAGTCATACAGAAAAGGAGCAGGCCCTTTAAAACCCATCTGCACTAATTTATTTAACAGCACTTGATCTGTAGCCTTCTCTGATTTGATGGCTGCTCAAGATATTTAAGGCTGTGAGAGTACTTGCTTCAATCATCCTTTTCAGATTTCAGACAGAATCTTTGGGGATAAAAGGTCTTCCTCAGATCCCTTTGAATCAGTTTCCTACACCTAGGCCTTCGTGTTTCAGACACCCGCTGTGGGGGAAAGTGCCCTGCCATGGAGCCCGTTCTTCCCATTGGGGTCTGTGTCACTACTGGTGACTAGATATTGCAAGATAGCAGGGTGTTGATCTGATCCTTGGTTCATTTCACGACCTGCAGCTTTTGCCGCTGGGCATACAGTTGTGTTGCGGTTTCACTACGTTGGCACATCATCTTTAGCAAGGCCTGGTGTTGTTTCTGGTGTCTCCTTCTACATTCATTGCTCCTCTGGCCTCATCTTAATGGTTTTGCGAGGGAGCTGCTGGTTCATGGTCTGACAGACTGCGAAGGTGGACATTTCTGCTTCTTCGGAGGGTTCACAGGGTCTCACGGATGTTTTGAGCTGCCAGATCTGTTATACAGTCGAAGAGACAAAGAGCACAGAGAGACCCTTTGGCCCAACACTTCCATACTGACCAGGAAGCCCATCTACTCTAATCCCATTTTGACCCATATCCCTCTAAACCTAATACGAGTATTTTATTTAGCATAATTGTAATGCCACTTGACAATGAATGGTATCCTGCAAAGACAGGACTGTTTGCAGGTAGACAGTAGTAAAGAAGACATATGGTGTGCTTGCCTTCAATTGGTCAAGGCATTTAAAAGACATTTCAACAGTTACATGGATAGGAAAGGTTTAGACAGATAGACCAGATGCAGACAAATGGGACTAACTGAGGGGAGCAGACAAGTTGCATTGAAGGGCCTGTATCTGCGCTGTATTACTCAGACTATCTAGATAATAGCTTCCCCACCCTTCACCAAATCAGCTGTCAACCCAACATCTAAATGGCTAAACAATTGCTAAGAATTGGCTGCAGCCACAGCCATCTCCAGGTCAGCTGTCAGCAACTCATGATTCCTATCAGTCAAGTATCTGCCAATTATCCTGGCTGCAGCCCATAGCTGTCAACTTTCCACAAGCCGACCAGCCGAGCTAGTGATAGGGGACTATAATGCAAGGGAGCAGACAGACGTTTCTGTGGCTAACAAGATTTGTTGCCTCCACAGTGCCAAGGTCAGAGATGTCTCAGAACAGCTGCAGGGCATTCCGAAAGGGGATGGTGGAACACGTTGCAACTAACAAAACAGGGAGGAGGAGGAAGGTCCTACAAAGTGTATTTCAGAAATTCTTCAATCTTCTACCTAATAGGACCTCCAAGGTTGTAATCCCTGGAATGCCACCTGGGCCATGTGCTAGTGAATATAAAAATAGGATACGTCAAATGAATACAAAGCTACAGGGATAAGTGCAGGAGGAGGGCTTTACAGATTTGGATCACTGGGACTGCCTCCGGGAAAGGTGGGATCTGTACAAGCAGGACAGGTTGTATCTGAATGGGCAAGGACAAATTAAATAAACCCTGGGCGTCACAGTTGAGTTGCTGCCTTACAGTGCCAGAGACCCTGGTTCGATCCTGACTACGGGCGTTGTCTTTATGGAGTTTGTACATTCTCCCCGTGACCGCATGGGTTTTTCCCTGGTGCTCCAGTTTCCTCCCACACTCCCAAGGCGTACAGGTTTATAGGTTAATTGGCTTCGGTAAAGCTGAAAATTGTCTCTAGTGTGTGTAGGATGGTGATAATGTGCGGGGATCGCTGGTCGGCACGGACTCGGTGGGCTGAAGGGCCTGTTTCGCACTGTATCCCTAAACTAAACTAGTGCCCCTCAGCCTTCACAGATTCAATGACATTGGACCTTGGCTCAATATCAAGGTTATTAATAACGGGGTGGAGGGGGTGGTTAATATCTTGCAATTAGGTGATCTACGGGAAATCAAACATCCTCCAGTGCCAGGGAGAGCGTGAGCAAAAGCAGAGAAACTCAACTCCAAGATTACCATCAATGAAATGAGAGTCCCAGGACATTCATGTAGGAGACGAGTAGACAGTGGCCAATCACAGGCAAATCAGTAACACTGGGATCGATGTTAGGGTGATCACTGAATTAGGGAGAGAACTAGTGGTCAGTGTCAGTTAATCCAAGGACTCCTAGGGCTAACATTCAGGAATCCAGTGAACCTTCAATGTCAGGAGTTGCAGCCACATCAAATAACACAAGCACAAGGGTGC
Organism: Amblyraja radiata; assembly: GCF_010909765.2. Taxonomy (NCBI): domain Eukaryota; kingdom Metazoa; phylum Chordata; class Chondrichthyes; order Rajiformes; family Rajidae; genus Amblyraja; species Amblyraja radiata. The sequence goes on from NC_045984.1 coordinate 12,385,557, forward strand.
CTGCAGTCCCCACCACTATCTTCCTTCTCAGTCTGTAAATTTACTGTGGACTTCAGACACGACTCCTGTGCAGAGCTAGGAATAGGGACAGTGGCACAGTGGTAGAGTTGCTGCCTTACAGCGCCAGAGACCCAGGTTCGATCCTGACTAGGGGTGCAGTCTGTACGGAGTTTGCATATTCTCCCTGTGACCACCTGGGTTTTCCCCCTGGGTGCTCCGGTTTCCACCCGCACTCCAAAGACGTACATGTTTGCAGGCTTAGATAAAGTCGGTAAATTGTTCCTAGTGTGTAGGACTAGTGTTAGTGTAGAGGGGGGAGAGGAAAAAAAAAAAAGTTTTTAAAAAATCACTGGTTGGCATGGACTCAGTGGGCCAAAAAGCCAGTTTCCACGCTGTATCTCTAAAGTAAACTAGTGCGTGCTTGCTCCACCAGATATGCCAGAGTACAGTCAAAATCATGAGTATCAGAGGGTAATTTAATTATTTGCAAACAGCTAGAATATTATGTCTAAGGAGACATTTGAACCTCCAGTTAGTGTACAGTAACACTGTCAGGCAAGTCCTAGTGAACCAAAAAAGGAAATGAGGAGGAAGTTGAAACAGGAAGTACATTGGATCCTTTGGCATTTCCACAGTTCATAAGGCTGATCTGGGAACGATGTCTAGTGGTTGCAGCCAGCTTTAGTCTGTTGTGATTCAATGGTTCCTCTTGCGGTGGCAGAGGGGCTGGCTTCTGTGCAATACGCTATGTACACGGGGCCCAGGCGTTAGACAATCTCTTGCATGTCAGTCAAAGCCAGCTGCAAACTCTTGCAGATTCCAGATGCAAGCCCAGAGTGGTCAAAGAACTCAATACCATCACCTACAAAAAAGAATTTTCGGTTAAAACAGGTTCATGATACGCACATCTCACTTTCTCCTTTTGACAAGTCTTTCACATGAAAAAAAATGACAGAAAGAAACAGCCAGTTTGGCCCAACTCAAGGATGGTTTAGATGCACAATGATCTGCCTCATAACTCGGGTCAATTGTGATCTTCATGGTCTACTTGCTTCCTCTTCTTGCCAGAAATCACAGGGATTGATGGAAGAGGAATCAGTGAATTGTAAGTGATTCACACCAAGGAATTTTGTGAATCCTGAGATTTGTTAATGGTACTGTAAGTCTGAAGGCAGATTACAAAGGCATTACTCCGAGGCTCTGCTCTGTGGAGATACCATCTCTGGTTCATCCTTCGCCCATCTCTTGTTCATCACCAGTCGAGCTTTGAACGTCAGAGAATATCAGCCAAGTTTTCCTCATCTCTGCTTACCTCCTTCACCTCAGCGATTTATCACTTAAAGCAACTTTGCATTTGCCACCATATAATCTTGCTGGAACTGTTACAGCACGAGGGGGAATTTTAGGGCCCCATCACTAGTGCAACCACCATCTCTGCTGTCACCTCTATTGGAACCGTAAGATGCAAGCTCTCAAGTCCAGTATGATTTATCTGGTTGTGTTTATCTGGTTGTGTTTCTCCATAATTTCTTCAACAATGGTCAAGTTTCTTGCTGTAATTCAGCACTTCATTCGCTTCCTACTAATTTTATCAAATGTTTGAAGATGGATACAAAGTCAAATTTTCATGCCTCATTAATTTCTAGGTTAACTGGGCTGAGAGAGCATTAGGTTGAAGGGAGAGCGAATTCTGCTCTACTTTTATTTCTTGATGAAATGCACACTCATTGAGAATTCTGATTCTGAAATATTTCTGTACATGCCTTCCATTAAGGTTAGGGCAGAGTCATAAAAACTCTGCAAAACTTTTATTCTGATTTCCCAATCTACCGCTGAAAGCGCAGGCGCTGAAAATCTGAAATTAAATCAGAACACTGAAATCCTCAGCATCTGGGAGAGAAAAACAAAGTTAATGTTTCAGGCAGATGAACTTTATGATCATCTGAAACACTGACTGTTTCTCTCTCCACACTTGCTGCCTGACCTGCTGTGCGTTTCCACCATTTTCTGTTTTACTCACAACCTAACATCTGAAGCCAGCCTCATTGCTCCATAAGTTTTACTGAAGTTGCAGATTCTAACTAAGAATTGTCTGTGGAAATGTCCACAACATTCTATCACATTGCAATTGAAACGGCTATTTAAAATTAATGATTTAAAAAAAGATTATTTTCTCGAGAAGTTGGACCAAAATCTTTGCAAGGAGAGAAATTAATATTGATACTACTGGGCTGCAAGCTGCCCAAGCAAAATATGAGATGCTGTCCCTCCAATTTGCATTTAACCTCACTCTGACAATGGAAGGGACAGAGAACAGAAAGGTCTGTGTAGGAATGGGAAGGAGAATTAAAGTGTCCAGCAAACAGGAGATCGGGCTGGTTCACGCGGACTGAGCGAAAGTGTTCCGTGAAACGATCGCTCAGTCTGCGTTTGGTCTCGTCGATGTACGAGTCCACATCTAAATAAGTGAATTTGTAAGTATAAACTTCTACAAACACAAGCAGTCAGGGGAAGTATGTAGACCCGAGTCTGAAAAGTACAAAAATAACACGGCAACGACAGTAAGAGTTTGCATGATCCTTAAATAAACCAGGAGAGAAGAGAAGAGAAGCATGCAGAGAGAATTTGTATAACACGGGTAATTATCAGTTGCAAAGTAATAATACAGTGAATTGCTCACATATGACTATTAACAATAGCGCACACAAGACAACATTAAAAAACGTATAAGATGCAGGTATACAAGGTATATAATCCACTATTTCATCTAAATATGCCGATACGCATTGTTCAATCCCTTATTTAACCAATAGCAAAATCAGAAAGGTCCCATTACACATCTTCTTGTTATTGTGGTTGTCAGGTGGAAATTTCATATGAAATGTAACATTACTTTACCTCTTTTTCCTAATGATTAGTTAGGTTTCAACCGGCAGCTGTGCTTCAATGTCGACTCGACAAATTGGACACTTCTTACTGGTGGCTAACCACTGATCCACACAAATCTGGTGGAAGAGATGCATACAAGGGAGACGCCTGGAATAAACAATAAATAGTGTCTTGATTGGCCAGGTACTTCAATATCCATTGCTATTTGTGTCATCTTAATAGTTAAACTTTAGCAAAGATAGGTCATCAGACTTTCAATCACAGGTGGAGGTGATTTATCTTACAAGGAAATTTGTATATGATAATGCATCACATTGTGCTGTGATAAGACATGGTAGCACAAGTAATAGTGTGATCCTAGCACCTACTCCACACTGCACAATACCTTCCTGCAACTAATACCCCCAAAATCCAACGACTCAGCCTCTGCTCTCCTGGTTGTCCAGAATGACACATCCTTCATATGGAAACTCAATTCCTGGTTTTAAACACCCAGCCAGAGGACACATTCCTGTCTGAAGAAAGGTCCCGACCTGAAACATTACCATCTTTTTTCTCTAGAGATGTTGCCTGACCTGCTGAGTTGCTCCAGCACTTTGTGTCTATCTTCAGTGTGAACCAGTTCCTTTATACACATACATTTCTTTGACCAGCTCCGATTGTCTTCCCAACCTGCTGTTCCCAACACATTTGTGTTCTTATTTTAGATTACCAGCATCAACAGGTTTTTTTTTCTTTTTTATTCCCAGCCAGTGAAGTATCATTCCTGCACTTATGCCTAAAAAATGTTTTAATGAGATCACCTTTCCTTCATCCAAATGTGAGCATTTCTCCCCAAAACAAGATTTCAGATGCTGGAATCTAGAACAAAAAATGGATGTTGCTTTCGTTTTGCACGTACTCCCCTTGCTCAACAAACACTGCCACCCCAGCATCAATTGGTGAACTGAACAGCACTCCTACCGCAGGTACATCCTCCTTTAGATTATGAAACCAGACCCGTGCACAATATCACAGGTGCGGTCTCACCAGGATCATATATAACTGCAGCAGGATGTTATTACTCTTGAACTCAAATCTTGTTGCAATTCACAATCCGCAGTTAATCGTAGGGCCTTGGGGAGTGTTGGAGAGCGGGGGGGGGGGGGGAAGGGGGGGGAGGGGAGTAGGAGTACAAATACATAGTACCTTGAAAGTGGCATCGCAAGTAGATAGGGTGGCTTTTGGCCATGCTGGCTGTCATCAGTCAGGAAACTGAATATAGATGTTGGGACAGTATGTTACAGTTTACAAGACGTGGGGCAACACTTGGGAGTATTATGTTCAGTTTTTGTCACTCTACTATAGGAAAGATGCCATGGCCCTCTCATGGTAGATCAGCCAGAAGATAAAAGATTTGAGGATTTAAGTTTGGAGCTCCCTCAAAATTGCAACACAAGTACTGGTAAAGAAAGTATACTTCATCGATCGAGGTGTAGAGTATAGAAATGGTCAAGTCATGTTGCAGCTGCATAAAACCGTGAGATTTTGCACATCTACCACAATCCTGGTATATTCGATATCAATTCGAACAACATATGTATTGCCAATCTAAACAAACTACAATTCTTCTGTGCTTCCTCACCGAACATCTTCTCCTTCCTCCAATGGTGACAGACAGATTGTACATTTTTCCTCAACCTCCAGTGCTTCTTTCCCATCTTCATTTGTCTCCAGTGTCCTCTGAAATGCAATCGAAATGAGTTACGAGAAATATAGACAAACCTGGATGTATCCCTTTCCATGCCTCCCACATAAGTGTTTTGAGACTCTGCTTAGGGCAGGTGATCAGGCCAGAGACCAAATAGTTACTCTGCTCACTACATTTCCCAATTCAGTAATATAAACAACCATTCAACCGGCAGCAGTGAATCTCTTATAGTGGTAACACGGAGACTGTAGTGACAGAAAAACTCACCTTTTCATACTTGTGCAGGAAAGTGTACCTCTCAATTGTGTTTTGCGTCGCTCCATGGTTTAAATCACTAAATTGATCTTCCAAGTGCAGTAGGTCCTGAAGATTGAAACAAAAAGTAACCATGAGCTGCAGTCTTTGCGCAATCAACACATCATGCATTCATCAAACCTGGCGCGTTAAGACAACAATAAAACAGTGCTGGTGAAAAAGATGCACACGAGACTGCAGATGCAGGAATCTGCGGCAAAGAAAGAGGGAGAGCAGCTGGAGGAACCCAGGTCAGGCAGCATCAGTGGAAGGAAAAGAACTGTCGGCGTTTAGGGCCGAGTCCCTTCATTTGGACTGAAAGAGTGCAGAGGAAGTGGCCAGTATAATGGGGAGGAGTTAACAAGTGATAGGTGGATACACATGAGGGGGGGTATTTATTAGCAGGTAACAGTTGGGTGGGGATGGAGTTGGCAACAGAGGCTGGGAGGTGGTAAATGGAGAATAAAAGGTTACTGGTTGTGGAACCTGAGCGAAAGGTGGAGAATGGAATTGAATGAGAGATGGTGTCAGATGGGAACACATGAGGAAGGGGGGGGGGGAGAGGGAATCCAGTACAAGGGAGTGTATGAGAGAGAGAGAGAGAGAGAGAGAGAGGAGAGAGAGAGAGAGAGAGAGAGAGATAGAGAGAGAGAGAGAGAGAGCGAGAGAGAGAGAGAGAGAGAGAGATAGAGATAGATGAGAGAGAGAGATAGAGAGAGCTAGAGCTATATCTATCTCTCTCTCTTTCTCTCTCTCTCTTCTCTTCATCCTCTCTATACTCTCTCTACTATTCTCCTCGTCGTTTTCCCTCTCCTCCCCTTCTTCTTCTTCTCCTCTTTTTTTTCTCTTTCCAAGAAGATTGAAAGACAACTAGGTGGAGAACGAAAAGGACAAAGGTATGGTTTGCCTGAAATTGGAGAATTCAATGTTCATACAGTAGACTGGTGGAATACAAGATGTGGCTCATCTGGGTTGTGCTTAGCATCACGGTAGTGGAGTTGGACAGATGCGGGAGAATGGGAAGGGAAATTAAAATGGCTGGCAATCAGGAGATTCAGAAGGAAAGCTACGTTTCCTGAAAAATTAAATTTCAGATGTCCAGGAGTAGAAAGTCTCATCTCGAGAAACAGATGCAGCAGAGACTGGGTAATTGAGAGAGAGAAAGGGCGGGAGGATGTACGTTGCTGCACGTCAGTGCGCTTGTAGGAGATATCAGTGGATTGTTAATCCCCTGAGATGGAGATAATGATCGGAAAAGAGGAGAGTTGTTGGAAATGGTCCAAAGGCCTAGGGGTTAGAGCGGGCAGATAATCAGCTCCGGTGGGGAGTTAAACCTCTAAGCCAAGAGCTTGACGATATGATCTGCACGTTGTGTAGATGTCTTTACCTGATATCCCCTGTGCACCATGACGTGACTTTGCATCCCTCGCAGTCCATGCTGGGGAAAGACTTGCAGGTGAGGGTGAATGAAAATGTCCGGTATTACCTGGTGTGGCAGAAGCAAAGAGTCATTGCACGGTTCTCTATGATTTCACAGTATTATATCCAAACACATTAAACATTTATCCACAACTTTAAAAAGACCTCAGATGGTACAGCGTGCAGTTTTCATCACCAGCCTTTGGATAAAAATGGAGACAATTCATTAAGATGCAACCAGCTGTGAGAAAATACACCTTTCTTAAATTAAATCAACTGTGCAGGAAGTGTATCTAGATGTTGCTTCTAACCCACTTCATCGTGCACCTGGAGCTGCGGATGGACTCCTTATGGAGAGATCACTATGCTAAGGAATTGTGGTTAGCATGATTTGTGAGCTGGTCACCCCAAGATTATTGACTGTGATGGGTGACCAGGCAGCTATAGGCATAGGCTGTCAATTGAGACTAACTAATAACATTAACAGTAGGGCTATTATGGATCGAGGCGGCAAATTGAATTGAGCCAGCGGACAAAGGCTTCCTATCTATATTCATTGAGAAGGACATTGTGCTTGTGCTTGCAGAATTCAAGGAGGGGAACAACGAAAAATAGAATCTGCTGATTAAAGAACTATAAGTCTAAATGGGTTTAAAGATGCATAAATCTCTAGGGTTTGCTGAGATCTATCTCAGGTTAAGGGAGGCAAGGAAAGAGACTGATAGGGCCGATTGAGTTTTAAATCTTTGTTGGCTATGGGGGAGGTGCCAGATGCAAATATGGTACCTTTATTCAGATAGAGCAGCAAGAATACGTTTGGTAACATAAATAATAAGAACGTTATTGGAAAAAGCACATAGCACGGATTAATCAAAGTGAATCATCATAACTTTATTGGGGGAGAGAGACCCTATCCGTGCAATTTGATTAAATATTCCGAAATGCTACCACAATATGTGAACCAGGACAGTCAGGTTCATGAGGTTCAATGGAATTCAGTAAGTCCTTTGACAAGGTCCCTCGAGAAAGACAGGTCCAAATGGTTAGTCATGGAAACCAAGACAAGTGGGTAAACTGGATCAAAAATTGGTTGGTGTTATGAGGAGGAAAGGTGGAAGATTGTTTTTGTGATTGGAAGCTTGATCAGAGCTAGGAACCTTACTGTTTGTTATATGTTAAAGATTTGAATATGAATGCAGAAGATATGATTAATAAGTTTGAAGTCGCACTATTGTTAGTGAGGATAGTCTTAGATTACAGGAGAATATTAATCAAGGGATATTGATCAATGTGCTGAACAAGGGCAGATGAATGAAATGCAAGGTGATGCAATGTGGGAACAATACATGTGGGACAATATCATGAATGGTTCGACATAGCGAGAAACAGAGGAAGAGTGCTTTCCTTCTGAGGAACCCTGAAGGTGGCAGCACATGTAGATAGGGTAGTGTAGGCATACAGGATAAATACAGCTTTATAAAACATTTGTTGGGACATGGGTGGAGTGCTGCGTACAGTTATGGTCACCACACTAGAGGAAGGATTGGATTGCACTGGAAAGGGTGGGAAGAAGATTCACCAGGATATTGTGTAGGATGGAGTGCTTCACTATCAGGAGACAATGATAGAATTGGTTTGTTTTCCTTGAAGTAGACAAGGCAATGGATAGAAAACAAGTCACAAATTGATGGCGTAATTCAACAGGCCAGGCAGCATCTCTGGAGGACACGGATGGGGACCCCTCTTCAGATCTGAAAACATCCTGAACCAACCTGAAATGTCTCCATGTTCTCCAGAGATGCCACTTGGGCGTCATTTGCGCGTCACACGGGGGGATTTGAGAATCCAAAATCCTGGGGCGCCGCACACTACCGTGCGTCACTGCCTACGCCACCACGTCTCACCACGCGCCGTGCGCGCGTAATGCACACCTTGTGCGCGTTACGCGTAAATGTTGCATAAATGACTCGTAAATAACGCCCGTGGGACAGGCCCCTTGACCCGCTGAGTTACTCCAGACTAGCAGCTGCAGTTGCTTGTTTCTATCCCATGCTATGGAGACACCTGATGAGGTACACATAAAACATAGAAGCATAACTAAGGGAGATAGTAGGAAGCTCTTCTTACTATAGAAATGTTTAAACCTAGAGAACGTAGGTTCATGGTAAGGGCGACTTAGTTCAGAGCGTTTCCAGGAAGACGTTTATCACCACAAGAGGATGGTTGGAATCATAAATCGTGCCGAAGAGGGTGGTGGAAGAGTTAATCTCACAAGTGCCGCCTGGAGAAGCATTTGAACCAACAAGGTATACCAGGCTTTGGCCTCAAGTGCTGGTAATTGGAATTAGTGTAGATGGGTAACTGATAATTTCTTCAGGCACTTCAGGTGTAGACAACAAAGCCTGAAGTGCCTGTATCTGCACTGTGAAGAAAATCTCCAACAAAGCTCTTCCTGGGAACTCCGTACTTGCGAGACTGTGCATCAATGAAAGGGACTGCAGACTTGCTTTCCATTCCCAGATCAAATCAGTTTTAGCCGTTTGAGTGTAAAATCCAAAGAGAAGCATGGAATGATTTTAATTCTACTTTTTGCGAACCACCTGAACAAATTAAATAACTCTGGTGAACATACGTAGGTATACAAGATCTGTTGTGTATTTCGTATGATGCAGGAAGTTTATGAATGAGGAGACCAGGCTGCTCCCTCCATCAGTCACTGACCAAAAACAGGGACTTCAGTTGCTTACAGCTGTCGCTCTTCTTTAGTTTATGGCTGAGGTGCATCTTAAAGGCAGGAAGGATTTTGATCACCACCACTCTTTCAAGCAGAACGATCCAGACTCCCGACTGTTCTTTGGGCAAGAAGATTATATTCACCAATTCCCCTCTAATCCTTCAACAAACGAGCCAAGTTGGTTTCTGACAGAGGGAAACAGGTTCCTCTTGTTTCCCCAGCTAATACTCTCATCATTTTCCAATCAATAAAAAATCTCCCATCAGATTCTTTATACTGAAGAAAATTCCCCCAGTCGAGTCATTGGCTCGAGAGTCTTCAGCGAGGAAACTGAGGGGAGGAGACTACGCATTACGCTTGAGAGGGAGAGACAAAAGAAGGAGATGTCAGGCAAGCTGATTCAGTGCGATGCTTGCAGTATGTGGGAGGTCAAGGACACCGCTGGTGCCTCTGGCTGCTACAAATGCGAGAAGTGCATCCAGGTAGAGCTCCTGAAGGACCGTGTTGGGGAACTGGAGAAACAAGTGGATGACCTCAGGTTCGTCCGAGAAACGGAGTCGTTCCTCGACAAGTCCTACAGTAAGATTGTTACACCTAAGGTACTGGAAGAGAGAAGGTGGGAGACAGTGAGAAAGGGAGGGAAGCATGGAATGCCAACGTCCCCGGGTGTTGTACCTCTTGTGAACAGGTTCACCCACTTAGAAGCTGTCGGGACAGAAGACGTGTTTACACTGGGCGGCGGACTGGCTTGTGATGCGAATAGGGCTGTTGAGCCAAAACCAAAAAGGCCTAAGTCAGGCAACGACATTGTGAGAGGTACGGACAGGGGTTTCTGCGGCAACAGACGGGATTCGAGGAAGGTGTGTTGCCTTCCTGGTGCCAGGATCCAGGATGTCACGGACAGAGTGCAGAAAATCCTCAAGGGCGAAGGTGAACAGCCGGAAGTGGTAGTGCATGTCGGCACAAACGATGTCGGAAAGAAAGGGATGAATATTCTGCAGCGTGACTTTAGAGAGCTCGGAAAAATGCTGAAAAGCAGGACCTCCAGGGTTGTTATCTCCGGTTTGCTTCCAGTTCCTCGTGCTGGCGAGAGCAGGAACAGGGAGATACGGGACCTGAACGTGTGGCTGAGGAACTGGTGCACGGGGCAGGGATTTAGATCCTTAGATCACTGGGATCTGTTTTGGGGTAAGGGGGAACTGTACAAAAGGGACGGATTGCATCTTAACAGGTGGGGGACCAGCATTCTGGCAGGCAGGTTTGCCACTGCTACACGGGTGGTTTTAAACTGAATAAGGGGGGTGGGGTGTCGAATGGGATAGTTGAGGATGGAGTTAAAGGGAAAGGGTTTCTTAAAGCGAAGAGACAGAGGGGTGTAAAATGAGGGTAGAAGCAATAGGTAGCAAGGTGAAATGTGGCAGGCAGCCAAATCCAGGGCAAAAATCAAAAAGGGCCACTTTTCAACATAATAGTATAAGGGGTAAGAGTGTTGTAAAAACAAGCCTGAAGGCTTTGTGTCTCAATGCTCAAGGAGCATTCATAATAAGGTGGATGAGTTGAATGTGCAGATAGCTATTAATTACTATGATATAGTTGGGATCACAGAGACATGGTTCCAGGGTGACCAAGGCTGGGAGCTGAACATCCAGGGATATTCAATATTCAGGAGGGATAGACAGAAAGGGAAAGGAGGTGGGGTAGCGTTGCTGGTTAGAGAGCAGATTAAAGCAATAGAAAGGAAGGACATTAGGAGGATGTGGAATCGATATGGGTAGAGCTGCGAAACACTAAGGGGCAGAATACTCTAGTGGGAGTTTCGTACAGGCCACCTAACAGTAGTAGTGGTTGGGGTGGCATCAAACAGGAAATTAGAAATGCGTGCAACAAAGGTAAAACAGTTATAATGGGTGACTTCAATCTACATATAGATTGGGTGAATCAAATTGGCAAGGGTGCTGAAGAAGAGGATTTCTTGTAATGTATGCGGGATAGTTTTCTAAACCAACATGTAGAGGAACCAACGAGAGAGCAGGCTATTCTAAATTGGGTATTGAGTAATGAGGAAGGGTTAGTTAGCAGTCTTGTTGTGCGTGGCCCCTTGGGCAAGAGTGACCATAATATGGTTGAGTTCTTCATTAGGATGGAGAGTGACATTGTTAATTCAGAAACAAGGGTCCTGAACTTAAAGGAAGGTAACTTTGAGGGTATGAGACGTGAATTGGCCAAGATAGACTGGCAATTGATTCTTAATGGGTTGACGGTGGATATGCAATGGAAGGCATTTAAAGACTGCATGGATGAACTACAACAATTGTTCATCCCAGTTTGGCAAAAAAATAAATCAGGGAAGGTAGTGCATCCGTGGATAACAAGGGAAATCAGGGATAGTATCAAAACAAAAGATGAAGCGTACAAATTAGCCAGAAAAAGCAGCCTACCAGAGGAGTGGGAGAAATTCAGAGACCAGCGAAAGGGGGACAAAGGGCTTCATTAGGAAAGGGAAAATAGATTATGAAAGAAAACTGGCAGGGAACATAAAAACTGACTGCAAAAGCTTTTATAGATATGTGAAGAGAAAAAGATTAGTTAAAACAAATGTAGGTCCCTTGCAGTCAGAAACAGGTGAATTGATCATGGGGAACAAGGACATGGTAGACCAATTGAATAACTACTTTGCTTCTGTCTTCACTAAGGAAGACATAAATAATCTGCCGGAAATAGCAGGGGACCAGGGGTCAAATGAGATGGAGGAACTGAGTGAAATCCAGGTTAGCCGGGAAGTGGTGTTATGTAAATTGAATGGATTAAAGGCCGATAAATCCCCAGGGCCAGATAGGCTGCATCCCAGAGTACTTAAGGAAGTAGCCCCAGAAATAGTGGATGCATTAGTGATAATTTTTCAAAACTCTTTAGATTCTGGAGTAGTTCCTGAGGATTGAAGGGTAGCTAATGTAACCCCACTTTTTAAAAAGGGAGGGAGAGAGAAAACGAGGAATTACAGACCAGTTAGTCTAACGTCGGTAGTGGGGAAACTGCTAGAATCAGTTATTAAAGATGGGATCGCAGCAAATTTGGAAAGTGGTGAAATCATTGGACAAAGTCAGCATGGATTTATGAAAGGTAAATCATGTCTGACTAATCTTATAGAATTTTTCGAGGATGTAACTAGTAGAATGGATAAGGGAGAACCAGTGGATGTGTTATATCTGGACTTTCAGAAGGCTTTCGACAAGGTCCCACATAAGAGATTAGTATACAAACTTAAAGCACACAGTATTGGGGGTTCAGTATTGATGTGGATAGAGAACTGGTTGGCAGGCAGGAAGCAAAGAGTAGGAGTAAACGGGTCCTTTTCACAATGGCAGGCAGTGACTAGTGGGGTACCGCAAGGCTCAGTGCTGGGACCCCGCTATTTACGATATATATTAATGATTTGGACGAGGGAATTGAATGCAACATCTCCAAGTTTGCGGATGACACGAAGCTGGGGGGCAGAGTTAGCTGTGAGGAGCATGCTAGGAGGCTGCAAGGTGACTTGGATAGGCTGGGTGAGTGGGCAAATGCATGGCAGATGCAGTATAATGTGGATAAATGTGAGGTTATCCATTTTGGTGGCAAAAACAGGAAAGTAGACTATTATCTGAATGGTGGCCGATTAGGAAAGGGGGAGATGCAACGAGACCTGGGTGTCATGGTGCACCAGTCATTAAAAGTAGGCATGCAGGTGCAGCAGGCAGTGAAGAAGGCGAATGGTATGTTAGCATTCATAGCAAAATGATTTGAGTATAGGAGCAGGGAGGTTCTACTGCAGCTGTACAGGGTCTTGGTGAGACCACACCTGGAGTATTGCATACAGTTTTGGTCTCCTAATCTGAGGAAAGACATTCTTGCCATAGAGGGAGTACAGAGAAGGTTCACCAGACTGATTCCTGAGATGTCAGGACTTTCATATGAAGAAAGACTGGATAGACTCGGTTTGTACTCGCTAGAATTTAGAAGATTGAGGGGGGATCTTATAGAAACTTACAAAATTCTTAAGGGGTTGGACAGGCTAGATGCAGGAAGATTGTTTCCGATGTTGGGGAAGTCCAGAACAAGGGGTCACAGTTTAAGGATAAGGGGGAAATCTTTTAGGACCGAGATGAGGAAAACATTTTTCACACAGAGAGTGGTGAATCTCTGGAATTCTCTGCCGCAGAAGATAGTTGAGGCCAGTTCGTTGGCTATATTTAAGAGGGAGTTAGATGTGGCCCTTGTGGCTAAAGGGATCAGGGGGTATGGAGAGAAGGCAGGTACAGGATACTGAGTTGGATGATCAGCCATGATCATATTGAATGGCGGTACAGGCTCGAAGGGCCGAATGGCCTACTCCTGCACCTATTTTCCATGTTTCTATGTTTCTATTTCTCTCCAGAACTCTTAAGTTTACATTCCGAGTTGGATTCAGTTAGATTTAGCTCTTAGGACTAAAGTAATCAAGAGTTAAGAGAGTTTTATTGTCATATGTCCCAGATAGGACAATGACATTCTTGCTTGTTGCAGCAAAACAGAATATGTAACATAGTACATAACGGGAGAAAAAAAGTTCAGTGTGTGTATATACACAAGCACACATACTCAATAAATAAACAAATATAGTCCAATCAAGGGATACGGGGGAAAAACAGGAACGGGGTACTGATGATCAGCCATGATCATATTGAATGGTGGCGCTGGCTCGATGGGCCGAATGGCCAGCTCCTGCACCTATTTTTCTACGTTTTTGTTTCCAGCCCTGGTAATATTTACAGAAATCTCATTTTCAGGCACTAAAATGGCATCACATCTTTTACAGTGCACTGACCAGGACTGTGTCAACAATCACCATCCAAGATAAATGACTTGATAACTGTAAACTTGTGCATCAGCCTTTTCTGAGATTCATCGCTTTCTATACCAATGGCACCGGTACCAATGTGTACAATGACCACTGGCTGCTCACTCTTCTCCTGACTTCCCGAAATGATACTAATGTCGAGTTGGTGTAACTGGGTTTCATAAGTGTCATGCAGCAGGTAAACCGCCCTTTTTAGGCTATCACATCCATATTGACCCGTGGGCACCCATCTATATTAATCCATTCTTCCAACACCTGGTACATAGCTTTCTATGACTCGGCAGTTCAAGGGCTTGTCTTGGCACTTCTTAAATGGTGTCTGTGACTCTGCTTACACCACTTTCTCCAGCAGTATATTCCAGATACACCCCACTCTCTAGATGACAAAGCTCCCTCTCAGATGATTGATGGTCAGTGTGGACTTTGTGGACAGATGAGCCCACTTTCTTTTTGAACTGTAGCTCCTCATGAGTTTAACTTTAAAAGTTTATTTTTGGTCAAAAAACTCTGCTGCTTGAAGGTCAAGGACAACAAGAGACTGAGAATATTACTGGGAAATAGTGAGAATTCAGGGCTCAGAGGTGGGAAAGGCAAAGTCAATAATACAGTAGGAGTCTGGATGTCAAGCAAAAAGAGTTGGAAAAAAGTATAGCAGGTGCAGAGAAGTGATAAAAGAAGAGGCAGTAGTATAGGAAGTGTAGGGGTACAAAAAGATAACTGGAAGGGTGAATATGACTGACAGGAATTGATTTTTAATCTCAAAGTAGTTTATTAATATATTGAAAGTACGAGGGTAACCAGGAAAAGAATAAGGACCAATCTGTACATGGAGTTCATAGTCATAGTGTGGAATCAGGCCCATCTGCCCAACTTGCCCACGCCGACCAACATGCCCCATCTGCACTGGTCCCACCTGCCTGCATTTGGCTCATGTTCCTCCATCCTATCCATGTACCTGTCCAAATGTTTCTTAAACTTTGTGCTAGTACCTGATAGCAGCTGGAGGACATAGATGAGGCATTAAATAAATATTACTCATTTGTGTTTGCTATGGTGAAGAATTTGGAGCTGGAGAAATTTAGTGGAATTTAAGAATAGATCATATTAAAAATGAGGTACACATGAAGGTGGGTAGGCAGCGAATGACCTTTAATAAGATGGACACAGGAATAAACCAAGCACTTACTGACTGGCGAGTTGGAAAATAAATGAGCATGAGATTAATCTGCTCTGGGGAAAAAAGCAAGAATTAATTTAGGATTGTCATCGGAGGAAAATCCAATCTCGCTAACAAGTGTTTTCTCCAAATAAATCTGGTTTGGTCGATCAGGTTGCAAGACAGGCTGAGCAAATGGCAGATTAAATGTATTCACCCTGAGGGATATTGGTGAAATGCAGGCAAATAGAACTAGAATACATGGGCATCTTGATCAGCACAGACATGGTGGGGTGAAAGGCCTGTTTCCATGCTGTTTGACACTATGACCCAGAGGGTGGTTGAAATGTGAAATGTAATACATGTGGTAGGTAGAGGCAGGTAAACCTACGGCATTTGAAGTATTTTGGTCAGCACTTGAAACAAGAAGACATTGAAGGCTAGGGACCAAGTGCTGGAAAGGTATGAACAGTTACTTGCTGGTCAAAATGGATATAGTGGATTGAAGAGCCATTTTGTATGGTTCACAAAGTTTTATGAAAAGGGGATACTACCGATAACAATGTTTAAGAGCAATGATTGGGTGACGGCTGTTAGCCTGTCTCCAACCTGGTTAAATATTGTTGGAGGATTCTTACTCTAAAACCCTGTTTTAAGAAAGGAGGGAGAGAAAAGAGAGGAAACTACTGACCTGTTAGCTCTGACATCGGCAAATGGGAAAATGCTAGAACCTATAATAAAGGATATTGTATCAAGATACTTGGAAAATAGTCAACATGAATTTACGGAAGGGAAATCACATTTGACTAATGTACTGGCGTAATTCTGAGGATGTATCTCATGGGGAACAATTAAATGTGGTGTATTTGGGTTTTTTGGAAAGATTTTGATGGTGATCGTTGTTGGGGATCACTGTTCAGGGGCATCCAAAAGCTGTCAGGTTGAGGTAGGGTCCGCAGATCACCCTCGTCTGCAGGTTTGATGATGGCAGTTTGGACAATATCGATTTCAACGGGAGCTGGATGTCCTTTAATGCAAGTCACTGAAAGACTCACCAAGATGTTGTCTGGAATGGGGGGGGGGCTGTAGTTACAAGGAGTGATTGGAAATGTTTATTCTCACTGGAACATAGGAGGGTGTAGGGTGACCTTACAAGTTTATAAAATTAAAAGGGGCGTAGATGGCCCCAATCTTTCCTCCCAGAACAAGAGTCTGGGACTAGCAGGCAGGCTTAAAGTGAAAAGGGAGAAATTTAAAGTAGATCTGAGGAGCAGGTTTTTCATAAACTTATCCAAAGTGGTTATCTGGAATAAGCTGCCAGAGGAGATGGTGGAGCAGATACAATTAGGTGTTTAGACTTGTTTATGAAGAGGAAAGATTTAGAGGAATGCAGGCCTAATCTGTCTCTGTGCTCTATGATTCAGTGATTCTATACGTGGGGCTCAGGTAATATCAGAAATACTTGATAAGATTTTGGTCTCCTTCTCTAAATAAAGGACTATTGCCACAGAAAGATTGAAGAACCAGTAAAAAACAAAATATTTGAGGCTTGACGCTTGCAGGAAGGAGATGGCTCATAATTAAAGAGTAAAGGACTCGAGGCATAGTTTGAAAGAAGAAACTTCTACATTCAGAGGGTGATGAATCTTGGTAATTTCCTAACGAAATGGAAGCTTGAGCATTCACTTCACTCAAAGCAGAGTCAACAGATGTTTGAATATTACAATAATTAAGGAATATGGAGATAGGGCAAGAAAATTATGCGAAGGAGCAAGAACCAATGGTCTAGTTCAATGTGGAGGAGGCTCTACGAGTTGTACAGCTCACACCTGATTCAATATCCTTAAAACTAAAATTCTCCATTGATGAAGCCATTGTAGAATATTAGGATCACACAACCTCACATCCCTCAGTGTAGGTCCAAATCCATCAACCTCAAATTCTGAAATAAGACTTGAATATCCCAATCCACCACCCCACATATTAGGTCCAAACCAAGAGATCCACTTTCCATTCTCCCCCCCTCCCCCCCCCCCCCCCCCCCCCCCCCAGTCAATATTCCAAATTGATAATCACGATACTGCTCTTTAAGAATTCACACATTCCCCAGTGCAGAATTTCTGCAATTCTGACCAATTCCTAGCAAATAATATCATTAGATTTAGACCAACTCCAGGGGTATGAGATTGTGTGATTTACTGCTGGGTAAGATACTGAGAAATTCAGATCAGATCCTCTGCTCCAAGACATGGATTTGACCAACTGCAAGATGCATGAAATTCTCCTGCTCTTTGGCATCCAAGAATGTGTTTTTCCGACTTATCCAACAGGCTCATTACATACATCTCCAGTTATGCTCCACTGTTACATAAAATTTCAAAAGCAATGCAATCCATTTTTTCAAAAAGTAGTCAGATGCCAAATCATGAGACACTTAATTGAGAGAAGGTAATGTGTATTAGCCTTCAAAACAAACCTATTTTTAAAGGTTAGAGGAAGTTGTCATGTGTATAATTCAAATTAAACACACAACAAAGATAAATACCACCTCCGGGGTTTTTATACCTTACCATCGGAACAGAAGGTGGTGCCATAGAGAGCAGGTGTAGCCTGGGTGGTACCAACTGGTATCGGTGCAGGTGAACGTGACCTGAATGGTATTGTGGGAAATTTGATGTCACCCTTTCTTCCCTATGAACACACACACAAAAAAGATCAGCAACTCTACCGACAGAAGCAGCTTTCAACACAGATTCTGCTGGGGAATCGCACAAAAGTAAATTTGTGACTAATATGCCAGAAGCCTGGACTAGCAATCTGGAGATCAGACTTCAAATCGTACCTTTGTGGAATTTAAATTTGATTAACAACTTAACGATAAGAACGATTGGTATGACCAACAATGACCACTACACTGTTGTTCTGGTGGTGGGCTGGAGCCACACACAGGCCAGCAGATTTTCTCCCCCAAGACATTTAAAAAAAAAAGTTCTGTGATGTGCTTCAAGGTTGAGGGAACCAGCGATCAATTTGTCGCAGAGAATGACTGAAACTTTTACACATTTTGTGACTATCCTGTAGTTTAGAAATACAGTGCCGAAACTGGCCCTTCGGCCCACCACGCCGATCACCCTGTACACTAACCTTCACGCACTGGAGACAATTTTACTGCTTACCAAAGCCAATTAACCTACAAACCCGTAGGTCTTTGGAGAGTGGGACGAAAGCAGAGCACCCACGTGGTCACAGCGAGAACGTACAAACTCCGTACAGACAACACCTGTGGTCATGATCAAACCCGGATCCCTGGTGCTGTCAGGCAACTCTACCACTGCACCACTGTCTCTCCCAGGGGAGGATATATTGAATTCTCTCAACAACCCAAAGGGCCAGTTTCTGTGCTGTATCGCTCGATGACTAGGTGAGCCAAACATCTTACCTGACAGTCTCCATCCAATGATTTCTTTGGATCTCAGGACCTCTTTGCTGGTACACTGAGCACTGTTGTTGCTGCTGGTACTGGTACACGGCACACTGTTGTTGCTGCTGTGGTGGGGTACTGGGAGGTACCAATGGTGTGTTCATCAGCACAGGAGTGGCCGACAAAGGCGGCTGTTGAAATGGTACCAAATGTAGAGGTGGCACTGGCTGATGAGAAGTTGGCAGAGTCGGGAGCTGTTGGGAAGCATTGGGCCTGTACGTGGTCAAGAGCCCATGTTGCATGCGACCATGATACGATGGCACAGGTCGGGCAATGGGGTAACTGGTTGATCTGGCAGGCTGGCAGGACTGGCTTGCTGCCTGAGTAGAGGGTGTGGGACGAGATAAAGCACTTGAAAATGCAGAGTCTGTAAAGAAGCAAAGAATGAAAATCAGGTTTCGAGTGATCCTGGAGAATCAATTCAGTTGTTACATGATGGATGAAAGACTGCCTAATCTAGTTGGCAACACTATCAGCCGTAAGCTACAGAAAGTTCAAACGACACGTGATTTGGCTGCCAGAGGTTTTGCCAGCTAGTCCAATACAGTCTTTGAGACCAAAATTATTCTGATTCTCCTCAATTACACCACTCCCAATGAGGCACAGCAGACAACTACACCAGACGCTTCAAAGAAGGACCCAACCATATTTTTTCCCACTCAAAAGTCATACAAAACTTTATCAGGGATAACCATACATTTATGCCACATTGCTCAAAACAAGATCATTGGCATGAATAAAATATTAGAGATTTACACTGAATTACAGTGCCGAATCAGGGTAATTGGGAAATTAAATTTGCGCTTCCATTTATAACCCACACATCTTTAGCCAACAACCATCGCCTGGCTTTACAAGTGTAACCTTCCCCTCTCTCATCTAGCATTTCCCTTTAAATGCAGCCGACTGACTTGCACCGTCCCAATGGGCTACACCTTCTCACTACTTTCGCAGTAAAGAAACTTCTCCTCGATCTCTAACTGGCCTCATTATTGACCAACGTACTTTATGACCCTTAGTTTAAACTATCCCTCAAGTAGATACATGACCTGTATGTTCACCCCATAAAATCCCTGCTTAATTTTAAGGATATTGATGAGATTCCTATTTTCTCTAAAATGTTTGTTCGATCTTTCCTGATGGTTATTACATCTCAGTTCTGGTATCATCGTCACTCAGGATACAGTGTCCACATAATCAAGCGTGACCCTCTGTTATTCTTCTATCAAACCTAGTCCTGTCAACTAGAATGCAGCTGATTGACACCTGAACTTAATTAGCCGGCTTACTTCACATACCTGGTAGAGTAAAAAAATAAATGCAATCATTGCCCAGCATTTATTATGCCCCAGTCTTTATTTGCAACTTTTGTCAACCTGCCATTACTAAGATCTTCACTTCTCAGACTTCATTCAGTTGTAGTTTGTATCTACCACTTATCTCCATGGATTTTAACATTTAGTTTTTCTCTATTCTGTTTCCATGCCAGTAATAAAAGTTGTTCTATCCTTTTTGTGTATTTCTGACAGTCTTTCCCTATCTAAGCCCCATTCATTTCACTCCAGCTTTTTAGCATTTTTTAAAATAATAATTACCGGCCTTCAATTATCCTGTAAATTTCATTATTTTTCCCCAATGATATTTGCGTTCCTATGTTGACCTCTCTCTACCTTTTTCCATCAAAATCAGATTATTTGCTCGTCAAGATGTATCTGTATCCTCCTTGAATTTTGTCTCTGTAAAGTTGGTTAGGAGATGAATGGAAGATGGTGGAGGTGAAGAAAGTGACCAGCTCACTTTCACTTTAGGAAAATAAGACGGGTGAGGTAAAGTAGCAAATTCAACACACGTTAAGGAACCAATTCCCCTGCCCAATCTCTCCATCTCTCTTGAGCAAAAAACACAAAACGCTGGGGTAACTGAGAGGGTCAGCCAGCACCTCTGTAGAACATGAATAGAAGATGTTTCGGGTTGGGACCCTCCTTCAGCAGGGGGGGGTGAGTGGGCGGGGGAGGTGGGAGGGAAGAAAACTGGTTCTTCAGAGATGCTGCCTGACCTGTTGAGTTACTCCAGCACTGTTTTTTGCTCAAGATTGCAGCATCTGCAGTGCTTGTTTACTCTTCATTCCTCTGCAGCCTATTCCTCACAGCTCACGTTCTATATTCTAATTCTTTAAGTAAAACCCTGACAGAATACACCTGGAAGAAACAAAGATAAATAATAAAGATACACACAATGGAAACAGACACGTAATTAGGGAACTGGTGAAGTTTGCCATGCCCTTCGTGACTCTGGTATTTAAGCGCACCTGACTGAATTCTTCGAACCTCACTTGGTTGGATGCTAGACTCTTGCCAAGCTGAAATGATACAGGTGGGTGATTGAACTGTGCCGTGCTTGTCCGCACCGGGCTGGCTGCCATTACCCTCATTTAGAGGAGAACCGTGAGAGTGCCAAAGGATTGGTGACAAAACAGTCGGTGGCTGGTTTCCATTCACTTCCATCTCCTGGGAACTGTGGGCATGCCATGATGATACCTGGGCACTGCTCTTCTGGGCAGCTTCAACACCCTCAACATCTTCTGCCGT
This sequence comes from Amblyraja radiata, assembly GCF_010909765.2. Classification (NCBI taxonomy): domain Eukaryota; kingdom Metazoa; phylum Chordata; class Chondrichthyes; order Rajiformes; family Rajidae; genus Amblyraja; species Amblyraja radiata. The sequence continues at coordinate 12,406,684 of NC_045984.1, forward strand.
GTTAGTGAGGTCACATAAAGGAGCCTAAAGTTAAGGTGAGGAAAACAAATCAGCAGAGGTTCTACAAAATATAATTCAGTTCTTGCATTAACACTTAAAATCACAAAATGAACGTGCATCATAAGAATTTAAGGCCCACATTACCCCCTTGCCTCCCCTGTTTGGGTTACACAACTCCATTCCCATAGTCATCATCTCCCCATAAATAAATGGCCCGCTAATGAGATTCAACCAGAGTAACGTTCTAGTGGATCCCTGAACCGTACCCAGAATTCAGTGATGTCCCAAACTGTAACCATCCTCTGCTAACAAGATCCAATAAGCTACAGATGATTCTCCTCTACCTCATTGCAGACATTGGATTGCATCTCTGGAACTTTTGCACTACAATGCTGAGAACTATATTCACGGCATCTTTACCTTTGCTCTACCTCAAGTACTTGAGTTGGGCTTGATTGTATTTATGTGCATTATTACCTGATTTGATTAGATAGCATACAAAACAAAGCCGTTTGCTGTACCTCGCTACACATGGCAATAATAAACCCTAACCCGAGGCCCTCTCTCCATACAAGGAACTGATTCGCTTCTAAGCACAATTTTGGAGAAATATTTATCAGAAGTTCCAGTTTACCCAATAGTTTAAACAGTTCACTTTCAGGCATTTCTGAAACTTAAAATACAATTGCAAGGTCCACTTTAAATACATTTCCACAATATATAGTGGAATAAGATGGTTTGGATACAACTCAGAATTCGTAATTCACCGCTCCCTCACTCTAGGAAACCACACAAGACTGATGCTCACTTTCACTAGCCAAGGAAGGCGTATGTTTACCTGGTTCTCCTGGTTGGCCGTGGTATCCCCTGCTTGTGGGCTAACACTGCTGAGCATCGATTGTGAATTTCCCTGTTGAACATGCTGGAACCCGAGTGGTGGAAACTGTGGGTAAGGCTGGTGTGCCCAGGTCTGGTGGCTTTGATGGTTAAGGAATTGGGAGTGGGAATGGAGATGCTGAGGCTGTGAACATTGGGCTTGGTACACTTGGCCCTGGACATGCCCGATGTGATACTGCTGGAAGTACGACTGGGCAGGGCGGGTTTGGTGAGACACCAGCCTCGTTGATCTGCAGAGACAGCGTTGGGTACAGCAGGCAGTATATTTTGATGTCCTCTGGTGTTGACAGGATGTTGACATTAAGCTGGTAGTGCTTGCGGTGATAGGCATCTCTCCTGTAAAACAACCAACAATTAATGCAACTCGTGCAGACAGCTGCTTTTCCCGTCAACAGTCAATCAGCCACAGATTTCACGTCTTCAAAAAAAACCTCTTCCCTAAACCACAAGAGTATTTCAGGAAATACCACAAGAGTATTTCAACAACCTCTCTTCCCCCAACAAAAATGGCTAGTCTCAGTACTTTTCTTGGAACGCCTTGATACTGTGGATGTGAAGAGGATGTTTCTACTAGTGGGAGAATCTAGAACCAGGTGACACAGCCTCAGAATAAAAGGACTCTTCTTTAGATTGGAGATGAGGAGGAATTTCTTTAGCCAGAGAGTGGCGAATCTGTGGAACTCATTGCCACAGACAGCTGTGGAGGCCAAGTCATTTAGATGTTTTTAAAGCGGGGTTTGATAGGCTCTTGATTAATAAGAGTATTAAAAGTCACGGAGAGAAGGCAGGAGAAAGGTAAAAATGGTAGAGTCATTTGAAATCGAACGACGGAGCAGACTCGATAGGCGAAATGGCCTAATTCTGCTCCTGTATCTAAAGAATGAATCTATAACCTGTGCCTCATTTCCTGATCAATACTTTTATTAAATCAAAACACAACGTACTGGAGGAACAGTCAGTCAGGTAGGATCGCAGCAGGGTGATGCTTCAGTTTGCGCTCCTTTTACAGACGGATTGATTGGTTTATGTTTAACTGCAGTGAAACGTTAGTTCTGTTTCTCTTTCTATAAATATCCCTGATACACACGGTGTATCAAGCAGAAAGTGCTGAAGTAACTCAGCAGGTCAGGCAGCATCTCTGGAGATATGACACAAAGTGCTAGAGCAGTGGTTCTTAACCTGGGGGTCATGAGGGGCTTTGCTGGGGATCATGAAGGGGACGCAAATAACATATCAATTTGTTGAGCCCATGGTTAGGAACCTAACAAAGGTACATACCACAGACAGTATTTTGTTCGCGTATGCGCGTACTGGTGCCAAAAAGGTTAAGAACCACTGTGCTGGAGGGTGGCACGATGGCGCAATGGTAGAGTTGCTACCTTACAGCGCTTGCAGCGCCGGAGACCCGGGTTCGATCCTGACTACGGGTGCTGTCTGTACGGAGTTTGTACGTTCACCCTGTGACCGTGTGGGTTTTCTCTGAGAACTTCGGTTTCCTCCCACACTCAAAAAACGTACAGCTTTGCAGGTAAATTGGCTTGTTAAATGTAACAATTGTCAATAGTGTGTGTAGGACAGTATTAATTTGCGGGGATGGCTGGTCGGCGCGGACACGGTGGGCCAAAGGGCATGTTTCCGCGCTGTATCTCTAAACTAAACTAACCAAAGACACAAGGTGCTGGGATTTTCCCCCCCCAAGTATTTTGTTTTTTTAATTTTTCACTAAATGTTGAGGAATTTTCCTCTCGAGAGGCTGCACAACCAGAAGTAATGCTCTCAGAATAAGTCTGCACTCAATCTAACACTGAAGAACTCAATCATTTAAGTCTTCAGAACACCTTGCAACATAGCAGAATTCTTGCATCTGTTTAAGGCTGAGATTGACAAATGTCTAATCAAGAGGAAAATCAACAGGAGAAGCCAAGTGAATGGGGCAGAGAGGGGGAAATAGATCAGGACAATTGAATGTCCGACAGTCGGACACATACGATTTCATTTATTTATAGATATTGTTTATGACACTTTATAAATATTCTTGTATGTTTTTTGTATGCTGTTTCACACTTGCTTTTTATTCTTTTATTCTGATCGAAATAAAGAATTAAATAAATAACTAAATAAATGGCGGAGCAGACTCCATGGGCCGAATGGCCTAATTCTGCTCCTGTGTCTTATGGTCAATGGTCGTGCAACTAATTCAGTAAACTTTAGGGTTGAGGAGTGCATGGCAAAAGAGGCAAAAAGTTTGTGCTGACAGATGGGATAGCTGAGGCGAGCTTACAATCTGATCAGCCAATGCCTGATAAAATTGTGACGAGGACCCCATTCCTGCTTCTAATTCATGCAATCTTACAACATCTTGCAAACTTAATGATTCTGGGTGCTGGAGAACCTGGGAAGGATGCCATGCGCGGTAGCCGGGCATCAGTGCTGGAGGGAAGGAGGAAACAGACTCACTGGTTTCAAAAAGGAATTGGTTAGACACTAGAGAGACCAACATGCAGGCCAGGTGGTCAGGGCATAATGGGAGATGGGAGAGGACAACGTTTCTGCCTGAAGCACTCTAACAGCACTACAGGCAGCACACATTTGATCGCCACTTTTGTGCAGTGACAATTCTACACAGTACATTACTAGAAGTAGAAGAGTGTTACATATGGTGACAGTGCAGGATATGAAATAAAGGTGCACGGGTGAAATGTACAGGTAGAGAGTCAATACACTACCCAAAGTCCTATGGGAAGCCTCTGAGCTGACCGTAGACGTACGAGAAGCTGTGCTGCTGAAGGATGTCGACAGTATGTTTGTTGCACTGACGTTGACTGGCAAGGAAATTCCCGATGATGCATCTATCGCCAAACCTGGTTGTACAATCTCAGGGCTACTGAGGGAGTCGTCAAGAGGGTGCTCACCCTGTACAGTCAGCGGATCTGCCACAAAATCAGAGACAAAAAAGGGTGAAGCAGCATGAGGGAATATTTGAACACCAATCCCACATCATACTTTAGACTTTAGAGATACATCACGGAAACAGGACCTTCGGCCCACCGAGTCCACACCAGCCAGTGATCACCCCGCACATTAGCACTATCTTACAAATCAGGGACAATTTATAATTTTATCCAAGCCAATTAACCTACAAACTTGCACGCCTTTGTAGTGTGGGAGGAAACCAGCACACGCAGAACTCCATACAGACAGCACCCATAGTCAGGATCGAACCCAAGTCTCTGGCGCTGTAAGGCAGTAACTCAACTTCTGCACCACTATGTCACCTTTAAAAATGAATTGTCAACCCCACCCAACCAACAAGGAAAGGCAGGAACGGGGTACTGATTGGCGATGATCAGCCATTGAATGGCGGTGCTGGCTCGAAGGACCGAATGGCCTACTCCTGCGTCTATTGTCTATTGAAACAAAATATACTGCCCAGGTAAGAATAACCATGAGTTCACCCAGAACATTCTTAAAGATTTCCATGAGGTTTGTCATTAAGTAAAACATCACTCAACCAATATTAAAATATGGAAAATGGTGGCAGCAATGCAGTTAAATTACTGAATCAGGAAACCCACAAATTCAAGTGGTCTGGAACCTAAATAGATCGAGGAATTGAGATTACAAAAACAATCATAAAAATGTACATTCTTTGCGCTTGTTATCATCACTGTCTGTTGTTCAACATGGATGTACACTAACGTCTAGAGAGAGAAAATGTGTCACACTCACTGGTCTGGACAAGATGTTGACTACAGATCAGCAGAAATGACTCTCATGGGAAACGGTCCAGCAAGCTGCTTAAAAATGCTGTCTTTCTTACAGCTTGGCTTTCTTCCCAACCAATTGTTCAAGCGCTTTTGATTGCAACATGCGCCTTAATTTAGTTCAACAAAGAAACTGACAAGTTACTAAAGAATGCTTTAGTAACGGTCCATGCAAGCTGCTTAAAAATGTACTAATATGGACCACCTAAGTAAAGCCATTCCCTGTCCAATCGATCCGTACAAAGTTCTTCTCACAAGCACCTGGGGACTGATGGCTAAATTGAGAAATCAATGTAGTTTGTCCACAGAATCTCACCCGACAGACATGCGATCCTATTCCCTGCGTACAGTATATTCCACAGAAGGGCAGAACTAACCCAATGGTGCCATACATTGCTACGAGGTCTGAAGTCTGAATTGAGACCACCACGAAGTCTTGGTTAGTTAGTTAATTAGTTAGAGATACAACGGTGGAAACAGGCCCTTCGGCCGAAGTCCAAGCCGACCAGTGATCACCCGTACACTAGCACTATCCTACACAATAGGGACAATTTTCAATTTTTACCAAAGTCTACACACCAGAGATAATTTACAGAAGCCAATTAACCTAAAAACCTGTATAATTTTGGGATGTGGGAGGAATCTGGAGCACCCCGAGAAAACACAGGGGGTCGCAGGGAAAACGTACGAACTCCGTACAGACAGCACTCGAGGTCAGGATCGAACCCGGATCTCTGGTGCTGTAAGGCAGCAACTCTATCAAATAAAATAAAATAAAATTTATTTATAAAGCACATTTAAAAACAACCCACGTTGACCTAAGTGCTGTACAGACCAGGGCAGGTAGCTAAAATCACAAAAAGAAACAGACATAGGAATGCACACAGCACACAAGTACAACTAATCAGCTCATGGACACAAAACAAAGATCAGCCACATCAGGAGGATTCATACGCTAGTGAATAAAAATAAGTTTTGAGCCTGGACTTAAAAGAGTCGATGAAGGGGGCAGATCTGAAAGGCAGGGGGATGCTGTTCCACAGTCTAGGGGCCGCAACAGCAAAGGCACGGCCACCCCTGAGCTTGGGTTTTATTTTGGAAATGGTACGAAGCTGGAAGAAACTGGCTTTTACTACCGAAATGATTTGCTTGTCAAACTTAAAGGCAGAATCAAATATCACACCAAGGTTTTTGACATGGGGTTTGACAAGGGTGGATAAGTTGCCAAGACTGCTAGTAATCACTTTGATGGAGTCAGGGGGATCAAATAGGTTGACTTCTGACTTGTTCTCATTCAGCTGTAGGAAATTCTGTGCCATCCAACATTTTATGTCCTCAAGGCAGTTCATGAGATTGATTAAATTTGACTGGTTGTTTGGTTTCAGGGGGAGATAAAGCTGTGTGTCATCAGCATAACAGCGGAATGAGATGTTGTGTTTTTGAATGATTTGACCGAGGGGAAGCATGTACATGGAGAAGAGGATTGGGCCTAGGATGAAACCATGTGGGACCCCGCAGGAGAGACTCACTGTGGAAGAGGAAAAGTTGCCTACGTTGACAGAGGAGCTTCTATTTTTGAGGTAGGATATGAAGCAGTTCAATGCAGTGCCATCTACACCAACCCCGAACTGGAGACGGTCAATTAAGATCCAATGTATCGAACGCCACACTGAGGTCACGATGAACCAGGATGGCAGAGTCACCGGAGTCGACAGAAAGGAGCAGGTCATTGTATACTTTCAACAAGGCAGACTCTGTGCTCTGGTAAGCCCTAAAGCCGGACTGGAATCTTTCCAAGATCTTATTGTGGTATAGGTAGGGCAGTAGTTGACTGAGAATAAACTTTTCAAGAACCTTTGACAGGAATGGAAGTTTAGAAATTGGTCTGTAGTTGCTGGGCAAGGAGGGATCTGAAGCAGGTTGGAACGATACCAGTGGTCAGAGAGCTGTTGAAGATAGAGAGGATGCTGGGACCGGCTAGGTCAAAAACATCCTTCAGGAGGGCAGTGGGGACAATGCCGAGGCAGGTTGTCGGTTTCATGGTGGAAACAAGCTTTGCAAGGGAGGATAGCGTGATGGGTTGGAAACAGTCCAATTTAGATGGACAGAGACCAGTGAGACAGCTAGGTCACGGGTGGGGGTTGTTTTAATGTCCTCAACTTTGCTAATGAAAAATTGTAGAAAATCTTCACACTTAGCAGGGGACATATCCAAGCTGGTAATGGGGGCAGGACAGATGACAGAATTTATGGTACTGAATAACACTTTGGGATTATGAGAGTTGTTGGAAATAAGATCAGAAAAGTATTTTGCTCTCGCAGCCTGACTGCTTCCTGATATTTGTGAAGACGGTTTCTCAACAGATCAAAGGAAATTTGGAGCTTATTACACTTCCACTTACGTTCTGATTTACTGCACTTCCTCCTCAAGGCTCTGGTGGTATCATTAAGCCAAGGCTGACCTTTAGGCTTAGGCTTTTTCACTTTAAGGGGAGCGATAGAATTCAGAATGGAAGAGCAAGTGGTATTAAATAAGGGGCCAAGTTCCTCAGTGCTGAGGGTACACAAAATTGCTGGGGAAACTCAGCGGGTGCAGCAGCATCTATGGAGCGAAGGAAATAGGCGACGTTTCGGGCCGAAACCCTTCTTCAGACTGATGGGGGGTGGGGGGGGGGGGGGGAGAAAGAAGGAAAAGGGGAGGAGGAGGAGGAGCCCGAGGGCGGGCGGATGGGAGGGTGGGAGGAGACAGCTAGAGGGTTAAGGAAGGGGAGGAGACAGCAAGGGCTAGCAAAATTGGGAGAACTCAATGTTAATGCCATATGGACGCAAGGTATGGCATTAACATTGAATTCTCCCAATTTTGCAAGCCCTTGCTGTCTCCTCCCCTTCCTTAACCCTCTAGCTGTCTCCTCCCACCCCCCCCTCCGCCCGCCCTCGGGCTCCTCCTCCTCCTCCCCTTTTCCTTCTTTCTCCCCCCCCCCACCCCCCATCAGTCTGAAGAAGGGTTTCGGCCCGAAACGTCGCCTATTTCCTTCGCTCCATAGATGCTGCTGCACCCGCTGAGTTTCCCCAGCAATTTTGTGTACCCTCGATATTCCAGCATCTGCAGTTCCCTTTTGAACACTTCCTCAGTGCTGAGATGGGGAGGAGAAGCCTCAATAGTGCAGGTATTGGAAGCAGCTATGAGAGCCTCAGAGAACATATTGGCAGTCAAAGAGTTAATGTAGCGACAGCAGCGTACAGGGAGATGAGATTCGGTGGAAAAGAAAGGCAAAGATGCATCAAATAAAACAGCACTATGATCCGACAGACAGGCATCAACTACTTCCATATTTGAGATTGGAAAACCAGAAGATAAGACTAGGTAAAGTGTATGGCCTAGCTTGTGAGTAGGTCCAGTGGTAAGCAGTCAGATTGAAAGACTCAACCAGATGCATAAATTCACTTATGAGAGGCTTAGCGGGCCAACAAACATGAATGTTAAAATCACCAAGAATCAGGACACGATCAAAGTTGGACGTAGTGTTAGCGAGGAAATCCGCAAATTGAGTGATAAAGTCTTTGTGTTTTTGGTGGACGATACACAAGAGCAATTTACTGCTCCACTACTATCTCGAGTCATCAGGTCAAACATGACTAAGGAAACTGCCTCTTGATTACAGCCAACTATCCGCTCTCATCTGATGAATCCTGGACGTTGAACAACACTTGGAAATACTGAAATAGTAGCAAGCACAGCATGTTCTCTGAGTGAGGGACTGCAATGTTCTTAGCCAAGAACAGCTTGATAACACCGGCCCTGACAGAGTGGAGCTGCCAAATCCTGAACGGCTTGGCTTGGACCAGTGGCAGGCATTGTGTAAACATGAGTAAACCAGCGTGACCGTGTCCTCAAAATGAGTGCCCACGGCAGAGCTCACTGCAATAAGGAGCCAAAACCCTCACTTTCACACTGAGGACACCCTTCACTGTGTATTGTGGCACTGCCATCAAATGAAATGGGACTGGCTCTGCACAAATTTAGCAGCTCCAAACTTACCAGAAATAACGTACTTCCAATACAATATGCAACCTCACAGCAGAGGACCCTCGCACTACCATTACTAACAAGGCAGAGAATCACCCATTTCAAAGAGTGCAGAAAGCATTCAGTAGTAGCACCAGGCATATTTTCTATAGATCTGGTACCATCCTTCCTTACAGGACCACAGGTGCAAAACAGCAAAAGGCGACATTGCTGAGGGATTCTGCATCAGATGGGTCAGATCAAAAATAATGCAGTACTGCCATATCAGGCTGTGAAGAATAAACTGAATAGCTAGCAGGAGGAGTAGGTGGCTCAAAGAATATCCCCATCTTCAACAATGAGAAGGCCCAGAATGTGAGCATTTCAGTCAGGTGCCAGCAGTACACATGGTGAACCAGAAAACAGAATGAAATTTTGCACTTCTGTGGAGCCTATAGCCTAAGCTGAAATATTCAAACAGACCAAGTTGGAAAATTAACCCTTAAGTATTGGTTTTACAAACCATTGTTAAAATGTCAGTGGACAAGCATTTTGAAGGTGGTGACCATAACACGGTGGCGCAGCAGTAGAGTTGCTGCCTTCCAGCGGCAGACACCCGGGTCCGATCCTGACCACGGGTGTTGCCTGTACGGAGTTGTTTGTTCTCCCCGTGACCTGCGTGGGTTTTCCTCGGGATCTCCGGTTTCCTCCCACACTCCAATGACGTACAGGTTTGTAGACTAATTGGCTTGGTAAAAATTGTCATTTGTCCCTAGTATGTGTAGGATAGTGTTAGCATGATCGTTGGTCGGCGTGGACTTGGTGGGCCGAAGGGCCTGTTTCCACACTGTATCACTAAACTAAACTTGACATATTTTAAGGTGATTATGGAAAGGAGTAAGGATGGTTCGGATGTTGATTTTCTGTACTGCGAGGAGGGCAATCTCAACACCACGAGGCAGGATCTGGTAAATGTAAAGGGATAACAACTACGAGAGTGAGAGACTCGTGTTCATAGCAAGTACAGTAAGTCTAAGGTGAGCTAGATGCCAAGGGAATTGCATGTTTGTTTAAAAGGGAGCATTTGCAAAGCACTGAGAAAGGGTAAGGGCCTTCAAGGATGAGGGGTGCTGAAGAAATAAATTAGAAAAAAATGGGACATTAAAAAAATACACATAAATAAAATCAAGATTAAATCATTTTAAAGCACATTGAGGTGGCTACTTTCTCAAGTCCGTACCATTATCATCGAGTGTCAGGTCTACAACCTCAGCAGATGTTGTTCGGTGCCCAGGCGGAGCCTGGACATTGGAGGGTGTCAGTTTCTTCACAGTGCGGCCAGTCCACGCCCCCGACACCGACGGCCTGTATGGGCGAGAGCAATGAGAGTCATCCAATACTTTCCATGACACATAATATAAATCTGTTTGAACACCTCAAGCAAACTAACATAAACTGAGAAACTGTCACCAACATACGACTAGTCTTTAGTATTACTGCGGAATACACAGAATTAGTAATCACACTTTACCCCCAACCAGAGGTCAACAAGCTTTGCGAAGTAATTGTAGCATCACCATCAGGAGGCTGAACAGAGCGCGTACATCGGCTTACCTTTCATCATCTACAATATTGATGATCTCCACCTCACTGTCACTGGAAGTGATGTTGACTTCTTCACTAACTGGCAAAGACGACCCCGGTAGTGGCTCAACAACCAATATGTCATCTTCATCCATAGGATCTGTGGTGGGAACAATTTTTAAAGATTAAGACACAAACAGCATGAAAACAGGGCTGTTGGCACAACTCGCCCATGCTGACCACGATGTGTATTTCAGCTGGTCCTATTCGCCTGCATTTGTCCCCTAGCCCTCTCTATCTATGTAACTGTAAAATGTCTTTTCATTGTAATTGTACCTGCCTCTGCATTTTGATCTGGCAGCTCATTCCACACACCCAGCGATCTCTGTATGAAAAAATTGCCAACCAGGTCCCTTTTAAATCTTTCACCTCTCACCTTAAACCTACACCCCCCCCCCAATTCTTGATCCACTTATTTTGAGAAGATAAAAAATTGCCATTCACCTCATCTGAGCAACCAGAACTTCACACAATACATCGTGTGGTCTCAACTACTACTTGTACAATTATAACAGGATGAGCCAACACTCATTGCACTGATCAATGAAGGCAAGCATACTAAACAACTTCCTCACCATCCCACATAACCATTTTTGGAGCACTATGTACCTCTACAACACTCTTCAGGGCACTACCATTTCTAGTTTTATTATGTACAATCATTAGGTGGAGCTTTCTGGTCAGTTGCAACCTCTAAATAAATTCTCTAGTCATAAAGCTGGCTATTACTTAATGTGCAATGACCTCCAAGACATTCTAGTTATCTAATGTTCATAACAGGACTAATGTGCCCCAAAATGCCACATGAACACATTTGGTCATACGTCACCAAAGATATTATCTCAATATCATCCATCCCACCCCCACTTAATCTACATCTGAAATTAATTTATATTCTTTCATTCCCATTCTGACATAGTTCATGTTTCTGGTCTGAACCCCAATGGCCCTCATTCCATTAACGCTAAGTATTTCCATCATTTTTATTTCAGATTTCTAGCATCTGCAGGTTTTGATTTTCACTCTACTTCATCTCATGTTAATCCACATTCATCACCCTGATGTGCTTCTACCACCCTCTACTTTGGGTCTGTGAGGTATCTTTGGCATCGGCCAGTCTTTCCTCTGAATTAGAAGGTTCTTGTCCTCATGTTCCACCCAGCATTGAAATCTAGAACATGGAACATAGAACAGGACAGCACAGGAACAGGCCCTTCAGCCCACAATGTCTGTGTGGAACATGTCAATTTAAACTAATCTCCTCTACCTGCAAATGATCTATATCCCTCCATCCCCTGTATATCTATATGCCTGACAAAATGCCTCTTCAATGTCCTTATCGTATCTACATCCGATAATGTAGATGAGGAAAGAGGTTCTGACTATATTATCTTTGCCTTAATTATTGTATCAGGTCTCCCAAAACATTCCAGACAAAACAATCCAAGTTTGTCAAAACTCTCCTGATAGCTAATACTCTCAAACACAGGCAGCAATCCAGTAAACCTCTTCTGCACTCTCTACAAAGGCTCTACATCCGTCCCATAGTGGGGCGACCAGAACTGCAGGCAATACCCAAAATGCAGCAAAACCAAAGTCACAGAAAGCTGCAGACTGACTTTCCAGCTCTTATACACAATGCACTGACCGGTGAAGGCAAGCATACCATACGCCTTCATTACCTCCCTATCTACTTGTGTTGCCACTTTCAGCATCCTCCCCCCACCCCCCGAGATCCCTCTGTACATCAATGCTCATATGGTTCATGACATTAACTATACACTCTCCCCTTACATTAGACCTCCCAAAGTGCAACACCTCAACAACTGCAGCACTGAGGGTGCACAGTTTCTCAGATGTCGGGTGGGCGTAAAAAGCCGTGGCACTATTTTAAAGAAGAGAAGGGTTAATCAACTTTGGTGTTCCGACCAAAGTCATGAATGCAGTCCATCTGAGAATACTTGTTTGTACAAGCTGGCTGTTGTTTCCCACATAACAATAAGTGATTATTTAATAGGTGACCAAAATACATAAGATTGTACAGCATTTTGAAAAGGTGTCAAAGGTCCTGTGTAAATTTGAATGTCTTTACTGTTCCTGGAAGGGCATAATTTTTAGCTCCATTCCCATATAAATCACACGTGTAGTGTCAAGGACCATGTCATCAGCACCAGTTATAAAGCAAAAACAGCTTATCTAGCAAAGTATTTTCTTTCAAAGGCTTAAAATAACATCAGAAGATTGTTGGGTTTGCGACAGTTCTGAACAGTTGATAAAGCTTCTTAACAACATACAATAATCTCTCTGATCTGATGGGCAGTCAGTATTTGCTTGGTGGATGTTAACAGGTGGTCGAATTTGTTTGTTTGACTATCTGCATAATTAATTAATGAGATTCGCATTTTGTAACATCGTTAATTATATCTGTTACCAAGGTAGCAGCATTTCAAGCCCGAGAACTTGCTGACGTTTGGAAGTTTGATCAGAATGTTGAATGGCCCTGGTGCAATAATTGCAGGTGACACTTAATGTTGCCCGGAGGTTAATCCATTAAGTGCAGGTGAATGAAAGGTATTCCTGTGCTCTGAGAAGTGGGGCAAAGCAATGCTTCTAGTGTTTTTTGTTCTTTTGGGTGGCAAGTGGAGGAGTCACAATTTCAAGAAACAATTTATTACATTTCCCAATACAACATCCGTGACAGGGGACGGAGAATAGTTTAGGGAGTTGTACACATGCCAGTTTGAGCACGAGGTAGACAGGTGAATCTCTTTCCACTGGAATCAACAGTCACATCAAACGTGAGGCCCGTAGCTCCCTGGATTACAATCTTTCCTATGATGTCTGTAAAGAGGATCTGCTCTTGCCCTTCCTCACATTGAGATGAGCCCATTCAGTGACTGACGTTGTTGCCAAATAGTGCAGTTGTTTCTCAATGGCTCATTAGAACAGTGCTTGGATTAACGTGGATTCAGAAGAAACTGGGGAGAGTGATATTTTGGAGATGGGAATGTCTTTCCCAAGTTTATCTATATCTTTATCTTTGAAAACAAAAGTAGATACGGCTTGGGAAAACACTCGATCAGGTACAGTGGATTTGTTAAAGGAAAGTAATGTTTGTTACACAAGGATATATTTGAAGTGATGATTTGGTATATTCAGCCTTTCTGGATTTCCAAATGAAGTAGAACATGAACAGAATACATAGCCAGATGAAATGGGATTGTGTAGATTAGGGAAATGTTGACACTATTGAGAGCAATTTGGACTTTGGCATCGAGAACTCGGACATGAAAATTGGTAACAATGAAAGATTGGCACACACAAAGAGGAGTTTTTATTAAATTTCTAAGTTACATCTATTGTGATGAGGAATGTGAGGTGAAGCATTTTGGAAGGATATCAGGAAAGGCAAGTAGATTTAATTAAAAGAACCCTATGATTGTGAATTAGATTGGGGTTTAAACTGATCCGGAAGAGAATAAAAAGCACAAAAAAAGAAAGCTTCTGACAGATACCAAGACTGAAAACAGTGACCAAGTTTGTGGCCAAACACTAGTAAAGTTCATAATGAATATTTAGCATTTTTCTTCACATAACAGTGGAAGATGCAGGCATTAACTTTCAGGAAAAGAATGTGAAGAGTTGGAAATAATGAAGGAGACAAATTAATAACTTACTTATTTAAAAGCTTGTCTCCAGGTAATATCCATCCCAAAGGAAACAAGGCTTTTGTTTAAACAGGGAGCAGGGGATAACACAATTATAGTCCCTCTCTGGTTACAGTAATACCATAAGAGATGTGTTGCCATTTACAGACCACATTGCTGAAAGTTTGAGGATGACCTCAAATACTTTTCCTGGGACACTTCAATAATTAAATAATAAATGGAAATTCTGAACACCTTAAAAGGATTCCAAAGGGAGAGGTAGCACTTGGTCAACAGCACAATATGTCATAAAAAGCTGGAGTAACTCAGGCAGCATCTCTGGAGAGAAGGAATGGGGAACATTTCGGGTCGAGACCCTTCTTCAGACCGCTGAGTTACTCCAGCTTTTTTGTGCCTATCTTTGGTTTAAACCAGCATTTGCAGTTCCTTCTTACACAGCACAATGTCATTCTTGTTCCAATTGATGTGGAGAAGATGCTGCCGACCCACCACCAACTCATCCTGCTGCAAACCTCACCAAGAGGCATTTGCAATGTGTTCTTAAATTGGGAATTCTAACATTGTGATCCAGAGACCAGTAAGGGGCTATCATAGCAAGGATGGCAAGTGTTGTGGAGTGGTTACATCCCCATTTGCCAGCTGTTCTTATGAATCACAGAATCAAACAGCACGGAAACAGGTAGTTCAGCCCATCTCATCCATGCCAACCAGTGTGCACCCTTCCATATTAGCCCAACACACAGCCCTTGGCCCGTATCCTTCCATTAATCGGTGACTGAAGTGTTTAACTAAACAAATGCTGTAATCAATCCAGCTTCATGAACCACCTGTACAGGACCTCGGGGAATGCGTGCTCTTACTAGAGACAACTCAGCATGGATGAGCTGAACATCATCTGTGCCCTTTCTCCTGAGATGCTGCCTGACCCGCTGAGTTACTCCAGCATTGTGTCTATCGTCGGTGTAAACCAGCACCTGCAGTTCCTTCCTACACCCTGAAACATACTGTGTGCCTGAAAGACCTTCATCTGTATGTAAATCTCATGTGCTTATTTAGAATATATAGCTTCTAATCAGCATCCACGTGTTTTAATTGATTTAACATGTCAAAACAAGTTCTTATTATAGTAACTGCCATCCATACAAAACAATTGTACTTTAAATAAAAAGTGGAGGGTCAGGACAAGAGAAGGCAGAGGGAGGAACATTGCTCTCTGAACCTCCCAGCATCACTAGACTCCAGTACAGTAATTCCCTGGGAAGAGCCTGTTCTGTGTGATTACTGTACTGTACCTAGAGGTTCCTGATGGTTGGCCTGGTCGTTGTCACAGGTAATAACCTCATCGAGTTCGGAATTGCTGCTGGAGCCTCCATCGCTGGAGCTGCCTATCCACTGAGGGGTGCATTTCCTGCGGATCACGACCTCCCTCGACCTACGGATTCGCTGCATCTGGTCCTTCTGTTTCTGGGTCCTCTGACATTTCTTCAGGCGAGGCAGCTTTCGAGAGGAAGAGCTCACCGCCTTAACATTGGACCGGCTGCTCTTGACATCCTGGGCCCCGGAAGATGAGGCAGCACCAGCCACGCTTTCCTGGTGTTCCCCTCCAATCCTTTCGGGTGGGTTGGCATCAGGGACCCTGGGAAAGAAAGTCAAATTATTTCATATCGTCATCTACACAATACAAAACCCCATAAATAGGTCCAATGGCAAATTAACCAAAGAACAGGGGGAGGGGATGATAAACCAAGGCAGGTTGAGAGGAGGCTTGATAGTAATATATAAAATTATGAATGGCCTAGATTGGGTAGACAGACAGTCAGAACTTTTTGTCCAGGTGGAAATGTCAAAGGCGGGAAGGTAGCGATTTAAGACGAGAGGGGAAAATTTAAAGGAGATGTTCAGAAGTTTTTGTTTTTACACAGAGAGTGATGGTGCTTGGAACGTGCTGCCAGGGGTGGAGGTAGAGGCAGATATGATAGAGGCATTTAAGAGGCTTTTGGATATGCATATGGATATACAGGGAATGGAGGGACATAGATAACAGACAAGCAGATGATCACATTTCAATGTGCCAACTGGCACATGTGATAAATAAATGTATCTTGTGAGATTAGTCTAACTTGACATCATGTTCAGCATGGAAATTCTGGACGAAGGGTTCCTGTGCTGTAGTGTTCAATGCTCCATATTAAAGGCGCACAATTGCTTTTGGGTTCAGTAGTTTAAGGAAGCAATAATGGAACAAGTTTTTAGATCTGTCATTGCATAATGAAAAATGATTAAATAATAACCTGGCAGTTAACAGGCCATAGGGGAAAAGTGATAGGATAAAAATTGCTACAAAAATCTTATATTCTTCAAACTGAAACCAATGTCTTAAAGCAAAGTACAACAGCATGCGATGAGAGTTGCCGCTGAAATATTGGGCTAACATAAAATTTATGAAATGCAAATGTGAGTTGACTCTATGCCAGAACTGGAGGGCTTAAGTTGTAAGGATGGGCTTGTTAGACTAGATCTTTTCTCACACCCAGCACAGAAACTGACTGTTCAGCTCAACTTGTCCATGCTAACCAAGAAGCCCATCTAACCTGGTCTCATTTGCCCGTGTCTGGCACAAATCGCTCCAAACCATTCCAATCCATGTACCCTGTCTAAATGCATTCTCTGGCAGCTTCATCCATGTACGTGCCACCCACTGTGTGAAAAGATGCCCCGCGGGTCTCTTTTCAAACTTCCCCTTTTCACCTTAAACCTATGTCCTCGTGTTTTTGATTCCCCAACCAGGGGAAAAGGACTATGGCCACTCATCTGTTTGTAGTGCAAAAGGCTGAGTGTGGTGTTACAGAGGTATATAAAATCAAGAGGGGCATAGATAAGGTGAAGTAAGTCTTCACCCCAGGCTAAAAGAGTCTAAAACCAGAGGGAATAGGTTAAAGGTCAGAGGGTAAGATTTAACAGGGACCCAAGGAGCAATATTTTTCTACACAGAGGGCAGTTGGTATATGCAACAAACTGTCATTTGAAATGGTAGTGGTGGGTACAATTACATAGAAAAATGGGTGCAGAAGTAGGCCATTTGGCCCATCGAGCCATAACCATTCAATATGATCATGGCTGATCATCCAAAATCAGAACCCCATTTCTGCTTTCCCCCCCCCCCCCCCCATATCCCTTGATTATGGTATTTGGAGAAGTATATGCATAGGGAAGATTTGGAGGGGCATGGACAAAGTGCAGGCAAGTGGGACTAGTTTGGTTAGACAATTTGATCAGCATGGATGAATTGGGTGAAGGACACATTTCTGGACTCAAAAGTAAAAAGAAGCAATGGCTAATATTTTTTAAATAAAGATGCAAAGATTCAAAATAAAAGGTGTAGCCATAGCAAACAGATTCATAATGTTGGCAAGAACAGCAAGTCTGACAGGAGGGAATATGTTGTAACCTAGCAGTGATAACAAAAACAAAAAGAAGAATGGCAACAATTCGCAAGAAATAAAGTGCGTGTAAGAGCTAGATAGGGCTCTTAATGATAGCGGAGTCAGGGGATACGGGGAGAAGGCAGGAATGGGGTACTGATTGGGGATGATCAGCCATGATTCCATTGAATGGCGCTGCTGGCTCGAATGGCCTACTCCTGCACCTATTGTCTATAAGAGCTACCATAGATATTGAGTCAGAGTTGTACAGAATGGCTAGCACGGATACAGGCCCTTTGGCCCACCTTGTCCGTGCCGACCAAGTTGGTTGATTGGACTAGTCCCTTTTGCGTTTGTTTGGCCCATAGCCCTCCAAATCCTTCTTATCCATATGTCTGTCCAAATGCCCTTTAAAAGTCATCATTTTATCCTCTACCTAAACTTCCTCTGGCAGTTCATTCTGGATACAGACTAGCATCTGAGTGAAAATGTTGCCTGAAGTCTCTCTTAAATCTCTCTTCTCTCAACTTAGGCCTATGTCCCTCTAATTTTAGAATCCTTTATCCTGGCAAAAAAGACCAAGCATTCATTTTACTCATGCCCTCGTGATCTTTTACACTGTAATAAGGTCACTCCGCAGCCTCCGATACTCCAAAGAAAAAGTCACAGCCAATCCAATCTCTCCCTCTAACACAAGCCTACAAGCCTTTCCCAACTTAATGACATC
This sequence comes from Amblyraja radiata, assembly GCF_010909765.2. Classification (NCBI taxonomy): domain Eukaryota; kingdom Metazoa; phylum Chordata; class Chondrichthyes; order Rajiformes; family Rajidae; genus Amblyraja; species Amblyraja radiata. Next base: position 12,424,811 of record NC_045984.1, read on the forward strand.
CTTCCTCTAGCTGAGCGACCAGAACTGCACATAGTATTTCATTAAATGTGGTCTAACTGATGCCTTGTATAGTTGCATCTCAAGTTTAACCTCCATCTACCCTATTTTTCATCATCCTTTTATGTTTTCTAATGCACTATTTCCTATTTTCTGACCTGCTACCAATCCTCAACATTGCAAATAGTTTTCAACTTGATACTATAATTCGGAAGCAGTCCAGGTCCACTACTTCTGGCAACAAGGCACAGCCAACACACATCACAGTCAATTTGATCAAATTCAAGTCTAGAGGAAAGAACACTATAGAAACACTTTGCCCCACTGGAACTTTCACATTCACAAAAATGTATATAGGTAGTTATGCTAACATTGGCTTTCATAACAAATTGCATATAATGCGATTTATTAAATAGCAAACTTGTTGTTTTATGCGGGCCTATTTGTTTATAACATGATATTTATTGGAAACGAGAGAACCACTTGCAATTGATTTTGGAATTTGTCAAGCAGAAAAAATGCTGTCTTAATTATAAGACAATCAAGGGGAAAAAATATTTTAATGTAACCTCCCCATAGTAATCAGACACCGTTGCCTCTAAAGAACGCCAATGCCCAACAGAGTTCCCTTTTCAGTATTATAATGTTAAAATCTAGTCTGCATTTCTTTTAACAGTGATTAACTCGGCTTAAATCTGCCCATTTTTGTTGGCTTAGCTTGTAACCTCCCTGCAGACACTATTGTCTCATAAGAACAACCTGTCAGTTTCACGAGTGTCCATTGAAATTGACAAGCAATCGCTTCTATTGACACGTGTATTGATACTCTATTGACCAATGTTACTTTGAGTCATTAGTATTTTCTGCAGTAACAAATGTAAACTTGTAATTGTTAAAAAAGATCTCTACTTCAAAAATCCTGAGAAATAACTTATTGCACACCCGAAGCTCTCTAGGCCTTTTCCCATTGACAGATACAATTGTCTTTATGACACGATTTTCTATAACACAACTTTTCTTAGGAACCCAACAATGTTATAGTAGAAGGTACACAAAATTGCTGGGGAAACTCAGCGGGTGCAGCAGCATCTATGGAGCGAAGGAAATAGGCGACGTTTCGGGCCGAAACCCTTCTTCAGACTGATGGGGGGTGGGAGAAAGAAGGAAAAGGGGAGGGGGGGGAGGAGCCCGAGGGCGGGCGGATGGGAGGGTGGGAGGAGACAGCTAGAGGGTTAAGGAAGGGGAGGAGACAGCAGGGGCTAGCAAAACTGGGAGAATTCAATGTTAATGCCATAAGGACGCAAGGTCCCCAGACGGAATATGAGGTGCTGTTCCTCCAATTTCCGCTGTTGCTCACTCTGGCAATGGAGGAGACCCAGGACAGAGAGGTCGGATTGGGAATGGGAGGGGGAGTTGAAGTGCTGAGCCTCCGGGAGTTCAGGTAGGTTTTTGCGGACTGAGCGGAGGTGTTCGGCGAAACGATCGCCCAACCTACGCTTGGTCTCCCCGATGTAAATCAGCTGACATCTAGAGCAGCGGATGCAGTAGATGAGGTTGGAGGAGATACAGGTGAACCTTTGTCGCACCTGGAACGACTGCTTGGGTCCTTGAATGGAGTCGAGAGGGGAGGTGAAGGGACAGGTGTTGCATTTCTTGCGGTTGCAACGGAAAGTGCCCGGGGAGGGGGTGGTGCGGGGGGGGAAGGGAAGAATTGACGAGGGAGTTGCGGAGGGAGCGGTCTTTGCGGAAGGCAGACATGGGGGGAGATGGGAAGATGTGGCGAGTGGTGGGGTCACGTTGGAGGTGGCGGAAATAGCGGAGGATTATGTGTTGTATTTGGCGGCTAGTGGGGTGAAAGGTGAGGACCAGAGGGACTCTGCCCTTGTTGCGAGTGCGGGGATGGGGAGAGAGAGCAGTGTTACGGGGTATGGATGAGACCCTGATGTGAGCCTCATCTATAATGTTATAGTAGAACTACCTGCACATCCCCAGTACAAGTATCAGTATCTAATTCCTCCATTCAGAACCCACAGCACATATAGTGACGCATATTCACTGCATGTAGTACGTAGCGGTGTCCCTCTTACAATAGACACAACAGACAATAGGTGCAGGGGTAGGCCATTCGGCCCTTCGAGCCAGCACCACCATTCAACGTGATCATCCCAATCAGTACCCAGTTCCTGCCTTCTCCCCATATCCCCTGACTCCGCTATCTTTAAGAGCCCTATCCAGCTCTCTTGAAAGTATGCAGGGAACCGGCCTCCACCGCCCTCTGAGGCAGAGAATTCCACACTCACAATTCTGTGTGAAAAAGTGTTTCCTCATCTCCGTTCTAAATGGTTAAAGGGGCTGTACTACTGCGGCGACCTAATCTGCAAGTTTAGAAGAGTTTGCCCTCGACTCAAACTCGGAGCATGGTCGACACGTGGTCCTAGGAGGTCACTGGAACTCTCCTTCATGCTCGATGGACGTTCCCGAATACTCGCGGCCTCAGCTAGGTCGCAGAAAAATTTTCAGCGAGTAAAATTTGGTCGTCATGGTTCTTTTTTAACTCGTAGTGCAGTGGAGTGGGGTCGCTATTTAGTTACAGGCAATCTCCTTCACTGACCGGGCATTTTGATTGGCTCATTGGAGTTTTCTGGACCAAGGAAACCCGACCGGTAGGATAAATGCCCGCTAAACTTCATTACAAGTTGTCTGGCTTGTTAAGACACTCATCTTAACTCGCCGATTAGGTTGCCGCAGTGGGACTACTCCTTTACCCCTTATTCCTAATCTGTGGCCCATGGTTCTGGACACCCCCAATGCCAGGAACATGTTTCCTGCCTCGAGCGTGTCCAAACCCTTAATAATCATATGTTTCAATAAGATTTCCTCTCATCCTTCTAAATTCCAGAGTATACAAGCCCAGGCGCTCCATTCTCTCAGCATATGGCAGTCCCGCCATCCCGGGAATTAACCTTGTAAACCTACACTGCACTCCCTCAATAGCAAGAACGTCCTCCCTCAAATTAGGGGACCAAAACTGCAAGCAATACTCCAGGTGTGGTCTCACTTGGGCCCTGTACAACAGCAGAAGGACCTCTTTGCTCATATACTCAACTCCTCTTGTTATGAAGGCCAACAATTCGCTTTCTTCTTGGAAGTGTCCAGGCTGTTTTTATATGCACACAAGCCAAGAAGCAAGGGTCAAAGACTGCAAGGATCCGTACTTATGCACTGTCCCTTCACTAAAAAGATTACACACCTGATGTGTTGGTACTAATATCACCAAGTGTTCAAGGGGTACTCCAGATATGTTGCCCGACCCGCTGAGTTACTCCAGCATTTTATGTCCATTTTAATGTCCTAACGGGTGTCTGGGGTTATGGGGAGTAGGCAGGAGAATGGGGTTAGGAGGGAGAATAGACCAGCCATGGTTGAATGGTGGAGTAGACTTGTTGGGCCAAATAGCCTAATTATGTTCCTATCACTTATGACCTTATGATCCATTACGTGGTTGAATAAAAATTGTTCACCTGACCTAACAACTGATTTAGGCAAATCCAAATGGGGCTCAGAACTGGAAGTTGTACCAGCATATGTATTCCTTTGCAAGTAGATCATTTGAATAAATAGTGCTGCATAGTGTTTTGAATGGCCATGAGCAAGTGGGGGAAAAAATTATCAGGTGACCCTGTGTGATTAAAAATATTATACCTGCTTATACTTCCAACCAACAAATTGGTGTTTAACCAACATTATTCTCCAGTTCTCTCCTTTCAATCAGATTGTTTGTTAAGCTTGTTGCTCCTACCTGTCAGTCCCCGTCCACATCATCATTCTCCCCTCATTCTTCTCTGATAGAAGTTCATCAGATTCGGCTAGGTTGATGCTGGAAGATGGCGATGTCTCACCCGCACTGGAAGAGTCGTCGCTTGTGTAAGTATAACTTCGTACAAGGTGCCTGTCAGTTTGCAAAGCAAGTTTGAGTTCCTTTGAGAAGCTGGAGTGTTCAGGGTTCAGACACTCCATCCATTGGACAGGCTGCTGTTCTTTCACCTCTGGACTCAAAGGCACCTGGTTGCTGTCTTGAATAATACCATTATATGGCAAAGGGCAAGAACCATCCAAGCCAGCTGGTGGTGTTGTTCCCTTGAGTTCTTGCTCTGTGCTGGAAGCAAGGGGAATCTCTGGCAATTCTGCTGTTGGTTCCATTGTCAACACGACACCAATGTTAAAGAAACCTATAAGGCAAAATATGCGTAAAAAACATTCTACAGCACAAAAGTATCTGTAATTCAAATGCATTTGACTGCATCCTTTCCCAAGCAATTTCTCCAGTTTTAGATTTACATCCAATCTTGCCGTTAGAGCTATGCAACATGGAAACAGACACTATTTCCCAACATGACCAAGTTGCCTACCCGGACAAGTCCCATTTGTCTGTGTTTGGCCCATATACCTCTAAAACCTTCCCATCTTGTGATTGTGACACCTCTGCCAGAACTGCACTAACCAAAGTAATTTTTCACAGTAACAACGTATTTGCCAAGTTTATACTCAATACCCCGACCACTGAACCCAACCTTCTTTACCACCTTATCCACTTGTGTTGCCACTTTCAGGGAGCTGGGAATTTGCACCCATGCGAGGGGTGGAATAGGCGGAGGGGGGAAGGGGTGGAATAGGCGGAGGGGGGAAGGGGTGGAATAGGCGGAGGGGGGAAGGGGTGGAATAGGCGGAGGGGGGAAGGGGTGGAATAGGCGGAGAGGGGGATAGGCGAGGAGGAAATAGGCGGGAATGCATAGGGAAGATGAGATAGGGAGCAACATGAGATGGGGTCGGGGAGGAAGGAGTGGGGCGAGGGGGGAATTGGCAGGAGGGGCAAAGGGGGGGGGGCAGTCATAGGGAAGACGAGACGGGGTTGGGGAGGGAAATAGGCGAAGGAAGGAAGGAAGGGGCGGGGCACCGGTTGGGGGGGCAGGGAAGGGTGGAGCGGGAGTGTGGAGTGCGGGGGGGTCGTGCACGGCTGCTGCCGCCTGCCCCCCACCCGGTCACGGTCCCGGTCCCAGTCCCGGCGGCGACACTCACCGCTCCCACCCCCGCGATCCGCCACGGCCCGGACTCCTCTCACTGTGACCTCACTTCCGGGCTGGCTGTCGGACACAAGGAGGAGCCGGCGGGAGGCAAGAGGTGTCGCGTCCGCATTCTGGGAGGACCGAGGCAGTCCTCCAGGCCCCCCTCACGTCCCATTCACACACCCCCTCCCCCGGGCGCGGAGCGTGCGTGTGGTGAACGCTGTGGCCGGGAGCGGGGGAAGCCCGCAACATGCCAGCCAACCGTGGGCAAAGCTGGGAGGTCGGGGTGTTCCTCGGCCGACACCACACGGCTCCGGCCGGAAACAGTTGTCAACCCGAAGGGGAATGCGGCAGCTGGCCAGCCCGCTGATTGACACCGGCAGCTGCCAATGGGCTGCGAGCAAGAAGGGCCCTTCCGGTCGGCGGGGGGGCGGGCCCTGCAACCGGAGGGCCAATGAGAGCGCGGCGACCGCGGCTTCCGGCGGAGCTGGGCGCGGGAGGCGGGTGGAGGCGGCCATGGCGAAGACCTACGACTATCTCTTCAAACTGCTGCTGATCGGGGACAGCGGCGTCGGCAAAACCTGCGTCCTCTTCCGCTTCTCCGAGGACGCGTTCAACACCACCTTCATCTCCACCATCGGTAGGGAAAGCGGCCGGATGGATGGGGCGCGGGGCCTGCGGCTGTTTCCGGGGTGCTGGGGCCCAGGGTGCAGCGATGGCCGGGGTGCGAAGGTCAGCGTCCGGGGCTCCCTTGAGAGCCGAGCCCGCGGGCAGCTGCTGCTCGGGTGGTTCGCGCCGATCCGCGGAGCCTTCGCTGATACTCGGGGGAGTTTGTCCCCGGTCCCCAGAGCTGCGGGCTCTCAGGCCGGGGATCAGCAAGGCAGGCGGAGGTGTTTCATGTTCTTAGCTTAGTCGTCACCAGGCGTTTCTTTCCTGACGACATCACTTCACCTTAACATAAATCCTCCCGCGGGGCAATTCACAGAAGCCAATTAACCTACAAACCTGCACATCTTTGGGATGTGAAGTACCCGGGAGGAAACCCACGCGTCATAGGGAGACCGTGTAAACTCCACGTTGGCTGCATCCGAGGTCAGATTGAACCGGGGTCGATGGAGTTGTGAGGTAGCTGCTTCACTGTCTGGGGGAGGAGGTGGCATTTAGTTAGGCTGCCCGGTTTATTGGGGTTATCCAGTGTTGCCTCCCTTCCGCATAATACAGGGATGATGGAGCGTGTCTTTTAGGTTCTCTGTAATGTCAGCATCAACAGGTTAGTGAACATCTGCTCTGTATTACCTCTGACAGTGATTAACTTGGCTTAAACCTGTCTACTTTATCTGCTTCACAAGATCGGGGAGCTTGTTGAGGATTTTTACCGTCCTAGTTTACAGGTATTTGAGCTCGGAAACGAGATCCAATCTGTCTTCAGACCATGTCACAGTATGTTACTGCCAAAATTGATTTTATTATAACTGGTTATCGTTTGGTAGTTTTAGTACATAGATTAATTAGAATTTACAATCACCATTCCTGCTACATACATTGTGATTATTAAGGAAGCACTGTGTTAAATCAGGAAAATTAACTTTTGGAGAGACTGTGGTGATGACATGTTGAAGACCACCTTTGAGCATTGGGGTATTGTGATATTTGTAAGACTTGCAGTATCTGTATCTATTTTTGTCACTTTTTTAAATATTTGGGGAACAGGGTAACTGAGATGGGCAAATTGGCAGTCACGGACAAGTTGGGATGAAGGGCCATATTCTGTGCTGTCCACCTCAATGACAAATTGTTTTGTAATAACATTCTGGTTTTACAGTACACTGTCTAAGTGGCACCTGAATTTAGGTGAAAAATTTAGGTTTTGGGGATTTATTTGAGTTTCCAGATGCAGAAGTTTGTTTGCAAATAGTGTGTAGCATGAAGCTGTAGATGAGAAAGATGTTGTAACAGGTATTATTCAATTTGGTGCAAATTGATAAATGTAACATTTTATTTAAAATTACTGAACTTGATTTCTTTCTTCTCAGGTATTGACTTTAAGATCAGAACGATTGAGTTGGACGGAAAGAAAATCAAACTGCAGATATGGTGAGGATGTGGTCTATTTTCACCAGGATCTGCTAAATTTTTGCTTTGCAATCATTGCACATAGAACATTTTAAAACATTGTAGTGTTCATCGGCTGTTTGATCAAATTCAATGTGGTTTTATTCAGTGAATGTTTTGCCTTTGGAGAAATTTTGATACTCTAGCTGTCAGTGAAACAATGTATTAAATTTGCAGTTTGAGGTAATTGATCTATCTTCCCACGTAAACGCTTGAAAAAAAAGTTTGCATTTATATGTGCCACCTGTTATATGTATAAAATACCACAGCGTTGAGATGAAGGAAATGGCATTTGAATTGTGGTTTTGTCTGAAATATGAGTGAGAGCACAATTTTAACAGTTTAAGTTAGTGATGCACAGCTGATTGAATTGGAGCTGATGAATTTTGATAACAGGATCCTTCAAGTGCCATGAGACTAACTCGGATCAGCAATCAATTGGAAGGGTCCCTTACCCATTGCTTTGCCATTGTGCCAGCACCTCTGGCGGGAAGTGGTGGGACAGGATACATTCAAGGATTATTGTTTAGTCTCTGAATCTAATTCAAAGTTGTACTTGGAATCAAATGAGCACAAGTCAGTAAGCTGCAGTGCAGACTGTAGGACTTGCCTGGTTTAGACATGAATCTCCTTGAAAAGTACTGAGTTTAGAAAGTGTGCCGCACAGTTTTGATGCAAATGTCTGTTGCTGTAATTTCCGAAATGACATTAGTGATAGGATATTGGAACAATCCAGTAGTTTTAAGTTCATCAATACTGAGTGGGGTTTTTATTTAATTCAAGAGTATTCAGTTTAAATTTCCTAGCTGTAATAATGGTGGGCGTTACTCTGAATCATTGGTTTTGGACTCTGAACTGCTGGTGCATAATTTGGCCAAGGAGCAGCAAGAAGTTGGAGACACGTAATGGAGATGGACAAAGGCTGATTTTATTGAAAGCAATGTATTCATTGTATGCTCAATTTTCATAGTTTGTTGCAGGACTGCATCTCTATAGCTCGCCACCATGATGTTACTGTGAGAACATAAGACGCCTTTTAATGCAGCTTCACATTTAAACGTGCTTCACACTGACTTTGTGTTTATGGTGTTCTGTTTGTAGAGCCAGTCGATTGGATTGAAAAGGGGAATCAGTGGGGCAAATGGAGGACATGAGATGCCTCTGGCAGATAAGCCAGAGGAGAATGTTAACAGCTTCTACATATACTAAGGGCAAAGAGGCAACTAGGAAGAGAATAAATATACTTAAATATCAAGGTGGTCCTCCATGTGGGGAGCTATGGGAGATGGGCTAGGCCTTAAATTAATATTTCTCCTCTATTTAATGTGGAGAAGGTCATATTGTAGTCTTGTAGGTCTGTGTCCAAGATGGCTGCCGTGAAGAGGGAGTGGACGCTGGCGCGATTTGGTTGCCGCTGCTCCCTCTTCACACTGTGTTTTTGATTTTCTGTTTTTGGATTGAATCCTGTTTTTAATTTGTGTCTCTGTGATGTCCTTATTGTTATATTCCGATTATATGTTTACTATGTAAGGTGTCCTTGAGATTTTGTATGAAAGGCGCCCATTAAATATAAAATTTATTATTATTATTATAAAACCTTGGGATTAAGGGAAATTAATAGTGATGACAAATCCAAAAAATAAAGATGAGGCGCTGACGGTCTTAAAGCATGCTGGGGTCAATAAATACTCTGGGCCTAATCAAGTTTAGTTTAGGGATACAGCACAGAAACAGGCCCTTCAGCCCACCGGGTCTGCGCCGACCAGCGATCCCCACACATTAACACTATCCTACAAACACTAGGGACGATTGTTACATTTACCAAGCCAATTTACCTACAGATGCTGCGCCTCTGTAATTTCTTCCCTGACTTCCCACAATACATCTTTGGAGTTATGTTATTATTTATTTATTTTGTATTTAACCTTTATTTAACCAGGATAAGTCTCATTGAGATTAAAAATCTCTTTTACAAGAGAGTCCTGGCCAAGACAGGCAGCAGCACAGTTCCACAGTTACAGACAATAATTTAAAAAAACAACAGAGAACATATAAATAGAGTCACAGTCAGATTCAAATTCAGCAGGGGTGTTAAAATTAACAGCAGACTCAGCAGAGCCTGGGCCTGGGTTAGGTTGAACATTCCCTGAAATCATATTTGTAAAACAAACAGACACAGTTAGAGACAGGAGGAGACGTGTGCTGCCATCTTGGATTTTTGCCACAGAAGATGTCGAGACGGTGCATGTTAGGTTATGTGTATGTTAGGTTATTGTGGGAAGTCAGGGAAGAAATTACAGAGGCCCAGCATCATTGTTAGCCAAGTGTAAGGCATCAAACTGCAGGGGACCACAGTAAATAAATAATTCCCTTTATTTAAGAGGGTCTGCAAGAACAAGCCAGTGAACTACTTGGTGTAGAGATTAACATAGTAATGGGGAAAGTTACTGGAGGGGATTCTGAGGGACAAGATCAATGTGTTTGGAGAGGCAAGGAATTAGGGAATTTTGGCATAGCTTTGTGTGTGGAAATCCTGTCTCAAATTTGAGAGTTTTTGAAGAGGTGTCAAAGAAGATTGATGAGAATGGACAATATCCTCGACAGGGTCCCACAAGGCACATTAATCCAGAAGGTTAGATTTTATAGGATTCGGCGTCAGAAGCCAATTAGATATGAAATTAGATGAGTGGTAAGTGCCAGAGGGTGGCAGTGGAGGGTTGATATTCAGTTTGTCGGCTTGTTACCAGTGGTGTGCTGCAGGGATCGGTGTTGAGTCCACTGTTGTTTGTAAGCTATATTTAATAAGTTGGCACGGTTAGTAAGTTTGTGGATCATACGTTTATGTGATAGGAGCAGAATTAGGCCCATCGTCTATCAAGTCTACCCTGCCATTCAATCGTGGCTGATCTATCTCTCCCTCCTAACCCCATTCTTTTGCCTTCTCCCCATAACTATGTAGCATAGTGAAGAGTTTCTGCGGTTACATGATCTAGGTGAACTGATGAAATGGGTCAAGTACTGGCAGATAGAATTTAACTCTGGCAAGTGCGAGGTGTTGTGTGTTGGTAAATTAAGCCAGGGCAGTACTTGCACGGTTACATGGTAGGATCCTGGAGAGTGTTTTTGAAAAGAGAGACCTCGTGGTACAGGTGCATAGTTCCCTGAAAGTGGAGATGCAAGTAGACAGGGTGGTGAAGCTTGCATTCATCAGTTAGAGCATTGAGTACAGGAGTTGGAACATCATGTTACAATGCTACATGTCATGAAGTATTATGTGTCGTTTTCCTTGCCCATCCCGGGATGTCATTAAGTTGGAAAGGGTGCTGAAAAGATTCACAAGGATGTTTCTGGGACTAAACAACTTGAGTTATCAGGGGAGGTTGGGAACTTTCTTCCCTGGAGCATAGGAGGTGGTATTAAACTTATTTAAAATCCTGAGGGGAATAGATATGGTTAGAGGAGTCAAAAACTAGAGGGCATATTTTAAGGTGAGAGGGAAAACATACAGGTAGACATAGATAGGGTAGAGTAGACAGTCAGAATTTCCCCCCAAGGGTGGAATTGTGACACTAGAGGGGATAGCTATAAGGTTGGAGAGAGAATGTTTATTGAAGATGTACGGGGCAAGTTTTTTCCTAAGTGGTGGGTGCCTGGAACGCATTGACAGGATTGGTGGTAGAGACAGATACGACAGATAAGAGGCTTTTGGATGGGCACATGGAAGTGCAGGGAATAGAGGGATATGGATATGGATATACAGGGCTCCCGCAACGGCGACTTCTCCCGCCCGAGTTGCGGGGTTGAAGAGCACCTGAGCGGGGCCTACATCACCGCCCCACGCGGCTTGGAATGGCGGCGGGAGTTTTGCGAGCGCACGCCGGGGGCTCTAACATCAAGAACCCGGTGTGCGGCCTTGCATCACCCGGCGTGGCTTAAATGGCCACGGGACAATCGCCATCGCCCGCCGGGGGCTTTGACTTTGACTCTGACATCGGGGGGGGGGGGGGGGGTGCCGGGGAGGGAAAAGTTTTTTTGGCCTTCCATCACAGCAATGTGATGGATGTTTATGTAAAATATGTTGTGTCTTGGGTCTATTTGTTTGTAATGTATGGCTGCAGAAACGGCATTTCGTTTGGACCTCAAGGGGTCCAAATGACAATAAATTGAATTGTATTGTATTGTATTGGATCATGTGAATGTAGATGAGATCAGTTTAACTTGGCATCGTGTTCGGCTCAGACTTTGTGGGTCGAAGGCACCATTCCTGTGTTTTACTGTTCTATGTAAAAAGGAGCTGAGAACAACTTTTAAAGAGAGGACGGTGGGTATATGGAACGAGCTGCCTGAGGCAGCAGCTTCTTCTTTCGTGCCCTTATGCTATATAGTGGCTCACCACTGCTGTACACATCGTTGCGCTATTGGAGTGTTAAGTGCAAGGTCAGCAGTAGTACATGGATTATCCAGCAATGAGCATTGCAGTAGGTGTTGCATTGTCTGGGTCCGTGTGCCACAGTCACAGGTTGTTGTACCCTCGATGTAGCCCCATTTGTGCATTGTCACCCTTGACCGCTCGACCCCGGTTCGCAGTTGGTTGAGACATCTCCAGTTGAGCCAGTGTTCATCAGCACCTGGTGGTAAGCGCTCTGCTGCTTGTATACCCATCTTGGTGGAAATAGGGGCAGCTGTAAAGATGGGTAGCATTAGTGTTTAAAATACATTTATACAGATAGATGGATAGTAAAGGCCTTGGTGGATATGAGTCATAGCTCAGGATATGACTAGCTTGGGTAAATATCAAGATCTGCATGGATGAGTTGGGCTGAAGGGCCTGCTTCCGTGCTGTATAACTCTTTCTATGGTTAGCTCAGGGGCTGGAGTTCTGCTTTGGTGAGCAAAGGTCTGAAATTATACGGTTGATTGAACTGATATGGCTACCACAAAGATTTCAGCTGAGCCTTGGCTGATAAGTTTCTGCTGAATTCTTTGTTGGATCACCTCACTGGTTATCAATGTGCAATGTACAAATTCTCTTAGTGACTGCATGTGTTTCTCTGCTCCAGTTTCCTCCCACAACACATGGTTGTCGGTAGGTTAATTGGCCATTATAGACATCCTCTAACCTGTAGTTAGTGCTGAAATCTGGGTGTAGTTGATGAGAAAGTGAGAGTGTAAATGGTTGCTTGATGATTTGTGTGGGCTAAAGGCCTTGTTGCCCTACCACATGAGAGCACAACCTTGCACTTGGGGATTGCTTTGGGTTTAAGCTTTCAACCCACTGTCATAAGATTAAACTACAATCTTCAGCCTTGATTTTGTAGAGGACAGAATCTTGGCCTTCCCAGTCTTCACTATCCAAGCTGCTTCATTTCTGCACAGTTAACAACTGAACAATAAAGCTATCTTTGTTTGTGGGTCTTCCATTAAGAATGGTAATTTGTATCATGTGACTTTGTTGGTGCTACTTGTCAATTAATTTGTTTGTTCTAAATAATCTTAATACAATTTATGCTCAAGGATTTTCTTGCATGTTACTTTCGGGTCCTTGGAGCAACCAAAAAAGCATCCATCCCAGAAATCTTGATTTAGAAATACAGCAAGGCAGGAGACTCTTCGGCCCACTAAGTCCATGTCACCATCAATCACCCGTTGACACTAATTCTGTTATCCGACTTGGGGCATTTCTTTTACTGAGGCCAATTAACCTACAAACCAGCACGTCTTTTGGATGTGGGTGGAAACTGGAGCACCTGGAGGAAACCCACACGGGCACAGGCAGAACGTTCAACCTCCACACAGACCGCACCCGTGGTCAGGATTGAACTCTGGCCACTGACGCTGTGAGGCAGCAGCTCTACTGGCTGCACTACTGTGCCCAATTGATGTGTGGGAAAGCAGCGGTGTTCCATGACACACCCTGCATGGTAGAGTTGTGGTAATGTAAACTAATGTGGCTTAATCAACAAAGTGCTTGATACTCGGAGAGCAATGGTTTTCTAGTTTAGACAAGAGAACGGGTTATGATCTAAATGTGATGAAGCATGACAGGAAAAGAAGAGCGTCAGATTCTAATTAAATCTCTTCAAATACCCTAGGGACACAGCTGGCCAAGAACGGTTTCGGACGATCACCACCGCGTACTATCGAGGTGCCATGGTAAGTCAATTTTACATCAGCTTCATAGAGTCATAGTATATTAACTGTCCTGAGTAAATGCAGCCGTAAAAAGTCGGCATTGTTTGCGATGGGAAGCTACTGTTTGCCATTTGTTGGAACAGGATTCCAACATTTTCGCCACCTCCAACGGGATCGCACTACTGGCCACATCTTCCCATCTCCACCCCTTTCTGCTTTCCACAGAGACCGTTCCTCCGAAACTACCTGGTCAATTTGACCTTTCCCACCCCCTCCCCGGGTACTTTGCCCAGCAACCGCAAGAGATACAACATCTGTCCCTTTACCTCCCCCCTCGACTCCATCTAAGAGCCCAAATAGACTTTCTCGGTGAGGCAGAGGTTCACTTGCACCTCCTCCAACCTCATCTACTGTATCCGCCGTTCCAGGTGTCATACTTCTCTACATCGGCGAGACCAAGCGCAGACTCGGCGATCGTTTCGCTGAACACCTCCCCTCAGTCCGTTCTAACCTCCTGATCTCCCGGTGGCCTAGCACTTCAACTCCCCATTCCCAATCTGACATTGTCAGAGTGAGTCCCAGCACAAATTGGAGGAACAGCACCTCTTATTTCGCTTGGGTAGGTTACACCCCAGTGGTTGGAACATTGACTTCTCTAACTTCAGATAGCCCTTGCTTTCTCTCTCCATCCCCTCCCCTTCCCAGTTCTCCCACCAGTCTTACAGTCTCTGACTACATTCTATCTTTGTCCCGCCCCCTCCCCTGACATCAGTCTGTAGAAGGGTCTCAACCCGAAAAGTCACCCATTCCATCTCTCCAGAGATGCTGCCTGACCCGCTGAGTTACTCCAGCATTTTGTGTGGATTCCCTCCACAATGCAGAAATGATGGGTTTTATGTTCATTGGGCTGTGCGTGAAGGAGTGCAAGCAATCGCTTGGGTAGATACCAGGAGGCTGAAGGTTTTGGCCTTCAGATACAAAGGAGAGACAGGAGTAAGCCATCCTATTCTTTTCTCTGTTCTGCCATTTCGCCAGGATGATCACGACTGATCTCTAACCTTAAAACCATTTCCATGCACTGACTATATTTCCCTCAATTGCTTTAATAATCTAAAATCTATGGAACTCCCTTTTGAATTTACTCAGCATCTGAGCCTTCATATCCCTCTTGGTTCTCAATGTCGTCTTGTCCTAGTTTTTCTAATTTTTATAAAACAAACAAACAAATTAGGATCAGGCATAGGCTATCCTGCTCTGTCACATAATAAGCCTATGTTTGATCTGCTGACAACCTTTAACCCCACGATCCCATTGAATCATAGTAATCGTTCATCCATATCAAGCACCCCTCAACTCCTGCCATGAAATTATTTATGGTCTTTGAGGAAGAGATTACCAAAGACTGACGAATACACATTTGCAACGAAGTGTGATACAATATGTACAAATACACATTTCCAGAACGTAGCCACAGATGTTCAAGGTGGTAAAGAAGGCATTTGGCATCATCCGATCATTGAGTACATGAGTTGGCCTGTTAAATTACAGTTGTACAAAAACGTTGCTTCAGCTGTACTTAGAGTATTATGTGCCGTTCCGGTCACTACACTCCAGGAAAGGTGAAATTAAGCTGGTCAACTAGAGAAAGGCCTATTTAAGCCTACACTCTGTTTTAGCCAGGCAATCATATCTACAGCAGTCTGTCACCTGCCTACCACAGCACAGGCTGTCATTTTCTGCAATAATCTTTGACGTGGCATCTTATCAAATGCCTTCTAGAAACCTTAAGTTTAGCACGTCCACCTGTATCCACAGCACATGTTACTTGTCAGTCACATTGTTTTTTATTAATGTGAGACCATAATGTGTATTAAAGTTTATGATTCTTCGTGTGGTGAAGAGTTTCACACTTTGTTTCTATTGCAGGGTATCATGTTAGTGTACGACATCACCAACGAGAAGTCCTTTGACAACATCAAGAATTGGATCCGGAATATCGAGGAGGTATGTGTTGCCGGTCTATTAGGCTTCCAATTGGACAGATGACACCATTGTCCATACTGGCAATTGTGAGAAGACGTGGTTTTAATTCCTGTTATTTTTGAAGAGTGTAATCCGGGCAAGGAGTTTGGTGCTTTAAGAGTGCAGTGTACTTCCTCACAGATCCAATATAAAGTTGCCGCCTCAGTCAATGTAATACAATAGCCGATGTCTCCAACTGGGTACAAAATTGGTTTGGTGGAAGGAATCGGAGGGTGATTGTGGAGGGTTGTTTTTCAGTGTGTGGAGGCTTGTGAGCAGTGGTGTGTGCAAGATCAGTGCTGAGTTCCCTGTTGTTTGTCATGTATATCAATTTGGTTGAGAATGCAAGTGCCAAAATTAGTCAGTTTGTAGATGACACCAAATTTGGTGGCATGGTGGATAGTGAAGAAGATTGTACATGGTTATAACAGGATTTCTCAACTAGAAAACTAGGCAAAGGAATGGCAGATGAGATTTAGTTCAGAGAGGTGTGAAGAATTTTGGGAAGTTCAACCAGGGCAGGGCTTGTACAGCAAATGCCAGGATCCTGGAGAATGGTGTAGAACAGAGCCATCTGAGGGAGCAAGTACATTATTGTTGAGAAAGTAGCATCACAGGTCGGCAAGTTGGCGACAAGGGCCTCCAGCATACTTGCCATCATGAGTCGGGGTACAAGAGTCGGTATGTCAAGTTACAGCTGTGCAAGCCATTGGTGAGAACATACCTTAAATATAGTGGACAATTCTGGTTGTCACACAGTAGGAAATATGGGATTATGCCAAAGTGGGTGCAGGAAAGATTCACAGGGATGTTGCCAGGACTGGAGGGCTCAAGTTACAAGGTGAGATTGGACAGGCTGAGACTTTTCCTTGAGGCAAAGGTAGAGCACACCATTCGAAGCACGTTGTTTCTAACTTTTCCCTCTGTTCAGTTGTGTTCAGAGGTGGTTCTCGGTTGACAGTGCCATTTTCTTTACCCAAAGTGGCATGCCCCACCCCTAATCTTGGATACTTAGAAAATTACGAAAACTATTGTATAATTGAAAGCTATACTGGGGATTGGCACTCCTTAATGGTTCAATGAGGTGAAAGGATTGTCTCAGCAGACCTAATAGCCAAACAGCTATCGGAGGTTTGAAATTAGTTTACAATCTCCGGTAATTGAAGTCAACACGTGAAGCCTCTGCTGCTAACTAATGCAAAAACTCTGCTGTTGCACAAGGCTGATGCCACAAAGTTTACTCTTTGACATTTGAAATAGCTCCTGTTGATAACACACCTAACAGAATACAACAGCCAAGGTCAAAATAGGTGCAAAACAATCCTTATCTGGAGTAAATATCATTCTGGCAGATTGCTTTGTGTAAATCTGTCTGTAAAATTAATGTCATTTATCCAGTAAATAATTCAGATGTGACGTCCATAAATGTTTCTTTGTTCCAGTTATGCTATTGACTAGATATCTATATTCAAATGCTCCGACATCCTGTGCAGGTGGGTGCAGGGCAACATATTCAAAGCAACAATTTAAAACCATTTCCTTTGCAACCACATTTTCAATGGGTAGAAACTAAATTACCCGCAGTGTCTGGCCAGATTAAGGGGAAGCGCAGCGTAGAGCTGCTCCCTTAAGGGCCTGTCCCACGAGCATGCGGCAAGCGCGACCTAACGTGGTTGCTTGAGCCGTACGGCCTAGCGGGGCCGGTCCCACTTCGATCGCCTGAGACGTATGGAGTTGTGCGGAGCTGGTCCCGACATCGCGCGGGGCTCTGAAAAACTGACCGTGTTCAAAAATTCTGCGCGGCAACGGCCTGCCGGCCCGCAGCCGCCTCGACGGACGTGCGCAGCGTCTCTACACCATACGTCACTTCGCTCGAACTTCACGTCACTCGCTCGGCCCCCGCTTCCGGTTTGTTCGCGCTCGCCGCATGCAGGCGCATGCTGGTGGGACCGGCCCTGTACGGGGATCACTCGGCCCCCACTTCCGGTTTGGTCGCGCTTGCCGCATGCAGGTCGCATGCTTGTGGGACAGGCCCTTTACAGTTCCAGTCACCTGGGTTCAACCCTGACTTCCAGTGCTGCCTGGGTGGAGTTTGCATGTTCTTCCTGTGACTATCGGTTTGCTCCCAATTTCCTCACAAAAATCCAAAAAATGCACAGTTGGTAAATTAATTGTCCACACTAAATTGCCCCTAGTGAGTGGTAGAATCTGGGAGCGGTTTGGTTTGAATAAAAAATTATTTAAGTGGAAGCTCGTGGTTTTGGGCTGAAAGGCTTACTTCCTTGCTGAAGGACTCAATGACTGATAGATCAAGCAGGTTACAGCGTAGATGTGTGCCTGCAGATCATACTTTGTCCATGGTACACAAAATTGCTGGGGGAACTCAGCGGGTGCAGCAGCATCTATGGAGCGAAGGAAATAGGCGACGTTTCGGGCCGAAACCCTTCTAAACCTGGTGACTGGCAGGTGCTCTTGCGTTAAACTCATCTCTTTGGGAATCTGCAGCCTGTGCTAACTTGAACACTTTGCATGATAACTGGGCACCATATTTGATAATTTCAATGTTAATCTGTAAATCCCTCCATTCTTGTGTGAAAGATGAAAACCCACTGGGAAGCTTGAGTAATATTTTAGGAGTTATGTTAGATGGTACTCCAGTGGAAAAAGCTTAGAAATATTAGGAAAGGTTGGGATGACTTGCTCAGATTTTCTTTTAGAGGCGAGTGATTTGTCGAGATCCCCTTTTCAAAAACGAAATAATTTGGCCATTTGAAACTGCCATCGAACATCTATTCAACAAAAATTATTTGGAGTCAAATACTCTGGACCACTCACACCCCAGACATTCTCTCTTCTCAACACTCCTGTCAGGCAGAAGATATAAAAGCTTGAAAGCATATACCACCAGATACTAGAACAGTTTCTTCCCCACTCTCATCAGACTCTTGAATGGATCTCTCATACACTAAAGATGTCGTCCTGATTTCCCAATCTTATTGAGGCCCTTGTTTTTTTTCCCTTTGCTTTCTATGTCATTGTAGCACTATTCTGCACTGTTTCCTTTCTCTCTTTGCACTAGCCGTTGTACTCTTATGGTTTGGTTATACTGTTGTGTATGGTGAGATTTGTCTGGATAGTATGCAAAACAAGGGTTTATTGCTGCAGAAAAAGAACACAGTCAGCGGGTCAGGCAGCCGCCCTGGAGAACGTGGAGAAGTGATGTTTCAGGTCCCGGCCCTTCTTCAGATTCATTGCTAGCAACTAATTTCAGATTTTTTGCTGCATCTCTCTACATGGGGCAAAAATAAACAAATAACAAAATATAAACTTTTGGAGTAAAATAATGTAATGTTACTGTGGGGTAATGGAGTCATTGGATAACTCAGAGGTTTTGGGTGTTGGACTGTGCTGGTAGTCAGAGAGTACAGTTAATTTAGCCATGACCTTTTCATTTTAAGTTCTCGTCTTTGTTTTGTATCGTAGCATGCCTCCGCAGATGTGGAGAAAATGATCCTTGGAAACAAGTGTGATGTCAATGAAAAACGACAAGTCAGCAAAGAACGTGGAGAGAAGGTACGAATTTTGGAACTTGAGCCAATGCTGCCTTGCTATGGGAAGCGATAATGTCAATAATAATGTGTTTAGTACTGCTGTCAATAAGCCAGAGTATCGTGTTTAATGTGTTGCCCATGCTGAAAGATATTTGACTACATGATTATCCTAGCGTGGTCAGAATGTTCTCCCGTGAAATAAATTGTTTAGTTTAGAGATACAGCGTGGAAACGGGCCCTTTGGCCCACCGTGTCCGCACCGACCAGCGATCCCCGCACATTAACACTATCCTACACACACTAGGAACAATTTGCACATACACCAAGCCAGTTAACCTACATACCTGTATGTCTGGAGTATGAGAGTAAACCGAAGATCTCGGAGAAATCCCTTACGGTCACGAGGAGAACGTACAAACTCCGTACAGACAGCACCTGTAGTCAGGATTGACCCCAGGTCTCCGGCGCTGCAAGTGCTGTAAGGCAACAACTCTACTGCTGCACCACCGTGGCCGCACAAATCTTAACATTCCCCTAATATCTCTGTAACCTCCAGATATGGACTGAGGAAAATCTAGACCACAAATACATTTTTAATTTGTTTTATTCCGTATCTGATTACCAAATCAAATGGCAATTATGATCAGATTAATTTTTATTTTAACAAGTACTATTTGTCATCTGCACTCAACATCGAAATAAAGGGCATTAGCAGATGTGGTCGTGTTGCAGGAGTTTGCTTTTCTTTTGTTTTTTCCCCCACTTGCACTTTTCCAAACTGTCAATGGCGACTCTTGGCAGTTCTTAATGGTAAATGTGGAACTCCCTCAGTTTCCAACATTGCTGTTTGCAGGGAACTGAAGGGCAACCACACCGTTCCATTCACACCTCTGCAGAGGAGGCAACCAAGCAGCCAGTTGTGGGTTCTCGCTCACACCCACACACCTTCCCCTTACTCAGGCAATCGTAAGAAAGTTTGCCCCCTTTTCGCACACTCTTCTCCCCCACCCTCTCTCTATTTCTCACTTCATTGTTCCATTCTGTAGGTCATTTTGTTTTCTTTTTTTTTCCAGTTAGCCAATGACTATGGAATTAAATTCATGGAAACCAGCGCAAAAGCAAATATAAATGTGGAGAATGTAAGTATTAATCATTGTCTGGTCATTTCCTGTATTGTGTTTCTAATGGAAAACACTTGCTACCATAGATGGGTAAACTCTGGTCCAATAATCATTATATTTCCTAAGTTCAGTAATCTCATGCCTGCTTTGTTGCCTGTCCAAATAATGTTGACTTTAGATTACTTTTAAGTGTAGACTTCTTAAAAGGAAGAAACCGGATGTGGAATAGCATTGAATCCACTGGAATTCAATGCTATTGTTACCTTGAAACGTTACTTTAAGTTTCAAGGTAACAATTCCATCTCCTGCAGCCATAAAACGTGTAGACAAACAGGCACAAATGTGGATTGGTTTGGCAATTCTTAATGGTAAATGTGGAACTCCCTCAGTTTCCGACATTGCTGTTTGCAAGGAACTGAAGGGTAACCACACCGTTCCATTCACACCTCTGCAGAGGAGGCAACCAAGCAGCCAGTTGTGGGTTCTCACTGACACCCACACACCTTCCCCTTTCTCAGGCAATCGTAAGAAAGTTTCAGTTCTTTCTTTAGTTCTTCATTTGTGTCTTCATATACAGGATGTCAGCATGGTTGACAAACCCAGCATATCTGCCCTATTTCTACTTGCCCACATTTCCTTCAAATGTAATTCTAATTAGTCATTGTGGCAACACATTTAAGTCCTAAGGGTTTTTTTTCCAACAAACCACACCTGAAGGGTTAGGGTTTATTTGGTTTAGTTCCCATCCACCCTGATGTTAAACTCCAGACAATATACTGAGCACCAACAGTTCAGCGGGATGCTGTGTAGGGGAGCTGGGTCATAAAAGCTGGACTTTGCTTTAATTATAAAACTGGGAGATAATAACTAATTGGAGATGTTCCAGGTGTCTTTTAACAGTATTAGCGACTTTAAAGAGCAGGGAGAGAAGAGAGTTGTAGAATTTTCGGGTGTACCACCCTGCAAGAGGGTAGTCCGCTCCACTATGCAGCCCTGATCTGGAGCAAAAGGTTACTCCTATTTCCTGACTTTTGCAGATTGAAAATTATCTGCGCACAGATTGCTAGCAACTAGGCAGCTCCATTTTATATTGGGCTGAAATGTATTATCTTTCCTGTCTAGAATTTTTATAACTCCATGTCTACCTTCAGTCAAAAATAAAATCAACAATTTTATTAATTTCTTCTTACAACTTACTATCCAGCCTTGGCGACTTCCTTATAAATGTCATCATCGTTCTCTGATGCTATCATGAACTTCCATATTGTACTGATCAGAGTGCCGCTACTGTAGCTCTGGCTTAACTAGTGTTTTATACAGATCTAGCTTGATTTGTTGCCCATCTCTCCAGAGTGAGCAATGCTCTCCAAATTCCAACAACTCTCTGTGGGGGGGGGGAACAATTCCATCTCAGATCCCCTCTAAACCTCCTACCCTCTCACTTTAGTGTGAAGCTAGAGGTGAGGTGCAGTGTGTTGAGTGGAGGGAAGGGGGCAGTAGAGGATGAGGAATGTGACTTGCTGGTTTCGAGCATGGGTTGACTGTGTGCCAGAAGCTGTAATGTAGATGATCAAATGTAATTTGCAAAGACCGCTGTGGTCAACATTAGCTTGTTAGAGCCAAACAAATGCTGTGGTCAACATTAGCTTGTTAGAGCCAAACCAAACTGGATATGTGCAGTATTTGCAGCTGGGATCTAGAGAAACATGGACCTGGCCACACAGAAAGGAGACATGAGGACAAGCATTGTAGGCCATTGTCATGGAGTAGGGAAAGTTATGGACATACTCTCTGCACTCTGTGTGCAGAGGGATGTTTTGTATTAAATCTACAGCACCACTACTACCAGCACGCTGCTGTGTTGCACTCTTCTTGATTTGCTCTCTTTCTAAATGGAGAATTGACCATTCTGATTGTTTCCTGTTTCAGGCATTTTTTACACTCGCCAGGGACATAAAAACAAAAATGGACAAGAAGCTGGTAAGTGTCTTTTGCTTCCAGTGTATTCCCCTTCTGTGCAAGATTCCATCTTTCCATCGTGGGGATGTTTGTTGAGGATTACACAATGCTCATTTTAATTTGCTGTTCCTCGTCAAATGAAGCAACCCACACTTAGAACTAGTGTGAACGAGTGATCGATGGTCACCATGGAATCAGTGGGCCGAAGGGCCTGTTTCCACATTGTATCTATAAACTAAACTAAACATGATCAGGTAACCTTCCTACTGAAGCTGCAACAGCAGACAATGTACATGTTAAGCAACCAGATAATGTGCAATAGACAGAGCTCCACAACCAGAGGGTCAGGTCATAGCACTGTAGATCTGTCCAGATCAATTGAGTGGGTGGCAAATAATCAGATGACTGCCATCTCCAAAAGGAGAACAAAATCACCCACCCTAGATATTCTCCGACATTACCACTGATGCATCCTGAACTGAAAACATTTGCCGATCATTACTAACTAGAAATTAAATTGGTCAAACCCGATAGCTAGTACAGCTGTCAGAAGGGGCCAGATACTAGGTTTCTTTCATTAAACGGAGGGCTTCCTCTCACCCCAATATCTTTCAGGAAAAATGAACCGCGTGTTGAATCCACTCTGCCTGTCTAAATGAGTGCATTTCTAACAATATCACAAAGTTTCACACCTTTCAGGATAGAGCAGCCTGTTTGCCCGACACCTGTTTGACCATAATGAACTTTGATGGCTTCATTCACAGGGGCTATAGAGTGCACCAGCAAAATGCGCTGCAATTCATGACTACCGCCAAGGAAGCACAGCAAACACTTTAAGCCACACACTGCCCTGACTTGGAAAGATATCAATAGTCTTCCTTGGTCAATGTGTCCAAATCCTGTAGCTCCGTACCTTATAGCACTGTGGGAGAACAGTCTTGAGTGAGACTGTTGCAGTCCAGGGAAGGGCCTAGCACCTCTCCAAAGCCGAAAGCACATGCATAATGAATTCTGGCTTTGCCAGTGATCTAATAGAAATGAATGGAAAGACACCACAGCCCCAAGTCAGTGTCGGGTGTTGGGGCATTTGACCAGAGGTTTACTGAGGTCAAGTGAGGAGCCATAATGAATGAAAGAGAAGGGGTTTATTAACTCCACAGTGGAGAGGGAGGCTTGGAGCCCCTGGGAGGGTTTTTAGTTCCAAGTAGACAATGTTGCTGCCTCTTTTGTACAGGTGATGTTAGTTGCTTGGAGTCTAATTCCTGCAGTCACATCAAACATTCAGTTGATATCACTTGCACAACGTCTTTGTGTACAGGGCCTGTGTGAAAGCTGTACCAGTTCGAACACAGATGGTCACTGACTGCTTTGCTGTTAAAGGGCCCAATACTACAGGGCTATCCTTGTGTCATGAGACAATCTTTAATTTTCACGGTCACTGATTGTTGTGCAATCCTTGATGGCTCCAAGCACAGTCCAACACTTACCTACTCACACATGATCGGCGCCCCTCTGTCATAGCAGTTTGTTTTTTCTCGGCAACCCCTCATCCCTTGCCCTTCTATTACAACGATCCCTCTTCAGTTCAGATTCCCTGATCTTCCCTGTGTCGGAAAGAACTGCAGATGCTGCTTTAAATCAAAGGTAGACACAACATGCTTGAGTAACTCAGCTGGACAGGCAGCATCTCTGAAGGGAAGGAATGGGTGACGTTTTGGGACGAGACCCTTCTTCAGACCGATATCAGGGGAGTGGGTGGGGCAGAGATAAGATGTAGTCGGAGACAGTAAGACAGTCAATATTCATACCGCTGGGGTGTAAAATACCCAAGCAAAATATGAGGTGCAGTTCCTCCAATTTGCACTGGGCCTCACTCTGACAATGGAGGAGGCCCTGGACAGAAAGGTCATATTGGGAATGGGAGGGGGGGTTAAAGTGCTGAGCAACCGGGGGATCAGGTAGGTTAAGACGAACGGAGGTGCTCAGCGAAACGATCGCCGAGCCTGCGCTTGGTCTCGCCAATGTACAGTAGTTGACACCTGGAACAGCAGATGCAGTAGATGAAGTTGGAGGAGGTGCGTGAACCTCTGTCTCACCTGAAAGGTAAAGGACAGGTGTTGCATCTCTTGTGGTTGCAGGGGAAAGTACCTGGGTGGGTGGGAAACATAGAAACATAGAAAATAGGTGCAGAAGTAGGCCATTCGTGCAGGAAAATAGGTGCAGGAGTAGGGACGAGTTGACCAGGGAGTTGCGGAGGGAACGGTCTCTGCAGAAAGGGGTGGAAATGGGAAGATGTGGCCAGTAGTGGGATCCCGTTGGAGGTGTCAAAAATGTTGAAGGATGATATGCTGTATACAACGGCTGATGAGGTGGAAGGCGAGGACAAGAGGGACTCTGTCCTTGTTACGAATGGGGGGAGGGGAAGCAAGAGTGGAGCTGTGGGATATCGAGGAGACCCTAGTGAGAGCCTCATCTATAATGGTAATATACTATATGATGGTAATATCCTGATATAATATACCCTGATCTTCCCTCCTGGCACTGGAGCGAAGACCTGCTCTACCACAAGTTAAATATAAAGCCACTTCTTCCCATTTAGTGCCCAAGCTGCTGGCTGCCATCGGTCAGATATGGCTCCAGGTCCAGATTTAGTATCTCTGGACAAGAGAGGGGGAAAGTCACATCTGTCATTGATGGGGCCAAGGCAATGAAGGATGGGCAAGAGGCCAGAAAGGGAGAAGTGAAGTGGTGTGGGGAGAGGGTTTGCAGAGGCACAGGAGGCTGCAGACGCCAAGTGACAGGGTTTTGGTGCAAAAGGAGGTTATCAAGGTTGGGCTGCTGAGAGAGAGAGAGAGAGAGAGAGAGATGCTGTTTGAGTTGGATTGTGACACATGCAAGTAATTTTTTTTAATGAAAAAAAGGCAGTATCGGAGTAACTCAGTGGGTCAGGCAGCATCTCTGGAGAATATGGAAAAGTGACATTTTGTTTCGGGACCCTTCTTCAGACCAGATGCTGCCTGAGTTCTTCCGACACTTTGTTTTTACTCATAGTTTTATCAAAATGTTACCGATGCTTTCTTCCTCTGAAGAAGGGTCCTTGTTTCTAAAGGTTTTTAAACAATTGCCTTAAAAGCTGAATGTTTTGCTTTGATGGGATGCAACATGTCTGCTTTGGCTAAACTCCTTTTCATTTTGTGTAGGAGGGTAACAGTCCACAAGGTAGCACCCAAGGAGTGCGGATCACCTCAGAACAGAAAAAGAGCAGCTTCTTCCGTTGTCTCCTCCTGTGACGAACTCTGCCTTCGAAAGGTCCAAGCACCTGCAGACTTGAAGTGGAATGTGCTAGCACTGTGCTTTTCCTGTACAGATGGACACTTCCTTCGGACAAGCCCTGTTGTGCTGACAAAGACTTGCAGTGACCAAGCAGCTGAGGTTTTTGGCTTTTAGGACCTGTCCGACGATGATTACCTCAGTAATGGAAACGTGCACGTCAGAATCTTCTGATGGGAATCCCTCCATTTTACTGATTTCCAATCTGTTGGGGTGTAATTTGTTTGAAATTCCAGCAAATCCTCCTTCCTCTGCTTTCCCTGTTTTGTTTCTCCCCGCAGATCTTGTGTTGTGGAGGTGCTTTCACCATTGGAGTCTTTCCCAGTTTCAGCAGCCCAGTGACCTCATTGTGCAATAAGGTGCTGCGGCTGTTGATGCTTTACGTGTCACTCTCCTTACACGTCGCTCGCCTGGGAGGGCTTTGTCTGCTTTCTGCCAGTGTATCATGTCTGTATCTCGATGGATGTGGTGATTAAGAAGGATAGAGTAGCCCCAATGTTAGTTGTCAGACTTGCAGCCAGGTATATCTGTTCCCTTGATGGCCATGGTGTTGAATACCACCCAGTTTCTCACTCTCCCTTTCACATCTATTGGCTTTTCCCGTGTTTAGTTTTTCAGCAAGATGCAGTATGTTGCAACAGCTGCTGCATCTCTGACAGGTTCAATTTGAGTGTTACCAACAGACAATTTGTCTCGAAGCACTGAACAAAAACTGGATTTCAGATAGATTTTTTTTATTGGTAGCGCAGTGTTTACTATGGCCATGCTACACATCAACGCCTCTGTTTTTCCAGGGGTTCAAAGGCAAAGAGCCAGAAATCTACCAAACCCAACCTTTCTGAGCCATGACTGCCTGTAACCATGGTGTTTTGATGTTATCCCTGCAAATGGCTCCAGTTATTGTAGGTTCTATATTTCGCGGACCATCGGGGGGGGGGGGGGGGGGGGGGGGGGGGTTGTGCAGAGAATGTAGCAGTGGTCGAAGCCAAAGAGTTTAAGGGAGGAGCAGAAGGCGGTGAAGGGAGGATCGGTAGGAGATGGTGGGAGGGCATTATGGAATGAAACAAACCCCTCTCCCCACCACCATCCCAGCCCCTGACAACAGCTGAGGTGCATCATCCGTTCACTTATTTGTAGCCTTATTCATCAGCCATTACTTTGTTTCACCACTGTTGGAGTCCTGCTGAATTATTTTGTGAAAACCATGTGAACGCTGATGCTTGGAGCCACAGATTGGCACGGGTGCTGTGCAGTGGTTGCAAGAAGTGTACGAGGGTTTAGTCACTCTTAGTTCACGGGCTGCCAGTGTCAGCAGTTTAGCAGATTTGGCGGTTAATGCACTGTGGGCAGGTCCTATTAATAAAGTTCATTCATAATTCTGGAACCTGAGTGTTGACATAGTAAAATTCTCTCAGGGAGATGAATTGCACTTTCAGTTGAAAAGGTGTCAACTTTGTAATGTTTGAATGTGGAACATGAAACTTGTGATAAGGGGTATACCAGGCGGTATGTGTCTTGTCTGCTGTGCTAGAAATCCCCAAGCCAGGCTCTGTTGTAACTATCACTGTATAAATTAGTAAGTTGTACCAAAGTGTACTGATGAGACCATTGGTGTAGGTCTTTTTTTAGGTGTGGTAATGTTTTGGTTCAAAACCAGAGAGTAGCTGTGATGCTGATAATTTTAGTTTCTGGACTATTATATAGAAAAAGAGTGAAGGAAACAGTTACTCTTCTGACCAACATTCCAACCATTCCCTCCTCATTTCCATTCTCACCCAATCCCCCATTAACAATGATCAAGGAGATGAGTCTCAGACCAAAATGGAAAACTGCAAAGTGAAGAACAAGTGAATATTCGGAAATCTGAACCAAGTACCTGTTCTTGAATGCTGAAGGTTGCAGACCTGCACTTCAAGTGGACAACAATAATGGAAAATGGAGCACAGGTGGCCAAACATTAATAATAAGTAGATGGTTATGGGCAGTGATAACTGCTCAATATATATATATATATAGCAGGTTGGTTCAACAGATGCTGCATTTGGTCAGACCCAGAATATCCTTTCCTTTTAAAGTTTACTGAGCGCTTTGTGCAGCTTGATAAATGAAGGAGCGAAAGCACGCGCCCTAAATCTAAAACAGAGAAGCTATGCCATTGTTTAAAAAGCTGACCTTGTGCAAATCATGTCATCTGTTTAGATGTCTAAACTGATTACCTCGCCAGAGTTTTCCTACCTGCACATCTCTAAATATCCCCTTCTGCCCAGTCACGAAAAGACTTTCCGGTTTCCTTGTTCCAAATCGGGAGGATTGAAGCTGAATGTGACAGTCTGTGGTTAATGTGAATCCAGACCACACCATCAATCCTTGGATCACTGGGGGGGTGGAAAGAGGACGATTACACTCTTCCAGAGTTGTCGGCTGCTGCTGCCTAACGATTTGCAAGTGGAACCCCTTCTCCCATGACTGCATTCTTTGTATTGGCCCCAATCATTCTCATCATTCCTCAATCCGGTTTGATGGCCACGGATTCCAGTAGTTTCGATCCATTAGTTTACCCACTTCTTGGATATGACCTGCCATTTTCAGGCTGAAAGCAGCCACTTTCACTGGAGCCCATCTATCCTGTTCTGCTGAAATGATTTTTGTTTTGAGTTGTTAGAAAGAAATGTAATTTTTTGTCGTATGTCATGTGTTTTTTTTCCTCCCACAGAATCCCTTAAAATCCCAGTGTTGATTACATCAGGGTTGATTGTTCCTTGTAATTTGCTTTTGATTGTCCAAGTTGACTGGCATTGTATTAGATTAGATTAACAGCCTGCCACATCCCACTGTAATAATATAAATCTGTTCCCGTTGGGATGCCACTCTCACCTTGCAGCTACACCTGGAATGCAATATACTAGCCAGTCCCAATTATTTGAGTCGGCTTTAATTATTTTGGGAAGCATACCTGGATCATAATGGAAACAGCTTGGGAGTTGTTTAACTGACAACCCTGAACGATGCTTCTCAGATGACCCAGCCTCCGTGACCAGGGTTCTAATAACGTTTTGCTCCATTTAAAGCTAATAACATCTTTTGGTGTTTCAAAGGAACATATCTGTATCTTCTCGTTGAAAATGGTTCAAATACCTGAACAAATTTGTATTGGTTCCTTGCTGCCAGTGTTGGCCACTGAATAGCAACACTGGTCTTTGCTGACGGATGAGTGATCTTCCCTGACATTGTCACTCATCCAAAAAGTAGGAAGGATTGTCACCTTGTTAGCAGCGACAACATTAGCGCTGCCACTGAACCCTTTGTCATTTTCACCTGTGTCTTGAAAGTCACAAAGTTAAATAGCTCGCTGGGTGGCACGTCTAATTAAATTAATCGGGCCGCTTTATTCCAACCATTAAGAAGTGACCAGTGTTAAAAGGCCGTTCTGTTCCATTAAACTGAGTTCTGTAAACATTCCACGCTTTTGCTTGTACAGGGCACTGTTCTGGCCTAATGTTGGTGACGCTGCTGAATGTGGTGCATAAATACCTGATATATGAGGAGTGTGTCACGTTGAGCACAGTATG
The DNA here is from genome assembly GCF_010909765.2 of Amblyraja radiata. NCBI lineage: Eukaryota > Metazoa > Chordata > Chondrichthyes > Rajiformes > Rajidae > Amblyraja > Amblyraja radiata. The sequence goes on from NC_045984.1 coordinate 12,453,667, forward strand.
AGCTAACAGCACAGTACATAGCCTATTGCTTTTTAAACTGCCCCCATTGTCAGTTTGTACTATCCTTGCTATAACAGTATTGTACAAAGAATGCCAGTGATATGGGAGGAAAATATTTTGTCAACAGTTCAACCTCATTGACCTTGATGTAATCGTTCAAACATTATGTGCAAAAGTCTCCAGGATTCAATTGGTTCGAAGGGATGGGCATAGCATTGTTTCAGGTGACCATGTAAATAGCTTTACATAAAAAAAAGGACCTACTTTATAATTGTTCTGTACATGCCGATGTTACTGGATTTATAGACACAAGTGGAGTTTTAATGAGATTAAAAATGTGAGTCCTTTAAAAAGCGAATTCATTAATCACTCGTCCTGTTGCCGTTTTTAATGTCAACTTTTTCACATTTGTAGACCTGCTCGTATCAAAGTCATCGGAAGAGTCCTCAAGAAGTTGGAAGGTTCTTGGCTCCTTGTGAAGGATTGGTCTGAGATTTGCACTATGACTGGACTTTATCCCCTCAACCAGTTTCCAGGAAACCCCCATGTTTCCTGGGTGCCCACCCCAGGGTGTCGGGGGTTATGGGTAGAAGGCAAGAGATTGGGGTTGAGTGGAAAAGATAGATCGGCCATGATTAAATGGCGGAGTAGACTTGATAGGCCAAATGGCCTAATTCTGCTCTTGGAACTTATGAACACCAATCAAAATTTGAATTCTTTATTTGCAAATAATTTTGTTTTATTCTTAGAGATGATGTGAGTGGCACTGGAAGACCAACACCTATTATCTGTCCTTAACTTCCCATGAAAAGATGCTCCCTTTTGTCCACTGTCGCAAAGGTAGTCAGTTGCACAGTGCAGTTTTGAATGGAGCTCCAGTCCTTTGTCCTAGCTGCTAATGGCAATATGGTTCCAAATCATAATAATACATAGTTTGCAGCTTGACATGTTCCCATGCATTTGCTGCCGATTGCTTTCAAGGGTAACCATCACAAACCAGTTTAGGTTGTTTAACTTATTGCTGCATTATATTTTATAGAAGAGATGCATCAAGTAAGTTATGACCAGTGGTGGATGACCAATTAAGCAGGTTTTATTTTGGCATGTCCATGGCAACATGTTATCGCTGCAATTTATTTAGTCTTTTGCTGGAATTATCTTTTTCCATGGGCAACTTAACTGAACATTCTGTCCATCTAGGTTGCAATCAGTAAACAGGTCTACTCAACCGTATTCTCAGGAAGCAAGGTAGCAACAGGGTAAATTGCTCCCCAGCTTCGGTCTAAATAATGCCGAGCTTCTGGAGACCTGTTGCAGCTGCACTTATCAACAGGAAAGCATTCTTGTCAGGCTACTGACGGTGCTTTGTAGATTGGAGAAATGCCTTGGAGAATCATGTCCAACAAAAAAATAATCAAATCTTGCTCATTTCACAGCATTGAAGTTATGTTTAATAGTGAACCTAGGATTTTGTAATAGATGTAATAATGCTGTTGATCTTGGAGCCATACAACACGGAAACAGACCCTTCAGCCCACCATGTTTATGTTGACTGTCAATCATCTATATTAATACAATTTACCAGCAATTGGTTTGTTTTTATGCCATGATAATCCATGGCCACATCCTGATGCTGCTTAAATGTTGAGAGTTCCTGCCTTCACCACCATCCTTGGCAGAAGAAAGATTCCAAGGGGTGACCGTGGCTGACAGAGAAGTATAACATAGCAAAGAGGATGCAATTATGACTTTCAAAAGACATATGGACAGATATATGGATATGAAGGGTCTGGAAAGGTCTGTGCCCAATGGGACTAGCCCAGAATGTTAACTTGTTCCAATAGGTTGGGCTAAAGGGCCTGTTTCCATGCTCTTTTACTCTTGGACTATAACGCTTCAAAACAGCACCAATCCATGTGCTACACCACTGGTCACAGGCTTCTAAACACAAAATCGTCTCTCCATCATCACCCTCTTGTGTTACCGAGCCAATTTTAGATCCAATTTGCTAACTTGCTTTAGACACTATGGGCTCTAACATTTTGGATCAGCCTTCCAATGTGGGGCCTTATCAAAGGCATGTGATGTATCTGCACATCAACCATACTGCTGTCATGAATGTACTTAGCTACCTCCTCAAACAATGTTAAATTATTTGCACATGATCGCTCGCCTACAGATCCACTCGTGTCTGCTTTTCCAAGTGTAGATGAAAACTGTCCCTCAGAACTTTTTACAATATTTTTTTTTACCACTGGTGTTACATTAACTGGGCATGTGGCAATGCAGCTGGTATACACGAGGGAAGCAAAGGTGACCCTTGCTGCTCTCTGTGTGGAGTCTCATTCACCCCACATGGGCTTTCCCTGGGTGCACCAGTTATCTCCAACATCCAAAAAAACATGTTGAGCAGTAGGTTAATTGGCCACTGTAAATTGTCTCCAGAGTGGATATGTCTGCTGAAGAGTCTATTTCCTGTGACTGAGACACAAGGGACTGCTGTAGCTGGAATAATTCAGCGGAACAGGCATCATATATGGATAGACGCCATTTTGGGTTGGGGTCCATCTTCAGACTTGAGCTTGCATGGACATCTAATGTTTAATAATACAATAATAATATATTGTATTGTCATTGCACATAAGCGCAACGAGATTTGGTATGCAGCTTCCAACCGATGTCATAATATAAATAACTAATAAAATTTGGGTTTAGATACCCCGAGAACATGGATTGTAAAAAGAACAGTAAAACAGTAAAAAACAGTTCAACAGACTAAAGTGCAGATGTGTCTGCGACGTGACCATCCGAGGGAGACAGTCCAGGGGGGATGGGGGGCACTCAGCAGGGCTTGTAGTGCAGCACTCTGATACCCAACAGTCTTCTCTCCACTTGGGAATGTGTGAACAGAGTCTCCTGCCACCCTGCTATCTGCTTCACCTTGCTTGGACCACCTGCAGTTCTACCCTGGAACCCCAAGTCAGTTGGTTTAGTTTTTTTGTTTACAGTGAAATACAGCGTGGAAACAGGCCCTTCAGCCCACCGAGTCGTGCCGACCAGCAACCCCCTGCACACTAACATTATCCTATACAACACGATAGAACTTTATTCATCCCCGGAGGAAAATTGGTCTGCCAACAGTCACAACACGCAATAGGTACACGAAAACTTGAAATTTAAATTAAAAGTTTAAAAAAAGACATGTGTGCACAGCGCCTCAACCAGAATGAATGAACAAACAAACAAACGCAGGCTTATTCCATGGGCAGAGGATTCTAAAACATGTGCCCCCACCCACACCGGCTCCCCATTGTTCTTCACATGGTCCCCCCACACTGGGTCCCCATTATCTTCCCCTCCTCCTCATCGACCGCTGATCACGGGTCGATCGCAAGGCCCCACCGCTGCCGAGGGACAGTATACAATTTTTACCAAGCCAATTACCCTACAAACTTACGTCTCTTTGGAGTCGGATTAAATCGTAGCTTATGGAGAAAACCCATACAGATCACGGGGAGAATGTATAAACTCCTCACAAACAGTCGGGATCGAACCCTGGTCTCTGGCTCTGTAAGGCAGCAACTCTACCGCTGCGCTGCCCCCGTGGTGTTGTCTGACCCTGGAACACCTAGTCCATTGGTGGCGTCCTACGTTGGAACACCTAGTCTGCTGCTGTTCTCCCACCTTGGACCATTCTTTATTCCAGTGAAGCTTGAGCTGAGATGAGCAAAGGGAATATATGAGTGGCAGCATCAATCTTCCTGTGAAGTGGGTTTTTTTTGCAGTCTCAGAATTTTACATTATATTGTGTATAATTTATTCATGATTTGTTTTTTGTGTGTTTGTCTATGTACCTATGATGATGCTGCTGCAAACAATATTTTTCATTGTCCCTGTACTCCACCGTATTCATGCATATGACAACAAACTTGAACTTGAACATGACTCAACTACCTGATTACCGACCAGCAACAATATTTAGCGATAATGTTTGGCTTTCTTATTACAGGATGACCTTTGTATTAAGGCCATTTGGGTTATGGAAATTTGGGCTTGGAGAATTCACAAAGCGCTGCCCAGAAATTTGAGACATGGATTAAAATTTCGTTCTTACAGAATTTGTGACAAAAAAGTAAAGAAATAAAACACACTTTATTTTTTCTTGCAAATTACATTTCAAGATTCAAGATTCAATTTAATTGTCACATGTACCAATTAAGGTACAGTGAAATTTGAGGTACTGAAATTTCTGGACACTTGCATAGATTACAGGGGGGAAGTTGTGATATGAATAATTTTCTAGGAATGCAATCTCCCCATAGTTCAGGGGTCATTTGTAGTGAATCAACTGTGAACTGCTCCTTGATACAATCTATGAATGACTGCAGCAAATGAATTGTCAACTTAGGTTAGGTGCTAAGGTTCTCAGATGCAATCAGATGAGAGACGTTTCTCACTGGCTGGTGAAATCAATATTCAGTGTGAATGGATAATTATTATAACTTGATAATGGTGTCACAGATAGGATGGTGAAGGCTTTTGACACACTGCCATTCCTCAGTCAGGGAATTGAGGATAGAAGTTGGGACGTTATGGTGCAGTTGTACAGGATGTTGGTGAAGCTGCACTTCGGAGTATTGTGTTGATTTGGTCACCCTGCTAGAGGAAAAATTCCATTATGCTGGGAAGAGTGAAGATATGGTTGTCAAGGATGTGACCAGCACTTGAGTACCTGAGCTATAGGGAGACAGTGGGAAGGCTAGGACTTTAATCATAGAGGAGCAGGAGGCTGAGGTGCATAAAATCATGAGACGTAGATAGGACGAATTCACACCGTTTTTTATCCAGGGTAGAGAAATCAGGAACTAGAGGGAATATGTATAAGGTGAAGTGGAAAATATTTGAAAAATCAAAGGAAATAGGAGCAGGAATGTGTTGTTAAATCTCTGCTAGCTGAGTAGCTGTGGGATCCATAATGACTTGGTACATTGGATTTTAAATGACTACCATAGAAGGGAGAGGGTGCTCCTAAGGGGTCTACTATCCTTTATAGCTAAATCCCTTGGATCCAGAAAGCATCCTGATGAACCTCTTCTACACACTCTCCAAAGGGGTGTTATTCTGACTGCAGCTCTGTGACCAGTGGTATTCTGCAGAGATCAGTGCTGGGACCTCTGTTGTTTGTGATATAAATGATTTGAATAAAAATGTTGCTTAGTAAGTTTGCAAATGACACAGAAATTGGCAGAACTATGGATATTGAAGAAGGTTGTGAAAGGATACAGCAGGAATATGAACATTAGAAATATGGTGGAGAAATGGCAGATGGAGTTAATCTGGACATGTGTGAGAGTGGACCTTTGGAAAGTCAAATGTGAAAGGAAAGTATTTTGAAAAGGATAGACCCCTTAGGAGCATTTTGTACAGAGGGATGTTGGGATTCAAGCCCACAGCTCCAAGAAAGCAACAACACAAACACATATGATGGTAAAGAAGGCTTGTTCTTCATCGATTGGCATGTTGAGTTTAGGACACGAGTTTCAAACTCGAACTTGGGAAGTAACATTGCAGCTGCATACAATTTTGGTGAGACCACATTCGCATTATTGTGTGCTGTTGTCGTTGCCTCATTACAGGGGGGTTGTGGAGGCTTTGGAGAGGGTGTAGAAGAGGTTCATCAGGATGCTTTCTGGAACCAAGGGATTTAGCTATAAAGATAAGTTGAACAAACTAGGATTGATTTCTCAGGAGCATCAAAGTGGTAAACTGATAGAAGTAAATACGATTATGAGAAGCATAGCTACGATGGACAGTCAGTCTTTATCCCAAGGTGAAAATGTCATTTACCAAAAGCATTGCATTAAGGTGAGAGGAGGAAAATGTTAACGAGATTTACAAGGCTAATTTTTTTACATAGTGTGTGGTAGATGCCTGAAGTGCACTGTGAGGGGAGATAGTGGAAACGCATGTCGTGGCAACTTTTAAGAAGCTTTTAGAAAGACACGTGAACAGGCAGGAAATGGAAGGATGCGGTTCATGTGCAGGCAGATGGCATCATGGTCGTGTTCCTGTGATGTACTATTATATGTAATAAGGGAGCAGTCAGTAGAACTCCATGTAACATGAATAATCAGTGTGTGTGGTGATTAGACACCCCAGTGAATGTATACATGCTATTGAATTTAGCATGTGTTATGGGATAGTCTTAAATTATAGTATGATACTGATCAGCTGTTAAGAGGGGCAGAGGATTGGGCAGTGGATATAATCCTGGTAAATGTGAGTGATGCACTTGGGTAGCTCTAATAAGGAGGAACAGAGGGACCTAGGTGTACATGTCCAAGGAATGTGGAGAGAAAAAGGGTGATTAATGTCAGATTAATGGGTGGCTGATGGTCAACACAGACCCACGGGGCTGTTTCCGTGCTGTATCTCTCCTCGACACTGTAATCCCTGCAACACAGCACAGGTGGGCAGGGCTAGTGAAGAAGGCATAAAGAAAGCTTGCCTTAATTATAAGAGCAGGATGTACTGTTTACAACTTTATAAAACATTGGTCAGGCTACAGCTGGAGTATTGCAGTGCAGGAAGAATGTGATTACACTGGAGAGGGTGCAGAGGAGACTCACCAGAATATTTTGTTGGGGTGAAGAAGGCTGATAGGAGAACTGATACAAAATTATCTGGGGCATAGATGGGGCAGGAAACCTCTCCCCAAAGCAGAGTTATCTAACACTTTATGGTACAGTTTAAGATAAGAAGGGAAAGGCCTTTAGATCTGAGGAAGATTTTTCTCACTCGGAGAGTGTTCAATTCTGAAATGTAGAGTCTGTGAGGGAGGTGGAGACTCTCACAACATTTAACAAGTATCCAGATAAATAATTGAATTGGACCGAGGGGACGGAGTCTGTTTCTTTGCTGTATGACTATGACATATTTGAACAATATAACTAGGGTGGTTAATAACACATAAAGATTCAAACTGCATAGGAATTAGATATGAGAAATGCAACACTATGGTGATAAGTGACACATATGGAGAAACAAACTTGAGTGATTTCTCTCCAATCGGATGAGAATATAAACACACAAGCTTGTATTCAGAGGAAGTGGCAGGTCAGTGCCCAGTGGGATGTTATTCTCTTGATGTTTGTGTTCCTGTGTGGATTGCTGTGACTGGCATTGCTCAGATTCGTATGTGGAAAGTGCTGAAAAAAAACATTCTAATTGAACAATTCAGTGCAAAAAATGCAGGCACAAAATTATCAACACACAGAGCCATGTGCAGGGGACAGTGGAATTACTCCACTGCGCACATCCACTCGGCCACCATGCCGATCAGAGCTCCTGCCAATTCTTAAACCATTGAGACTGGTATTCTTTAGAGGAGGGCAAAGTGGGACAGCTGGCGGAGCTGCTGCCTTACATCGCCAGAGTCCCAGGTTCGATCCCGACCGTGGGTGCTGTCTGTATGGAGTTTGCATGTTGTGACTCCCTGTGACTGCATGGGTTTCCTCCGGGTGCTCCAGTTTCCTCCCACATCCCAAAGACGTGTGGGTTTGTAGGTTAAGTGGCCTCTGTAAAATGTCTCCTGAAGTGTAGGGAGTGAATGAGAAAGTGGCATAACATAGTACTGGTGTGAACGGGTCATCCATGGTCACCGTGGACTCAGTGGGCCGAAGAGTCTGTTTCTATGCCTCATCTTTAGTTTAGTTTAGAGATACAGAGTGGAAACAGGCCCTTCAGCCCACCAAATCCATGACAACCAGCGATCCCCGTACACTAGCACTATCCTACACACCGGGCACAATTTACTATCTTTATCAAAGCCTATTAACTTACAAAACGGTACATCTTTGGAATGTGGAAGGAAACTGGAGCACCTGGAGAAAACCCACGTGATCACAGGGAGAAGGTATAAACTCTGTACAGACAGCACCCATAGTCAGGATCGCGCCCGGGTTCTGGCGCTGCAAGGCAGCAACTCTACCGCTTCACCAGCGTGCCGCCCTCTGTAAACTAAACTAAATTAGATCGACATCTTCATGGCACCAGCCTCACTTCTTGTCATTCCCAATGCATGTTCCATTCCCTCCTTCTGTATCCTACAATTCCAGTCCACACTATCACCAATAAAGGCCTTGTCCCCTACCAGTCCCAGTACAGGCCTCACTACCTGCTGCTCTCCACCAGTCCCAGTACAGGCCCCACTCTCTGCCATTCCCACACTGCAGACATTATAACAAGTCAGTGCCCAGACCAGAGGAGAAGGACAGTCTCCAAGGTGGAGCGAGCAGGAAGCAGAGACCAAGCGCAATCTTACACCAAACATCGGAGTCAATGGAAAGCAACAAAATAGAACCGGCTACTTGAGAACCGTACCTGAGAAAGTCAGGGGATCGTACAATCATGTGCTGGAAATCCTCCAGTGATAACTTGCCATCATTGTCCAGATCGGCTTCCCCCAGAACCTTGTCACACACCAGCCGCACCTCGTCGGGTGTCAGCTCATTGCGAGTCAGTTTGACCAACGTCTTCTCCAGATCCGATTTACAGATAAAGTTGTCATCGTTAAAATCTGTTTGAAAGAAATGTAACCCAGTTGCATCATTTAATCAATGAGAACATGGCCAAACGTGGACTCGTCCTAAAGATCGATTCCAGCGGAACAACAAGTGCAGCCATCTGAATCCTTGTCACAATCACTCTCCCCCCATTCCCCGTGGAGCCTGAACTCTGGATCTGATTATTCCGTGCAGAGAGAATATGTGTTGCGTAACGATATGTAGCATGTCGCCTGTCATATTGTGGTCGTCAGGTAGTCAGGTAGTTGGTGATCCAGGACACCGCATCGTCATCAGTTTGCTACCTAGCAGTGCAGTGTCAAAAGCACTGGAGAAGTAAAAAAACATGACTCTCACAGTGCTTCCCGTCTTATCCAGGTGAGCATATGAACGATGGAGCAGGTGGATGATGGCGTCCTCAACCCCCATCTTTGGTAAGCGAACTGCAGAGGGTCCAGGTTGGGTTTAACCAGGTCAGTGAGCACCAGTCTCTCAGGGACTTCATGATGTGTGGAGTCAGTGCCACTGGTCTGTGGTCATTGGAGGAGCTGGAATTCATCCTCTTTTGTACCAAGGAACCAAGCAAGATGTCTTCCACATCACAGGAACCCTCTCCAGGCTCAGGCTCAGATGTAAGGTATGCTGGAGTACTCCGCACAACTGGCTGGCACACAACTTGAGTACCCTAGGGCTGACACCATCTGGACCCACGGCTTTACCTGGGCAGAGTCAGCTCAGCTGTTTCCTCACCTGCTCAGTCTTGATAGTCAGGCGTGACAAAGAAAGGACAGAGGAAGTGGACCAGGGGGATTGAGGGGAGAGTCTGTTGGGTAGTGGAGGGAGGGTGGGCAGAGGCCCCACCATCAAATCTATTAAAAATCAGGTTTAGCTCATTGGCCTGGTCCTGATTGCTTTCCCTCCCCAGGCCACTGGTCTTCTTGTAGCCTTGAATGCTCTTCATACCGCTCCACATGTTGTCCTGCTGAAGTTTCAGCTCCAGCTTCCTCCTGTAGTCGTCCTTGCTCTGTCTCAAGCTCGCCTTCAGGTCTTTCTGCTCCCTTTTCACCTCCTCCCTGTCGCCATTCCTGAAGGCTCTTTTCTTCTGGTTGAGAAGGGCCTTCATGTCACTGGTGACCCCGGGCTTGTTGTTGGGGAAACAGTGTACAGTCTCCTCCGGGACAACGTTATCCACACAGAACTTGATGTAGCTGGTCACACAGTCCGTAAGTCCATCAATGTCCTCTCTATGGGGACTACAGAGTGCATCCCAGTCTGTGACCTCAAAACAGCCCTGTGGAGCGTCACCAGCTGCCCGTGTCCACCTCCTCACTGACCTTGTGGGCACAGGCAGCCTCTGGGCCACTGGCTTATACCTGGGTAGGAGGTGAACCAGGTTGTGGTCGGATCTTCCCAGTGGCGGAAGGGCTATGGAGCTGTACGCCTCTTTAACATTGGCATACAACATGTCCAATGTTTTCATATATCCCTGGTGGGTCAGTCAACAAACTGAGTGCAAGTGGTAGGGTAGCGTCCAAAGTCACATGGTTGAAATCCCCCGAGATTGCGATGAAAGCACTTGGGTGCTGTTTCTGGTGTCTCGCGGTGACTGTGTGGATGACGACACTTGCGCGCAGCTGGTTGGCGGACGGAGGAATGTAACCAGCAACAACAATGGCGTGTGAGATTTCCCTTGGCATTTAGTTTGGACAGAGACTCTCATTCTTCTAAGCTCTAGAGAATACTCAATCTCTCCTCATACAATGTACTCCCAACCCAGGGACCTTGAGGGGGTTTGGAAAAACCAATGGTCATACCATTGGGTTGTAGACCACCCAGGCAGAAGTTCATGTTTATAAGTGATAGGAGCAGAATTAGGCCATTCAAGCACATCAAGTCTACTCCGCCATTCAAACATGGCAGATCTATTTCTCCCTCTCAACACTATTCTCCTGCCTTCTCCCCATAACCCCTGACCCCCATACTAATCAAGAATCTATCAATCTCTGTCTTTAAAATATTTATTGACTTGGCCTCCACTGCTTTCTGTGGCAAAGAATTCCACAGATTCACCACCCTCTGACTAAAGAAATTCCTCTTCATCGCCTTCCTAAAGGAACATCCTTTTATTATGAGTTCTCGACTGGTTCTAGACTCTCCCACTAGTGGAAACATCCTCTCTCCACATCCACTCCATCCAAGCCTTTCACTATTCGAGAATAAGAGTTGTTCATCTCTAGTTTGTGTTTGGTCCTACGCTGGCAGTGGGGTGGGCTATGGATTGACAGGTCCATATGGGAATTGGAAGGGGAATTGAAATTGCTTGCAACAGGGATTTCAGGATGGCCCTTGTGGATATCTGCAATTCTTTGCAAACCTAGTCTACGTTTACTTTCACTGATATAGAGGAGGCCACGCCAGGATGCTGTCTGGATTGGAAGACATTAGTTACACGAGAAATTGGATAGGCTGGGCTTGTTTTCTCTGGAACGAAGGAGGCTGAAGGGGTGACCTGATACATGTACATAAGATTATAGACAGAATGGAAGTATAGATATGATAAATAGTCAAAATCTTAGTCCCATGATCTAAAAAACAAGAAGACATGTGTGTGAGATAAGAGGAAGGAGTTTTAAAATGGATTTTAGAGAAACGTTTTTGCAAACAGTGTGGTTGATATCTGGAACTTGCTGCCAGAGGATGTGGCAGAATCAGATACAATCACTATGTGTAATAGGAATTTAGATAGGCGCAAATAGGCAAGGCATGGAATGATATTAATGACTATGATATAGTTGGGATCACGGAGACATGGCTCCAGGGTGACCAAGGCTGGGAGCTGAACATCCAGGGATATTCAATATTCAGGAGGGATAGAGAGAAAGGAAAAGGAGGTGGGGTAGCGTTGCTGATTAGAGAGGAGATTAACGCAATGGAAAGGAAGGACATTAGTTTGCAGGATGTGGAATCAGTATGGGTAGAGCTGCGAAACACTAAGGGGCAGAAAACGCTGGTGGGTGTTGTGTACAGGCCACCTAACAGTAGTAGTGAAGTTGGAGATGGTATCAAACAGGAAATTAGAAATGCGTGCGACAAAGGCAAAACCGTTATAATGGGTGACTTCAATCTACATATAGATTGGGTGAATCAAATTGGCAGGGGTGCTGAGGAAGAGGATTTTTTGGAATGTATGCGGGATAGTTATCTAAATCAACATGTAGAGGAACCAACGAGAGAGCAGGCTATTTTAGACTGGGTATTGAGTAATGAGGAAGGGTTAGTTAGCAGTCTTGTTGTACGTGCCCCCTTGGGCAAGAGTGACCATAATATGGTTGAGTTCTTCATTAGGATGGAGAGTGACATTGTTAATTCAGAAACAATGGTTCTGAACTTAAAGAAAGGTAACTTTGAGGGTATGAGACGTGAATTGGCCAAGATTGACTGGCAATTAATTCTAAAAGGGTTGACGGTGGATATGCAATGGAAGACATTTAAAGACTGCATGGATGAACTACAAAAATTGTTCATCCCAGTTTGGCAAAAGAATAAATCAGGGAAGGTAGTGCATCCGTGGATAACAAGGGAAATCAGGGATAGTATCAAAGCGAAGGATGATGCGTACAAATTAGCCAGAAAAAGCAGCATACCGGAGGACTGGGAGAAATTCAGAGACCAGCAGAGGAGGACAAAGGGCTTAATTAGGAAAGGAAAAATAGATTATGAAAGAAAACTGGCAGGGAACATAAAAACTGACTGCAAAAGTTTTTATAGATATGTGAAAAGAAAGAGATTAGTTAAAACAAATGTAGGTCCCTTGCAGTCAGAAACGGGTGAGTTGATCATGGGGAACAAGGATATGGCGGACCAATTGAATAACTACTTTGGTTCCGTCTTCACTAAGGAAGACATAAATAATCTGCCGGAAATAGCAGGGGACCGCGGGTCAAAGGAGTTGGAGGAATTGAGTGAAATCCAGGTTTGCCGGGATGTGGTGTTGGGTAAATTAAATGGATTAAAGGCCGATAAATCCCCAGGGCCAGATAGGCTGCATCCCAGAGTACTTAAGGAAGTAGCTCCAGAAATAGTGGACGCATTAGTAATAATCTTTCAAAACTCTTTAGATTCTGGAGTAGTTCCTGAGGATTGGCGGGTAGCAAACGTAACCCCACTTTTTAAGAAGGGAGGGAGAGAGAAAACGGGGAATTACAGACCAGTTAGTCTAACATCGGTAGTGGGGAAACTGCTAGAGTCAGTTATTAAAGATGGGATAGCAGCACATTTGGAAAGTGGTGAAATCATTGGACAAAGTCAGCATGGATTTACAAAAGGTAAATCATGTCTGACGAATCTTATAGAATTTTTGGAGGATGTAACTAGTAGCGTGGATAGGGGAGAACCAGTGGATGTGGTGTATCTGGACTTCCAGAAGGCTTTCGACAAGGTCCCACATAAGAGATTAGTTTACAAACTTAAAGCACACGGCATTGGGGGTTCAGTATTGATGTGGATAGAGAACTGGCTGGCAAACAGGAAGCAAAGAGTAGGAGTAAACGGGTCATTTTCACAATGGCAGGCAGTGACTAGTGGGGTACCGCAAGGCTCAGTGCTGGGACCCCAGCTATTTACAATATATATTAATGATCTGGATGAGGGAATTGAAGGCAATATCTCCAAGTTTGCGGATGACACTAAGCTGGGGGGCAGTGTTAGCTGTGAGGAGGATGCTAGGAGACTGCAAGGTGACTTGGATAGGCTGGGTGAGTGGGCAAATGTTTGGCAGATGCAGTATAATGTGGATAAATGTGAGGTTATCCATTTTGGTGGCAAAAACAGGAAAGCAGACTATTATCTAAATGGTGGCCGACTAGGAAAAGGAGAGATGCAGCGAGACCTGGGTGTCATGGTACACCAGTCATTGAAAGTGGGCATGCAGGTGCAGCAGGCAGTGAAGAAAGCGAATGGTATGTTAGCTTTCATAGCAAAAGGATTTGAGTATAGGAGCAGGGAGGTTCTACTGCAGTTGTACAGGGTCTTGGTGAGACCACACCTGGAGTATTGCGTACAGTTTTGGTCTCCAAATCTGAGGAAGGACATTATTGCCATAGAGGGAGTGCAGAGAAGGTTCACCAGACTGATTCCTGGGATGTCAGGACTGTCTTATGAAGAAAGACTGGATAGACTTGGTTTATACTCTCTAGAATTTAGGAGATTGAGAGGGGATCTTATAGAAACTTACAAAATTCTTAAGGGGTTGGACAGGCTAGATGCAGGAAGATTGCTCCCGATGTTGGGGAAGTCCAGGACAAGGGGTCACAGCTTAAGGATAAGGGGGAAATCCTTTAAAACCGAGATGAGAAGAACTTTTTTCACACAGAGAGTGGTGAATCTCTGGAACTCCCTGCCACAGAGGGTAGTCGAGGCCAGTTCATTGGCTATATTTAAGAGGGAGTTAGATGTGGCCCTTGTGGCTAAGGGGATCAGAGGGTATCGAGAGAAGGCAGGTACGGGATACTGAGTTGGATGATCAGCCATGATCATATTGAATGGCGGTGCAGGCTCGAAGGGCCGAATGGCCTACTCCTGCACCTAATTTCTATGTTTCTATATGGTCCCAAGGACATGGTGGGCCAAACAACCTGCTTCTGTGCTGTATAGGTATATGATTCACAATTGTTCTGTGATTGCAATCAAGTTGAGCCTTGTGCTCAACTAAAATAAAGGGACCAACCACAAGCCAAAACGTCACCCATTCCTTCTCACCACAGATGCTGCCTATCCCGCTGAGTTACTCCAGCATTTTGTGTCTACCTACAAGAATTTAAGTCCCCTGGTCATCATTGTGCAGGTACACTCACCGTAAATCTTAAATGCATAACATGCCTTCAGGTCACGTGGAGCCATTTCACTCAGCACAGAGAACATATCCAGAAAGTCATCCAGAGTCATGTTGCCCTCGTTGTCCTGGGAGAACACCTCTGCAATCCTCTGGCGAAAGGGATTGTCCTGCAGTTAGAGAAGACAGCCCAAATGTGGCGCACTCCACAGCAGACTGAAACTTTCACAATAGGCTTAGAAACACAAAATAGGTGCAGGAGTAGGCCAATCGGCCCTTCGACCCAGCACCGCCATTCAATATGATCATGGATGATCATCCAAAATCGGTATCCGTTTCTGCTTTTTCCCCCATATCCCTTGATTCCGTTAGCCCTAAGAGCTATATCTAACTCTCTCATGAAAACATCCAGTGAATTGGCCTTCACTGCCTTCTGTGGCAGAGAATTCCAGATTCACAAATCTCTGGGTGAAAAAGGTTTTCCTCATGTTAGTCCTAAATGGCCTGTCCCTTATTCTCAAACTGTGACTGACTCCTGGTTCTGGACTTCCCCCAACATCGAGAACATTTTTCCTGCAAATAGCCTGTGCAATCCCTTAAGAATTTTATATGCATCCAATCTATCTGCTCACATCCTTCTAAATCCCAGTGAATCCATTGTGAGCCCAGTCGATCCATTCTTTCATCATATGCCATCCCGGGAATTAACCTGGTGAACCTGTAGACTTGTATGTTATAGTATGAACATGACAACTGCCTCCCCCCCCCCCCCCCCCCCACCTCTCTTCCAACTTTCTCCCTTTATGATAATCAGAATGAAGAAGGGTCCCCGACTGAAACTATGCCAATCCATGACCACCAGAGATGCTGCCTGACCCGTTGTATTACTCCAGCATTTTGTGTCTTTCTTTATAATGACAACCTTCCGCATGCACTAGTGACCTGATCCAGGGTTCCTGTTAGATGTTGATTCTGATTAACCAAAAAACTGCAGATGCTGCAAATCAGAAATAAAAACAGAAAATGCTGGGAGCATCCCGCAGGTCGGGCGACATATGTGAAAAGAGAAACAGAGTTAAAATGTGTCAGGTCAAAGATCCTTTATCTGAATGAGATTCAGATTATTTTGCTTGTGATGTGTTAATGTGAGGTCAAACAGGTTTGCACTGAAGGAGTTCTGATGTAGTTTGGTTCACCTCTATCCGGGGGGTTTGGGCTTCATGGAGTTGAGTTCTGGGTGTGCTAGTTGCTTGGTTAAATTACATTTTAGGGACTGAATGCGTTGCTTTTGAATGTGGATTGAGATTGTTCTGTGGTTTGGGATT
Organism: Amblyraja radiata; assembly: GCF_010909765.2. NCBI lineage: Eukaryota > Metazoa > Chordata > Chondrichthyes > Rajiformes > Rajidae > Amblyraja > Amblyraja radiata. The sequence goes on from NC_045984.1 coordinate 12,469,386, forward strand.
TAATTAGCCAGAGAAACTGGACTCTATGGCACAGATGTATGATTTGTATGAAAGAATGAGTGGCAACTCTGTTGAGTTTTAAATGCTCGGAAATTAGATTGGAAAACAGAAAATGCTGGAAACAGGGCAAGCAGCATCTGTGGAGAGAGAAACAAAAGCAAAGCCCCGAGGCAGCACCGTTGAGAATATTGAGGACGAATTGTAAAAGTACGGCCTGGTAGAGTGGGAGTAGCCATCTTTGGAGAGGCTGTGAGGTTGACAGGCTGCTGTTGAGGTCAAAGTGCACACTTAAGTGAGCGTTGGGCTACAGTGTGGAGGGTGAGCATCCACAAGGTGAGGAATTTTTTTCTCAGAATGGATGGGACTGGAATAAAGGGCCTGGAAGCCTGGACATTGGAACGCTCCTCCAGCAGAATGTGGTTGAGAAGGAACATTTTCCATGTCCCTGGTGACTACCTGTGGGAACTGTGTCCAGCTGCAGCTTCTGCCCGACCACTAGGAGAGTTGGAATGGGGTTGGACTCCCTAAAGTGTAAACGGGGTGTGGATAATATGGGTAATGGGTGGGGCATACCATGGACAGAAAGAGAACAGTTATTGACCACTAGGAAGGGCAGGCAGGTAGGTGCAGGTGTCCCCTGTGCTCATTCCTCTATCAGACAGGCATGCTGCGTTGGATACAGTGGGGGCAATGACTTCTCAGTGGACAACAGCAGCAGCAGTCCGGTTTATGGCACCACTGATGCACAGCTGGGGCGGGACGGGTCTTGACAAGCAGTAGTGGAGGTGACACAAGAGACTGCCGATCTTGAGCAAAAAACAAAGCGCTGGAGGAATTCAGCGGGTCAGGCAGCAACAAATGGCCAGACAAAGTTTTGGGTCGAGACCCTTCCGCAGTCATGGCGGAGGATGAGTAAATGAGGGCAACAGAGAAACATTTCTGTGGCTGAGAGCAAGTGTCCAGAATGGTGTGTTGCCTGCCTGCTGCCAAGATCAGGGCCATCTCGGGCTGGGTTCAAAAGGGGGAGCGCGGAATCAGGCCCTTCAGCCCTCGAGTCCGCGCCGACCAGCAATCACCCCGTACACTGGCAATATCTTAAACACCAGGTACAATTTAGATTTGTTTTAACCAAAGCCAATTAACCTACAAACCTGAAGATAGACACAAAAAGCTGGAGTAACTCAGCAGGACAGGCAGCATCTCCGGAGAGAAGGAATTGGTGATGTTTCGGGTCGAGACCCTTCTTCAGACTGGGACCATGATCCTACAGATGAGCACCAAATACCATTACTGATTTCATCACTTCTGGCTGCCTGCCTTCCACAGCCTTCAACCTTATCGTTTCCCAGCCCCGCACAGCCCGTTTTTACCTTCTCCCCAAGATCCTCAAACACAACTGCCCTGGCAGACCCATTGTTTCTGCCTGCAGTATCTGATCTCCTGGTTGTAGATGAGATATGCATGTGCCTTTAATATAGTTACCTCATCACTACTAACCACTCCCCATATCACAAGTATAATTACAACCTCCCCACCCACATATCGCTCTCTAGTTTCCGTGACAGACCACGTACAGCTAGTGCTCTCTGTAATGCTACAGTATGAATAAAATGAAGTAAAGTTACAGTGTGTCGATAACACTTCTTTACATGGTGTCATACCTCTAACCCTTGCACTTCCTGTTTATCGGTTGTTTATTTAATTTTGCCCCAGTTTTCTGTCCCCCCCCCCCCTCTTATTTCCTCGTTATGGCCACTTCTTGCCGCAAACCCGGTGCTCATTTTCGATTCAGACATTGCCCATCGATGGGATGTCTTTAGACGTGACTTCGACCACTATGTCACAATCGCTCATCCTGCCGCCACCCCTGAAGTCAAAGCTTCTCTGCTTCTCAACCTGGCTGGTCCCGATGCCCTGGCTCGGTCAGACTTCTTCGTCTACGCTGCGGGTGAATCTGCTCGGGACCCCGTATGTTTATTGGCTAAGTTTACCGCGATTTGCGACATTCCCTCTAACTGCATTTTAGAACGTTTTAAACTGTTCGGGCGGCGTCAGCACCCTGGTGAATCTGCCGAGAATTATGTCGCTGCGCTGCGACACCTGGCCAGGCGGTGCCGCCTTGACACGCTGTCCCCCGAGGAGCTGACCAGGGACCTTCTGGTTTACGGTCTCCGCGATGAAAAGCTAAGGGCTGAACTTTTGCGCAAGCCCGACCTGTCTTTTAACGAAGCTATGCATGCCTGCCGTTTAGCCGAAGCTGTCACCTCGGCGGTGTCATCGGCTGATCAGGACATTAACTTTGCCAGCGTTACCAGCCGTCGGCGGAACACGACCCCACCACGACCCCAGGGGTCCGGCACTGCTCCCGGGGGACGCGCCCAGCAAAGGTGCCCCAATTGTAACTTTGCCACTCATCAGTACAATGTATGCCCTGCTTTGGGCAAAACGTGCAATTACTGCAAGAAACTGAACCATTTTTCTGCTGCCTGCCGTTCCTGTGGGAAGCCTGTTGCTGCTCCAAGGCGTATGTTAAACAACTTGGAGCAAGCTAATAGCGAGCTCGGTTCCCAGTACCATCTCAACAAACTCCCTGTGTCTGAATCTGGGTCCTCTCAGGGGGAGACCAGCATATTTTCTCTGTTGGATGCACCTGCTGTGATAACAGACCCTTCAGTTCGTGTAACTGTGAACAACTCGACCTTCACCGCTAAGATTGATACCGGAGCTGTTGCAAATGTTATGTCAACAAATCTCTTCAGAAAGATAAGGACTAATGAGCAAGTAACTTCTGATCGCTCCACTTTACATGCCTACGGGGGAGGGGTGCTTGTTCCTGTGGGAAAGGCAACTCTGCGCTGCAAGATACTGGAAACCTCTCGGCCCCTCACTTTCTATCTTCTCGATTCCAACTGCATTACCCTGTTGGGCATCCAAGCATGCCAGGGCTTGGGCCTGGTCTCCTTCCACCGTGACATCCACAAGGTGCAGGCCCTAATGGACCTGTTGACTGAATATCCTGACCGCTTTGATGAAGAGCTGGGCAAGCTGCCCTACAACTACAAGATTGTCGTCGACCGCAAGGTCGTGCCAGTGGTCCGTGTGCCACACCGTGTCTCCTTCGCCATGAAGGACAAAGTAGAATCGACACTGCACAGCATGGTAAAAATGGGCATCCTAAAGGCGGTCAGCGAACCCACCAGGTGGGTCTCCACCATGGTTGTTGCCGCGAAAAAGGACAAAAGCGAAACACGCATTTGCATCAACCCCAAAGACCTAAACCTTGCCATCAAACGCCCGCACTACCCCATGAGAACAGTAGAGGACGTCGCTGCACAGGTTGGTCCGGCCACAATCTTTTCTGTCCTCGATGCCAAGAGCTCCTTCTGGCAGATATCGCTTGACGAGCAGTCCTCCGACCTGACAACTTTCAGCACCCCCTTCGGCAGATTTAAGTTCCTCCGAATGCCATTCGGAATCAACTCTGCCAGCGAGGTGTTCCAACGGACAATGGAGCCGCTGTTTGCCGGTCTACCGTGTGCCATCATCGTTGACGACATCCTGGTCTATGGTAAGGAAGTCGCTGAGCACGACTTCAACCTCCGCCAAGTCCTAGACCGGGCCCGGAAGATCAACTTGAAACTAAACCCCAAGAAGTGCCGGTTCCGCGTCCCGGAGGTCACATATGTTGGACATGTATTCACAGCCTCGGGGCTGAAACCCGACCCACAGAAAACGGCTGCCATCTCCGAGATGTCATCACCCACTGATGTGCCCAGCCTGCAACGTTTCCTGGGCATGGTAAACTACCTGGGGAAGTTCATCCCCGACCTCAGCGAGCTGAGCGCACCCCTGAGGGATTTGATAAAGAAGGACACGGCCTGGGCTTGGTTCCCTCAACACCAGAAAGCTTTCGACATCCTTAAATCCAAGCTGATCAGTACCCCCACACTTAAATTTTTTGACCTGCAGCGTCCCATTATCATCACCTGCGACGCCTCTCAGTTCGGGCTCGGTGCCGCTTGTCTACAGCTCCATGACGGCCTGCAACTGCCTGTCTCCTTCGCGTCCCGTACCATGACCCCTGCCGAACAGCACTACGCACAGATCGAGAAGGAGTTACTGGCCGTGGTGTTTGCCTGCTACAAATTCAAGGACTATATACTATGCAACACCTTTACCATCGAAACTGATCACCAGCCACTTGTCACCATCCTCAACAAGTCGATCCATGTTGCCTCATCCCGACTGCAGCGCATGATGCTGCAGCTCCAGTGCTTCACTTTCGAAGTTGTTTATCGTAAGGGCAAAGACATGTTCGTGGCCGACACGCTGTCCCGCTAACATCCACCGATCGCCGCCCCTATGAAATGTCTGACCTGATGGTGCTCAATGTGAATATTGTCCCTTCACAGCAGATGAAGTCCCTGGTCGAGCACACTGCCGATGATCATGCCCTGCAACAGCTTGCTGCCATCATCCAGCAGGGCTGGCCCGACCGTCGTTCCGCTCTGCCGGCTGGCGCCGTGCCCTACTTCCTGGTCCGTGATGAGCTCGTACTCCACGACGGCGTGGTTGTGAAAGGACACAAGGTTGTAGTGCCTGCTGCGCTGCACGACCACTATTTTCAGGCCGCTCACCGCGGTCATCCTGGGGCCGAAGCCACCTTGTCTCACGCCCAGAGCCAGTTCTACTGGCCTGGTATGGCTCAATACATCCGGGAGAGGGTCTCCTTGTGTTCCACCTGCAACAGTCTCGCCCCCCACCAGCAACGACAGCCGCTTCTGCAGCAGGCTGCACCCGAACTGCCCTGGATGGCGGTTGCCACTGACATTTTCGAGTGGTGAGGCAAACACTTCCTGGTCCTCGTCGACTCCTACTCCAACTGGATCGAGGTTGACCAGCTGCACTCCCTCACCTCTTCGGCCGTTGTCGATAAGCTGCGCCGCCATTTCTCTACCTTGGGCACCCCGGCCAGCCTGCAGTCGGACAACGGCAGCCAATTCACGAGCTCCGAGTTTAGGGCTTTCACTACCAGCTGGAACTTCCGCCACTTCACCAGCAGCCCTGAGTACCCGCAAAGCAACGGTCTGGCCGAGCGCGCCGTCCGCAGTGCAAAGAACTTGCTGGAACAATGTCGCTTGTCTAACTCCGACTTCTTCCTAGCCCTCCTTAACCTTCGCAACATATCCCGTGCCCTGCAATGGGCTCCCCTGCTCAGCGGCTGATGTCTCGCACTACCAGACCCCCGATCCCGGTGGCCCAGCGCTCACTCATCCCCTCTGTCCTCAAGCCCGCTGCTGTTCAGGAGCGCATTGCCCTTAAGCGCGATGTTCAGAAGCGCTCCCATGACAAGTCCTGCCGCCCCCTGCCGCGCCTTTTCCCCGGTCAGGTCGTCCGCATGCAGACCCCCTCCGGTCACTCCAGGCTCGCTACCGTCGTCGCCTCTGCTGGGTCGCCTAGGTCCTATCTCGTCGACCATGCAGGAACCGTCTACCACCGGTCCCGCCAACACCTGCGGCTCGTCAACGAGCCACGACCGCCGCCCGCGGATCCTTTTGCTCCCCCACTGCAATTTCGGCCTCCGGCGATGCTCTGCCCGCCGCTCCTCGCATGCCACGGTCTCTACCCTCTCAGCTCTATCAGTCCAATCCTCCTCCGGCTCGTCCTCCCTCGCCTGCCCGCGCGCTGCCCGCTGTTGACCCCGCATCCCCTCCTGCCTTTCTGCCCTTGTCTCCTCCGTCCCCTCCCAGCTCCCCCGTTCCAGTTCGGCCGTCTGCACCTGTTCCACTTCTTCCTGCAGGGAGGGAAGATGGCGAGATGCGAACCCGGTCGGGACGTGTTGTCAAGCCGCCTGTCCGCTATGGCGACTTTGCTTAACCGTTTCTAGCGCATGAGACGTGGTCGCCCTGTCACTACTTTGTTTGCCTATCGTTTCCAAGGGGAAGGATGTAGATGATATATGCATGTGACCTTTAATATAGTTACCTCATCACTACTAACCACTCCCCATATCACAAGTATAATTACAACCTCCCCACCCACATATCGCTCTCTAGTTTCCGTGACAGACCACGTACAGCTAGTGCTCTCTGTAATGCTACAGTATGAATAAAATGAAGTAAAGTTACAGTGTGTCGATAACACTTCTTTACACTGGCGGCTAAACACTTTAATTCTCCTTCCCATTCCCACCCAAACCTTCCTGTCCTAGGTCTCCTCCATTGTCAGAGTGAGGCAAAACGTAAATTGGAGGAGCAGCATCTCATATTTCTGTTGGGCAGCTTACAGCCCAATGAAATCAATATGAATATTGATTTCTCTAACTTCAAGTAACTCTGGCTTTTCCTCTCTCTTTATCCCTTCCCCACCCAAGTTGCACCAGCTTCTCGTTTTCACCCAACAAACAGCTAACAATGGCCTGTTTCCTTTATCATCGTTACATTTTTGCATATCTTTCATTCATTGTTCTTTATCTCTCTACATCATCATCTACATCTCTCCTTTTCCTTATCCCTAACTCTTCTGAAGAAGGGTCTCAACTTGAAACGTCACCCATTCCTTCTCTCCAGAGATGCTGCCTGTCCCGCTGAGTTACTCCAGCTTTTTGTGTCTATCTTCGGTTTAAACCAGCATCTGCAGTTCCTTCCTACACAAGGTCAGGTATCTTTCTCTTTGGAAGTGTGACTGGGACTGTTCCGCTGGAATCAGTGCTTGGACTCTTGTTGGTTATCATATATGTTAACGACATGGATGTGAATGTAAGAAATATGTTTTGTAAGTTTGCAAAATGACATGTAAATCGGTGGTGGTGTTTTAAATTAGGAAGATTATATGGAGGCATAGATGGAGGACTGAGGAGAGGGGGTGAGGAAGCAGGCGGCTGTGTGGGGGTTTGGGAGTGTAGAGTGTGGTGACTAGGCATGTGGTTGATTGGAAAGCAGTGCAAGAAACTATCAGTTGACAAAGAGGAACCCCCTCGAGTAACATAACCACACCACAAGCTGTAAATAACGGGTGAAGGAAATTGCCTTTATTCTAAAGTTACAGTAAGGCAGATATTCAATTTCCTATGCTGTCCCTGGCCTCTATCCGATGCTAGGTTGCTGAAGAAATGCTCAAAGACTCTCAATAATGTAATGCCAAAATTACTCTTGCTGTCCCAGTGAACGTTGTCTTGGTAGGGTTAGGATTACGTTGGGTTCGGGTGAAAGATATGGCCCGTTAGGTTCAGTAGGTTAATGGCTAGGGTTAAGTGATAGGTGGGGCCAGTGTTGGGGTCAGGTGTGATGGGCGGGTGGCTACTACACCCTGGCTACCTTCAGCTCAGGCATGTTGCCAATCAATTCATAAGGGATCTTCACATCTGGATTGTCCTTATAATCGAGTGGCACTAGCTGAGGAGCCAGGTCTCGATAGCGGTGGAACAATCTGCAATAAAAGGGAGAGCAAACTTTATTATTGGAACAAAGCATTATTTGATTCAAGCTGCTCAATTGACCATTACAATGCCTGTAGTTAGTTGTTGGGTCACAATCTATGCACCTCCTCCAACTCCAAAACTCACCATTAAATACACCTTCAAATGTCATGGAGTGAATGGGCAATACAGCACGGAAATGGGCCCTTGGGCCCACCAAGTCTGTGCCAACCATCAAGTGCCCATCCAGCGCTGTAATATTAACTGTCTGTAGGAAAATAACAAGTACAGGTGTCACAGGATATCCTTTGTTGAAGGGAGCAACTCTCAACTGAGCAACAGTGTCTGGTACGACAATATATCAAAGTCATACTAGGTGGCACACTCACGTAAATACACCTTACACTACTCAATATAATTTTCTCCCTCTGACCTGTTTGTCTGTGGCCTCCTGTTCTGCGACAACCTGGTTCAAGATAATCCTCAGGAACAGCACCTCACCTTCTGTTTGACCACAATGCCGCCTTGCAAACTGAATATCAAGCTCCATAACTTCAGGGTATGTGCTCCCTGTGTCCCCGTCAGAATTGCAATTTTCAGCTGGAAAATTGCATCCATCTGCAAAATAGTTTCCATTTTTCTTTCTCAATTGACTCTGCTTGACTTTGTATATCATGTCCTGCGGCTCCACGTTTTACAACATTTATGTTTCTTTGTTTGTATTCTCATTCTCCAAATGCCGCATAAAATTCTCAGCTTTTATGTTCCAACTGTTCATATTAACCCCCACCAAATGAACCACATCACTTTACCCCCATTCTGGTTTTATTGCCAATCGCCTTCATCTCATGTCTCTTTTTTTCTTATTCATGCACTGATGGAAACAGTTTCTCTCTGTATACTCCATCTATACCCTCATTCGGAGTCTAGTCACAATCCTGGAATATCAGTACAACATATCTTTGGGTGTTGACTTTCCTCTTAGACTGATCACAACCACAATGTTGGTTCTATGTTCCTTCGTCATTTTCACTATGCCCTCATACTTGGTCTGTAGATTGTGGCTCCAATAGGCTCATCAACATCACATTCACCTCCAGCTCATCACCCCCCCCCCCCCCCCCCCCCCCCACCCCCACCCCTCCTACATATCACTATGTTGCCCTCTCTGTGTCCACGCTGAGACTGTTCCATTTGTTAAATATTCATTGTGTGGGTAACTGGCTGTGTATCTTGTGATACACACTTGTGTATCTGAGGTTCACCAACGTACCAGGGACCCACTGACTAACCTCACCACTCTTCTACTTAGTGAACACTCACTCATAGTGCACCAGCCTGCTGTTGCAACCTCAAAATCAACGCCAACAATGGTAAAAAAACAAATGTTGGAGGAACTCAGCAGGTAAGGCAGCATCTGTGGAGTGAACGGACAGGCAGCATTTCGGGTCGGGACACTTCTTCAGACTGACAGCAGTAGGAGGGAGAGGGCTGGAAAAGAGAGGTGGGGGCATAGTATGTGGTTTCCTCATGTTTCTGCAAGCATAGATAATTAAGTAGCTGTGGAATTTTAAACAGAGCATCCCTTACTGAAGGCAGTATCTCTCAACAAAACAGAGTGTCTGGGACAGCACTGTATCAAGGGTGCATTCATTAATGACACACTTACAATTCTATACACTATAGATTTCCACCAGGCAGAGTGCTGCATGGGTTTGTGAGTATTACAGGCTTCCTAAAGGTTTGAGGAAATAGACTGCACTCCTCCAGAACTGCAGTCTGCCTTCAAATCCCAAAGATGACTGTTGGTGCTGCCTGTGTGGAGATTGCACATTCTCCCTGTGACAGAGTGGGTTTTCTTCGTGTTCTCTAGTTTCATAGAAACATAGAAAATAGGTGCAGGAGCAGGCCATTCGGCCCTTCCAGCCAGCACCGCAATTCAATATGATCATGGCTGATCATCCAAAACCAGTACCCCATTCTGGCTTTTTCCCCATATCCCTTGATTCCCTTAGCCCTAAAAGCTAAATCTAACTCTCTCTTGAAAACATCCAACGAATTGGCCCCCACTGCCTTCTGTGGCAGAGAATTCCACAGACTCACTACACTCTGGGTGAAAAAGGTTTTCATCTCATAGAAACATAGAAATTAGGTGCAGCAGTAGGCCATTAGGCCCTTCGAGCCTGCACCGCCATTCAATATGATCATGGCTGATCATCCACTCAGTATCCCGTACCTGCCTTCTCTCCATACCCTCTGATCCCCTTAGCCACAAGGGCCACATCTAACTCCCTCTTAAATATAGCCAATGAACTGGCCTCGACTGCCCTCTGTGGCAGGGAGTTCCAGAGATTCACCACTCTCTGTGTGAAAAAAGTTCTTCTCATCTCGGTTTTAAAGGATTTCCCCCTTATCCTTAAGCTGTGACCCCTTGTCCTGGACTTCCCCAACATCGGGAGCAATGTTTTAGGCCATCCCCCAACAGTCCACACAGGCAGCACCATCTCAGTCCTAAATGGCCTACCCCTTATTCTTAAACTGTGACCCCTAGTTCTGGACTCCCCCACCATTGGGAACATTTTTCCTGCATCTACCCTGTCCAATTCTCTAAGAATTTTATATGTTTCTAGAAGATCTCTCATTCTTCTAAATTCCAGTGAATACATGTCCAATCGACCCATTCATTCATCATATGTTTCCTTCCACATCCCAAAAATGTGGGGGTTGGTGGGTCCATGAAAATTACCCCTAATGTGCAGGTGAGTGCCTTAATTTGGAGAGAATTGATGAGATTGAGAGAGAATAAATTGAGGAAGACACTGAGTGCTGGAGTAGCTCAGCAGGTCAGGCAGAATCTCTGGAGAGAAGGAATGGGTGACGTTTCGGTCGAGACCCTTCTTCAGACTGATATAAAAAATCAGAATCAGTCAGAATAAATTGAGATTAGTGTAAATGTGTGCTTGCTGCTGGATGTAGACTTGATGGGCTGAAGGGTCCTTTTCAGTGGTAGACACAAAATGCTGGAGTAACTCAGCAGGACAGGCAGAATCTCTGGAGAGAAGGAATGGGTGACGTTTCGGGTTGAGACCCTTCTTCAGATCCATTTCTGTGCTGTATAAATCTCTGACTCCAGGATCCTTTCAGATCACATGAAGCTCCTCTTCACGACCAATTTCCATTCTGCACTCAAATTCACATGGACCTCCCAACCGTTTCTAGATCACACCGTCTCCATCACAGGAGACACCCTATTGACCGACATCTACTACAAACCCACTGACCCCCATAGTTATCTAGACTATACTTCTTCCCATCCTGCTTCCTGTAAAGACTCTATTCCCTGCTCTCAATTCCTCCGTCTCCACCGTATCTGCGCCCAGGATGAGGTTTTCCATACCAGGGCATCGGAGATGTCCTCATTCTTCAGGAAAGGGGGTTCCCCTCTTCCAATATAGATGAGGCTCTCACTAGGGTCTCCTCGATATCCCGCAGCTCCGCTCTTGCTCCCCCACCCCCCATTCATAACAAGGGCAGAATCCCCCTTGTCCTCACCTTCCACCCCATCAGCCGTCGCATACAGCATATAATCCTCCAACATTTTCGCCACCTCCAACGGGATCCCACTACTGGCCACATCTTCCCATCTCTACCCCTTTCTGCTTTCTGCAGACACTGTTCCCTCCGCAACTCCCTGGTCAACGTCCCTTCCCACCCAAACCATCCCCTCCCAAGATACTTTCCCCTGCAACCACAGGAGATGCAACATCTGTACCTTTACCTCCCCCCTCGACTCCATCCAAGGACCCTGACAGTCTTTTCAGGTGAGGCAGAGGTTCACTTGCACCTCCTCCAACCTCATCTACTGTATCCGCTGTTCCATGTGTCAACTCCTGTACATCGGCGAGACCAAGCGCAGGCTCTGCGATCGTTTCGCTAAACACCTCCTCTCACTCTGCCCTAACCTTCCTGATCTCCCGGTTGCTCAGCACTTTAACTCCCCCTCCCATTTCCAATTTGACCTTTCTGTCCTGGGCCTCCTCCATTGTCAGAGTGAAGAGCCTGTCCCACTTAGGCGATTTTTCCGCGGACTGCCGGCAACTGTCAAGTTCGCGGCACTCGCCTGAAAAACCGGGAACTGAAACGGCGACTGTCAGAGTGGAACACACACACACACACACACACACACACACACACACACACACACACACACACACACACACACACACACACACACACACACACACACACACACACACACACACACATCGCGTGGGTCAGGGAAAGCAGGGGAGCGCTGTCTGAAATTCACACGGTGCAAAGCCAAGGTGATACAGACACACACCGCGATGAACAGGAAGGTTAAAACGGCTGGCATAGTGTACGGTAAGTCCTTTAAAAGGGGGGGGGAGAAGGGGGGAGGGATTAGGGGGGGGGAGGAGGGGGGGAGAAGAAGGGAGGGGGAGAAGAAGGGGGGGAAGAAGAAGAGGGGGAAGAAGAAGAGGGGGGAAGAAGAAGAGGGGGGAGAAGAAGAGGGGGGAGAAGAAGAGGGGGGAGAAGAAGGGGGAGGGGAAGAAGGGAGGGGGGGGGAAGAAGGGGGGAGACACTTTTAAGAAGCCAGACAACTTTTAATAAGCCAGAGATACCCAGCTGTGAAGTTTGGCGGGCATTTAACATTACCGATCGGTTATCCTTGGTTCTGAAAACTCGTGTTTACGTTTTTGATCCCCAATGAGCCAATGAAAATGCCCGGTCAGCAAAGGTGATTAACTAAAACTATCTACGACTACCCATAACTACATGGCGACCCCACTACAACTGCACCTACGGCTACAGGATTATCGATTTTCTCCATGGCGAGTAATTTTTGGTCGCGGACCATACTAAGGCCGCAACTAGTTCCCAAAATGCGGGAACTCCTCGCGACCATGAAGGAGACTCACCAGAGACCACTGGCGACCATGTGGCGATCATGAGGCGAGCGCAGAGTCTCCTGCACTCGCCTAAAAAGTTGCCTAAGTGGGAAAGACCCTTGAGGCCCAGTGCAAATTGGAGGAACTGCACCTCAGATTTTGCTTCGGTAGCTTACACCCCAGGGGTATGAACATTGACTTCTCTAACTTCAAATAGTTCATGCTTTCCCTCTCTCTCCATCCCCTCACCCTTCCCAATTCTCCCACCAGTCTTACTGTCTCCGACTACATTCTATCTCTGTCCTACCCACTCCCCTGACATCAGTCTGAAGGGTCTCAACCCAAAACATCACCCATTCCTTCTCTCCAGAGATGCTGCCTGTCCGGCTGAGTTACTCCAGCAGTTTGTGACTAGCAAGGATTGCTTCATCTCATGTGTTCAAAAAGGAACTGCAGATGCTGGAATATCGAAGGTACACAAAATTGCTGGGGAAACTCAGCGGGTGCAGCAGCATCTATGGAGCGAAGGAAATAGACGACGTTTCTGAAGAAGGGTTTCGGCCCGAAACGTCGCCTATTTCCTTCGCTCCATAGATGCTGCTGCACCCGCTGAGTTTCCCCAGCAATTTTGTGTACCTTGCTTCATCTCATGATGTGCACACCATCAATTGCCTGGCTTTATACAGAATGTTGTAGTCATTGGGAAGCCACATTAATCCACAGTGAGGTTAGGACATCTGCTAGGATTACTTTGAAAATGGTTTGTTACACTGAACATACTGTGGCTGCTTAATGAAGGGATTGCAAAGATTAATGAATTATTGTCACACAAATAATTATTGCCTTCAAGGGCATTCAACAGACAGATTTAGGGGGAATTCCAGTGAGGGAGGACAATGCACCTATCGTGGTCTCTCCTCTCCATACACATCTCCAGGTGGATTCTTGATACTTAATTGATTGAAATAATATTTTAATATCAGTTCACCAAATTATCAATCAAAAATCAAACTTAATACTAACTTTATTGATAATCATTATTTAACGTGATGGAGTGCCAGAGAAGCTCATCCACCGTCTCCTTCTACACTATTTTGTTGATAAAGTTGGCGTTATATTAATTTGATGATCGATTGTTTGTAAAACTGTCAACATAGGCAGTCTTTGATTGTGCTAATTTGCATATGACGAATAAATACTCTTGAAATGCAGTTGGCGGACATGGATTACTCACCTCAGGATCTCCTTCCTTGTGAAAAAGGTGCAGTCCTTTAAAATACAAATGTAAAAAAGCTGTTAAAATAAATTAACTGAAGGATTGCAATGATGTTAATATGATAGATCTCATCCCTGTTAGGATGAAAGCTCTGTTAATGCTCAAATTGGATTCCCTCCAGATTCAGGGACAGATTCTTCCCGGCTGTTATCAGGCAACTGAACCATCCTATCAACAACTAGAGAGAAGTCCTGAGCCACTATCTACCTCATTGGAGACCCTCGGATTATCATTAATCTGACTTTATCTTGCACTAAAACGTTGTTCCCTTTATCATGTATCTACATTGTGGATGGCTCAATTGTAATCATGTATTGTCATTTTGCGGACTAGTTAGCATGCAACAAAAGCTTTCCACTGTAACTTGGTACATGCAACAATAAACTATTCTTCCTCTCAGGAACTGAGCTCATTTACCCAAGGGTGGGAAAACAAAAGTTTCTCATTTCTCACTCTTCTAACAAAAGGTCAACCGGGGTAGGGCCAGTATTACCAAAGAAAGCTGGTGCATTGCGAGGTAGGTGAGATCTGTGGGAGCTCAAAGTTGGGGTGTTATGGCTTCTCACCGTGCTTTTAGCTGCATCTACTTGAAGTATCGCACAGTCCTTGCAACAACCTCTTTAAAGTAGGTGCCATGAGAGAACAGCTAATGAAACCATGGTCCCCATCAGTGGGGATGCCAGCATCTCATCACCCACAACTTCCTCTGACGTTCTCTTGCTAGGATCCTCCCAAAGTTGGGTGGCAATTAAAATATTATTTTCAGACAATTATTTTCCTATTTGGTTTCATTCGTTTTCACACGAGGATATTTAATTTCCAGATATTCCTCCTACCTAGCGCAGGAGAGATCGTAACTGATCGCGCAGTATTACGATACAATATGATAGAACTTTATTTATCCCAGGAAGGAAATTGTTCTGCCAACAGTCATAAAACACAACATGAAACATGAAATTAAAGTGACGAGTGGAAAGTCCAGAAATGGGGATGTGCGATGACTGGGTGAGGGGGAGAAGGGGAGAGGGGGGGGGGGGGGAGGAGAGTCAGTCTACCCCACAACAGAAGGGGGAGGAGTTGTACAGTTCAATAGCCATAGGGAAAAAGCATCACCTGTGGCGTTCTATTCTGCATTGTGGTGGAACCCGTCTGTTGCTGAAGGTGTTCCTCAGGTTGACCAGTGTGTCATGGAAGGGGTGAGCTGTATTGTCTAATCATGGACAGAATAATGGGATATTACAGAAGAGATCAATACCAAACAGTGGCTGGGGATTGAAACTGGGGGAGATCAAACCTCATGGGCATTACAGGGAGATAAGTAAGAGAATAAGTAAATAAGGAATAAGTAAGAGACGGTACAGATGATGCTTGTCACATTTTCTGACAAGAGTGCACCTGGACTGAGCTCCTACCTGATATGCATCAAGCTGCTGCGCTGTGAAGACGGTCTGCTTGTTGCCCATGTTTGCCAGTGAGGGTGAACATCAGGCTCTGCCCAACTCTCTCCTCCTCCACTCAATACTTAAATATGAGGAGAGCTGATCTGGAGCCAGGCGGGAGGATCACATTGCTCTTTGCATCGGCCAGTTTATTGCTGAATAATAATGGGATCATTTCATCCATTCTCATGTAAAAGGCTATGAATAAAAAGAATGCGATCTGGTTGACCTCAAACAGGCCCTGCACACACTCCTTTTTGTGCCACGGATGTGTTGACTTCCAGCTTATGTTACACACATTCACAGGCATGACAGCTAGACAGTAATATTCCAACAATATTCCAATTTATTATTTATAAGCATCTGACATTAGCCATCTGTATACTACCAGCCCAGAGATTAAAACAGTCTGGAGCAGTTACTTTGATACTCTCTGGCCATAATGAGTTCATTAAGACAAAGATTACTCCAAATGTAGATATTTCATGTACAAATCAGAGGCTGTGAAACACACTGCTCACACTGACATTTGACACTGACATCCATGTGCATGGCAGAGGTGTAATTTCCCATTCCCATTGGAGCAAATGTAAGAGAGGAATGGGGAGTATGCATTAGGAGGCATGCTGACACAAACAAACGGCCACAGTACCAGTGGAACGTGCGCATAACAATGATGCCTGCTGGCATTTTGTGTTATTCATATGCTGTGGAAGTGTTAAGTGGAAAGTTACCAAGAAACTCCCTTATAGCATTTCCCTTACATAAGAAAAAATGTGTCTGTCCCGTTTAATTTTTATATTAGATCGCATTTTCCTTGTCATCGGCTAGGCTGAGGGAGCACAGAGGGTAATATCCAGGGCAGCTCCGCAGTCACACGAGGCACATATGCGAGCCAGAGGAGGGGCGAGGCATTGGCAAGCAGCTTCATGGACCAGTGCAGTTTTTTCATGTGTGAACCTGCAAGTTCAAGATTGTTACTGCGCAACATGGAGGTATTGTTCTGAGGCCTGCCAGCCTGTCACTGCCACACAGTGTCAAGGATTAAAACATTTCAAAGTCCAAACATTGCTGAAAGTTCAACACGGGTCAATAGGACTGTCAAGAAAAGTTTCCTTCAATCGCTGGGGAATGGAATAGAAAAACAGGAAGGTCTTGGTAAAACTTTATGAAACATTTGTGAGGCCACAGGCGGCATACTGGGTGTAGTTAGACACAAAATGCTGGAGCAACTCATTATGTGTCTATCTTACTGTCTAACAGTAATAAATGTTTTCCCATGGCAGAGTTCCCATTCCCATTCCAAATGGAGCAAATGTGACAGAGGAACAGGGAAAATGCATTAGGAGGCAGAATGGGTTGAACAGTGGTCAAGTTAGCTGTGGGAGTCAGTTAGCTTGTAGTGGATGTTAATAGCTAGTCTCTCTCTTGATATGGAGCGAGAAAGGGAAGCAACAAGTCAGACGCTGACCATATGAAGGTGAGAGTGGGATGGAAATAGACACAGAAGAGACGGCAAAACGCTAGGATTTGGCGCAATAATCAAACTGCAGGAATGAGAAACAGTGCTGGAGCCTGATATAGTGTCTCAGCCCAAATATCGTCAATCCCTCTGCTTCCACCGATGCTGTTTGGTCAGCTGTGTTCCTGCAGCAGTTTGTTTTTTGCACTAAAGTAATGTAACTGTTGAATTCTGCATGGGTGCAGGTGGCTGCTCCAATTTAGCCAACAATGTACTGGAATAGGAGTTGAGGAAGTGAAACAAAGACTGTTCCACATGTCACACAAGACAGACATTAGTTGGGCCCAAGTGTCTGCCCCTAACTGCACCTTTGATATGGAAGAAGTGGGTGTAGAAGAAAAAAATGTACAATGTGACGCAAATATCCCTCAGATTCTCCAGAAGTGGGATGGAGTTGTAAAGGAATTGAATAGGGAGGTTGCACAGCAGTCAAGGCCACGCAACGCCGTCTGGAGTACACGCGGTGAATGTCAGGTAAGCACATACTATGGCTGCCAGTATAGCTGGCCCTTCTTCTGTCCCAGCATCCGGACTCCACACTCTGGTTCCACACTCGCGGACCTCGGACCGTCTGTCCTTGCGGTGGGGGGGAAGGGTCGGTCGGTTCGGTGTGTCACCTACAGCGCGTGACAGTGCGGCCGCACAGAGGGAGACGGGGCTGTTTTCCAATTATTGACAGCACAAAAATGGATCATTTCGGCGGTTTTTAACCTAGATGCAGGAAGATTGTTCCCGATGTTGGGGAAGTCCAGAACAAGGGGTCACAGTTTAAGGATAAGGGGGAAATCTTTTAGGACCGAGATGAGGAAAACATTTTTCACACAGAGAGTGGTGAATCTGTGGAATTCTCTGCCACAGAAGGTAGTTGAGGCCAGTTCATTGGCTATATTTAAGAGGGAGTTAGATGTGGCCCTTGTGGTTAAAGGGATCAGGGGGTATGGAGAGAAGGCAGGTACAGGATACTGAGTTGGATGATCAGCCATGATCATATTGAATGGCGGTGCAGGCTCGAAGGGCCGAATGGCCTACTCCTGCACCTATTTTCTATGTAAGAAAGTACGCGTTTCATGCATTAACAGTGTATGCCGTAGGCTGTCATGCCCTCCACATGGATTGAGCTGCTCCTTGCGTCACGCCCTTTCACCCGATGACCTTACCCGATAACCCCCTTATGTGCATGGTAAACCTGACCTGTTGGGACCAGTGAAAAGGTCAAAGTGGCGGGGAGGGGAGACGAGGGGAGCAGAGCAGAGCAGAGGTGGCACAGAAATAACAGCGAAGGGACAGAACCAAGTCCTGATCCCAAAACATTGTCCAGGATATGGAATTACATTTCTGGTGGAGACCCTTCATCAGAACAGACGGCGGGGAGAAGCGGTCCTGGCCAGAGACCCTGGTGTTAGCCGCCCCGCCCCGGCCCGGCCCGGCCCCGGCCCGCTGACCGCCGGCAGCCTCCATGTTTCCCCATCAGCGGGAAGTGGCGCGGGTCACGTGCCGACGGAGGCGGGAGCGCGCGGGATGTGAGGCCGCTCGGGGCCGGGAGCGCGCGGTCGGGTGAGGGCGCGGTGCTGGAGTCAGGCGGGGGCGCGCAGCTGAGTCAGGCGGGGGCGCGCAGCTGGAGTCAGGCGGGAGCGCGCAGCTGGAGTCAGGCGGGGGCGCGCAGCTGGAGTCAGGCGGGGGCGCGCAGCTGGAGTCAGGCGGGGGCGCGCAGCTGGAGTCAGACGGGAGCGCGCAGCTGGAGTCAGGCGGGGGCGCGCAGCTGGAGTCAGGCGGGGGCGCGCAGCTGGAGTCAGGCGGGGGCGCGCAGCTGGAGTCAGGCGGGGGCGCGCAGCTGGAGTCAGGCGGGGGCGCGCAGCTGGAGTCAGGCGGGGGCGCGCAGCTGGAGTCAGGCGGGGACGCGCAGCTGGAGTCAGGCGGGGGCGCGCAGCTGGAGTCAGGCGGGGGCGCGCAGCTGGAGTCAGGCGGGGGCGCGCAGCTGGAGTCAGGTGAGGGCGCGGAGCTGAGTCAGGCGGGGACGCGCAGGATCAGGCCGCTCGGAAGCGGCGCAGGAGTTGAGTGGGGCCGGCGAGCGAGCGAGTGCAAAGCTCTATGATCTTTGGAGTGTGTGTCCGTCCACAGCTCGCTCCCCGCCCTCCAGTTGCAGGCGGCCCTTGGCCCGTGTCCAGGGCGGGGCTCGGTCCGGTCCGGTCATCCCCCACCGACCCCGTCTGTCGTCCATGTCCCGGAGCTCGGACATCAGTGAGTCCCCTCTCTTCGTTTGTAAATATGCTTTTGTCTTGTGATCACCGTGACAATGATTTGCCATCAGGAAGGTAGGGTCAAGCGGGGATTTTCATGTGCTCAGTCAGTGTTTGGCTTGTAACTATGGTATTCTGTGGAATAACGTGTCAGCGAGTTTGTGCCCAAACAAGATTAATGCTGCTATAACGACATGTTATTGAATTACAAGAACCAGTCTGAAGAAGGATCCTGACCCGAAACTTCACGTATCCATGTTCTCCAGAGATGCTGCCTGGGCCGCTGGGACTTCAGCACTCTGCTTCTTTCTTTGCAAACCAACATTTGCAGTTCCTTATTTCTCTTCCGTGAAGGACTGTAAGCCTGTACTGGATCTTCTTACTTTCCCAGCCTGACGGCAGCATCCGAGGTCCTGATTATTTGCGTAGGAAGGAACTACAGATGCTGGTTTACACTGAAGATAGACACAAAATGCTGGAGTAACTCAACGGGACAGGCAGCATCTCTGGAGAACTAGCCTGAAGAAGGGTCTCGACCCGGAACGTCAGCCGTCCTTTCTCTCCAGCGGTGCTGCCTGTCCCGCTGAGTTATTCCAGTATGTTGTGTCTAACCTGATTGTTTGACCGTCTCCCCCGTTCAAATCACTCCAACCCTGTGTATCTAATGTTCCCGGGCCATTCCCTCCCCCAGCGCATTGTGGACGCAGCCCAGACCATCACACAAACCAACTTCCCTTTATACCTCGCGCTACCTCAACGTGACAAGCTAGCAGCATAATCAAGGACGTGTCGCAACCCTCACCACTCCGTCTTCACCCCTCTCCCATTAAGCAAAAGGGGGGTTGCACGTAAGGTCCCCGGGGCATAGGGCTTGACGCACGGAGCCGCTCAATCCATCTGGAGGACATCCGTAACTTCCGGTATATGTTATTAATGCAAGAAACGCGTACTTTCCTACCTGTTAAAAACCGCCAAAATGTTGAATTTTTGCGCTGTAAAAAATTGTGGAAATCGGGGTAAGCGTGAGAGACATGAACCCAACTTCAGAATTCCAAAAGTGAAGCGAAATGAAGGTAAAGAGAAGCGAGAGCTGAAGGGAAGGGATGGGGTGGGGGCAACAACAGCTAAAGTGTTTGGCGAACATTGGCCGTGCAGATATCAGAATTGAAAATATTGGGAATTATCGCGTTTGCTCACTGCATTTCATCAACAGTAAGGCATTATTTGTGGTTTTTCTTGATTCCTTTGGTATCTAAAAAGTCTCAGAAGTGATAAATCTGGCTGTAAATTTTGCTTCAGAGGCGTTTTCTTTTTGTATGTAAAAACCCACTTGAGAACCATGGGCGATTTTAAAATCTTACAGACAGATTTATTGCTTCTTAAACATTTTAGATGCCAAAGGAATCAAGAAAAAACACAAATAATGGGCCTTAGTTGATGAAATGCAGTGAGCAAACGGCCAATGTTTGCCATGCACTCTGGCTGTTGTTGTCCCTTCAGCTCTCGCTTCTATCTACGGTCATTTCTCCTCACTTTTGGAATTCTGAAGTAGGCTAAATGTCTCTCACGCTTATCCCGATTTCCATAATTATTTACAGTGCAAAAATTGATAATTTTGGCGTGTTTTAACGGGCCCGCTACTTTGGAAAGAATGGTCAGTGCTTACCTGCAGTTCATCGCGTGTACTCCAGTTGGCGTAGCGTAGCAACAGTCCGGGTCATTGGACATGACCCGACTGCCGTGAAACCTCCCTATAGAAGTGTGAAAACGCACACCACCGGATTCAGATACAATTTCTTCCCAGCTGTTTTCAGGCAACTGAATCATCCTACCACAACCAGAGAGCACTGCTGAACTACTATCTAACTCGGACTATCCGTAATCGGACTTCACCTTGCACTAAATGTTATTTCCTTATCATGGATCTTAACACTGTAAATGGCTCGATTGTAATCATGTATTGTCTTTCTGCTGAAGATAGACACAAAAAGCTGGAGTAACTCAACGGGACCGGCAGCATCACTGGAGAGAAGGAATGGGCGACATTTCGGGTTGAGACCCTTCTTCAGTCTCGACCCGAAACGTCACCCATTCCTTCTCTCCGGAGATGCTGCCTGTCCTGCTGAGTTACTCCAGCATTTTGTGTCTATCTTGGGTTTAAACGAGCATCTGCAGCTCCTACCTACACATATTGTCTTTCTGCTGACTGGTTAGCACGCAACAAAAGCCTTTCACTGTACCCGGGGTACACGTGACAATAAACTAAACTGAACTGACAGATGCTGCCAAACAGAGTTCCTGAGGCACTCTGTGTTTTGCTGGTGTTGATGAATAGTTAGCCAGCACACCCACTAAACCCGCTATCAGTACTCCACTCCGTGACGGCTTGACACAATTACCCGGCCTTGTGGACTTGACTCATGACATTTCCAGAGTTTACTAATTTACTTACATTACTGGAGAAAACCCACAGGGGAAAGGTTACATAAACTTGTTAGAAACAAATTTGTGAGGAGAGATAAACTTAAGAGACAGATACATGGAAATGCAGATGCTGGTTACCAAAACAAAACGCACAAAGTGCTGGTGTAATTCAATTGATCAGGCAGCATCTTTGGAGCACATGGACTGGTGTCATTTTGGCTCCGTTTCCATCTGCAGACTTAGAAGGATCCCGGACCGAAACTTTGCTAATCCATGACCTCCTGGGATGTCGCCAGGCCTGCTAAATTACTCACGTACTTTATGTTTTTTGACTGGTAGCATAAAAGACATTGCATTGGAAGCGTTGAAAATAAGTGGTGGGGGGGGGGGGGGGGGGGGGGGGGGGGAAGATGTTTGTTGACAGACCGGGTCGGAGAGGCCAAGGGGACCGCTAATGTGGACCGGTAAAGGTGGGTGAGAGCAGAAATGTGGGAAATAGAAAGAATGGTGTTAAAAATCCACACAACTATGATGGAGAGGAATTATTGGTTGAGTGGAAATATTGTTGCTGGATGTGGTATTATCCAAATATATGCAAAGTAGATGTGGTATTGAAAGCAAGGTAGTGGAAAAGAAGTATAGTTAAGTTACAGTAAAACTGATCCCACTGCCAGCCATATCTTCCCCTCTCCACTCCTTTCTGCTTTCCACAGGGACCACTCTATGGATGACTTCTTGGTCTGCTCATCCCTTCCCATCCCCCAACACCTTCCCCTGGAAATGCAGGAGGTGCACCGCTTATTCCAACACCTCCTCCCTCACCACCATCCAGCGACCTTAGCAACCCTTCCAAGTGCGGCAAAGATTCATATGCTCTTCCTACAATCTCATCTACTGCATTCAGTCCGTGTTTGATAGACAGAATGTCCCGTCACATACCTGGGAACATATTGCTAGATGTTTGTATCAAATTTAGAAGCACCCTGCCATTGATGTTGTGGGAGACCTGCTGAGTGGTTTACAGCACAGCCCACTATCACTACTCTCGAGGGTAATAATGCTGACCAGTGATGTCACGACCTGTAAATCAATTTAAAAGTGCACATTTTAAAATCAAGCTGTGCTAGCTATTTTCAGTTATAAAACATAATGGTGGTAATAAGGATAAACATAAATTTGCAGCATATTTAAAACAAACCTTGATTACTGTCAGTACGTCTTTTTACATGTGATAAGTAGATGAAAGAGAATTTAAATTGTATTTGAAAATAAGTAATGGAGGGGGCGAGGAGAGGGAAGGGGGAGGGGTCACATTTTAAAATAACGATTGCTTTTTCAAACTGCTGGTTTTATCTTGCCTAATTTAAAACTATTTTAAAGTGATAATGTTGGGGACCACTTACTCATGCAGTCACAAGAAATCAGGCACATTTTTCCCCTGAGAATGCATCTTGGCCAGAGTATAAATGGGAAAATAGATCACTCGAATTTTAAGGCAAAGTGTCTGTTAACAGATATTGAACAAGGCAAGTAAATGGAGTTAAACAGATCCGTCATAAACTCACACAGTGGTGATAGGGGACAGACTGAGGGCTGAATGTCACAGCCTTGTGCCAATGCTGATTTCTTCGTTGAGATTCCCAGTCAAATTTGAAAATACTGATAGTTTCGTAAAACCCAAAGACAGAAAGTAAAGGAAAACTTTGCTCTATAGAACAAATCATATCTCGTTTTATGGAATATTATAGATCTGAATTAAGAATTGAATTTTGCTTGCAGAGACCATCAGTCATGGAGCTATAAAGCATGGAAACAGGCCCTTCGGCCCACCCTGTCCATGCCAACCAAATTTGCGAAGTGAGCTAGTCCCATTACCCTGCATTTTACTCTTACAGTGCCCTCCATAATGTTTGGGACAAAGACCCATCATTTATTTATTTGCCTCTGTACTCCACAATTTGAGATTTGTAATAGAAAAAAAATCACATGTGGTTAAAGTGCACGTTGTCAGATTTTAATAAAGGGTATTTTTATACATTTTGGTTTCACCATGTAGACATTACAGCAGTGGTTATACCCCCCCATCTCAGGGCACCATAATGTTTGGGACACAGCAATGTCATGTAAATTAAAGTATTTACCGTATGTTTAATATTTTGTTGCATATCCTTGCATGCAATGACTGCTTGAAGTCTGCGATTCATGGACGTCACCAGTTGCTGGGTGTCTTCTCTGGTGATGCTCTGCCAGGCCTGTATTGCAGCCATCTTTAGCTTATGCTTATTTTGGGGGCTGGTCCCCTTCAGTTTTCTTTTCAGCATATAAAAGGCATGTTCAATTGGTTCAGATCGGGGCTTAACTTGGCCACTCAAGAATTGACTTTTTTAGCTTTGAAAAACTCCTTTGTTGCTTGAGCAGTATGTTTGAGATCATTGTCTTACTAGAATGAACCACCGGCCAATGAGTTTTGAGGCATTTGTTTGAACCTGAGCAGATATGATGTGTCCATACACTTCAGAATTCATGATGCTACCACAATCAGCAGTTGTATCATCGATGAAGATAAGTGAGCCAGTACTTTCAGCAGCCATACATGCCCAGGCCATGACACCCCCACCACCGAGTTTCACAGATGAGGTGGTATGCTTTGGATCTTGGGCAGTTCCTTGTCTCCTCCATACTTTTCTCTTACCATCACTCTGATATAAATTAATCTTTGTCTCATCTGTCCACAAGACCTTTTTCTAGAACTGTGATTGCACTTTTAAGTACTTATTGGCAAATTGTAATCTGATTATCCTATTTTTGCAGCTAACCAGTGGTTTGCATCTTGCAGTGTAGCCTCTGTATTTCTGTTCATGAAGTCTTCAGCAGACAGCGGTCATTGACAAATCCATACCTGACTCCTGAAGAATGTTTCTGATCTGTCGTACCGGTGTTTAGGGATTTTTCTTTATTATGGAGAGAATTCTTCTGTCGTCAGCTGTGGAGGTCTTCCTTGGCCTGCCAGTCCCTTTGTGATTAGTAGGCTCACCAGTGCTCTCTTTCTTCTTAATAATGTTCCTAACAGTTGATTTGGGTAGTCTAAGGTTTGGCTGATGTCTCTAACAGTTTTATTCTTGTTTCTTAGTCTCATAATGGCTTCTTTGACTTTCATTGGCACAACTTTGGTCCTCATGTTGATAAACAGCAATAAAAGTTTCCAAATGTGATGGAAAGACTAGGTGCTGAGAGCTCTCTTATACCTGCATTAAGGAGGCAATTAAACACACCTGAGCAATTACAAACACCTGTGAAGCCACGTGTCCCAAACAGTATAGTGCCCTGAAATTTGGGGGGGGACGTCTATATATAAACACTGCTGTAATTTGCACATGGTGAAACTAAAATGTATAAAAATACCCTTTAATAAAATCTGACAACATGCACTTTAATCAAATGTGATTTTTTTTCCTACTACAAATCTCAAATTATGGAGTACAGAGGCAATTAAATAAATGATGGGTCTTTGTCCCAAACATTATGGAGGGCACTGTGTCTGTCTAAATCCTTCCTATTGCATAAAATCAGTCCAAATGTCTTTTAAAAGTCATAATTGTTTCCACTTCTGTAACTTCCTCTGGCAACTCATTCCACATACGGACTATCCTCTGAATGAAACAGTTTCCCCAGAGGTCCCGTTTGAATCTCTCCCCTCTCACCTTAAGCCTATGCCCTCTAGTTCATGATCCTCAATCCTGGCAAAAAGTTGGAGTGTTCCCTTTATCCATGCCCCTCATGATCTTGACACAGTAAGGTCACTTCTCAGCCTCCTATGCTCCAAATATTGTAAATAAATAAAGCATGGCCAAATCCTGTCCTGGTTGCAAAAAGATGATTATTGATGCTCATTTCTTATCTCTGTCTAGGCTTAAATCTGAAGCATGAAACTCTCTATAATGCAGTTGGTTCCTGTCTACTGTTTGTTCACACTCGCAGTACAAGGCCGTAAGTATACAGAACAACCCAAATAGTTTGTCATGGTGCCTATTATGCATTCTGCCTACTTTATAGAAATTCTTCAGTAAAATCATGGCTGCTTCTGTGCCTCAAACCCATTTACCAATGTCCATATCCCTCATTTCCTTTATCATCCAAAAATCTGATCTTGCCTTTGATGTACATTTGTTCGGCATATTCATAGTTTTTCAGGAGTTTCAAAGTTTCCTAGCCCCCATATTTTTTCCCATCCCTGTTTGAACACCTTGAGTCTCCAGCTAAAGAAAATAGACTTACAGCATATTGTGAATCGAGCTTGTCAATCCTTTTAGTAATTAGTTACATTTCAGTGAAACTACCTGTTCTTTTATACCTCAGTTGAGAAAAGGCAAGACATACTCAACCACTCCTTATGCATTCAAATACATCTCGATCCAGGAAGCAATATTCTGCAGTCAAACTGGCAGACTCTTTATTGCCCTCCTGATATGTGAGATGCATCACAGCACACATTCAATTGCCCATTTACAAACGCTTTCACTTCAGATTCACTCCTTTGCAGCTCTTTTATAGCCATGTTGTTATGCTGATTCCTATTACAGAGGTAGAAAGTCAGTTATCTCTGTTTGTCCACAGAAACTACTGTGACACTTAAAGCACCAAAATTTGTTGGTCTAGAAATTGGAAGTCTTCGAAACATCAGCGTTACTCCAAGGTAGGTGCGGTTTGAGGTAATGCTCAGGCAAGCGGAGCACCTAATTGGTGATTTTGTGCACAGGTCTTATTGCACTGGGGTGCTTATGACATCCAGGGAAGAACATCCGAACTGCAGTTCAAGGCTAACTCAGTATTCAGTTAATTATGTCCCATTTGTAGGTTATCCCAATAAAGCCACACTGTAGGAAGGATATGATTGTGCTGGAGATGAGATGTTGCCTGGGTAGCAAGATGTTAGTTTTGGGGAAAGATTGGATAGAGTCATAATATCATACAACATATAAACAAGCCACTTGGCCTGCCAACCAGTGGGCTACCATCCATATTAATCCCATTTTCCTATACTTAGCCCATAGCTTTCTGTGCATAGGCAATTCATGTGCTCAGAGAACATAGACAGTACAGCCCACAATGTTTGTGTCGAATATGATGCCAAGTGAAACTGATCACATTTACCTGTACATGATCCATATCCTTCTATTCCATGCACTTCAATGTGCCTATCCAAAAGCCTCTTAAATGCCACTATCATATCTGCCTCCACTACCACCCTGGCTGCACGCTCCAGGCCCCCACCTCTCTCTACGTTAAAAAAACTTGCCCCGCACATCTCCATTAAACCTTCCTCCTCTTATCTTATTGCTATTCCCTCGAGTTAGACATTTCCACCCTGGCAAAGCTAGACACTTCCTAAATGGCGTCTCACAGCACTGTTTCAACCACTCTCTGGCAGTGTATTCCAGGTACTCCTTCAGATTTCCTCTAAATCAGTTACCACCTTACCTTATATCTGTTTCCTCTACTTTTATTCACCTTCAAGAAGGGGAAAGGGTACCTGCACTCTGCCCTATCTATGTGTAGGAAAGAACTGCAGATTCTGGTTTAAACCGAAGATAGATACAAAATGCTGGAGTAACTTAGCGGGACAGGCAGCATCTCTGGAGAGAAGGAATGGATGACGTTTTGGGTCAAAACCCTTCTTCAGTCTCAAGAAGGGCCTCAACCGAAACGTCACCCATACCTTCTCTCCAGAGATGCTGCCTGTCCCGCTGAGTTACTCCAGCATTTTGTGTCCATCTTTTGCCCTATCTACACCAGTCATCATTTTATAATCCTTAATCATGTCCTCTTAACTTTCTCTACTCGAGGGAAAACAGACCTAGCCTCTCCAACCTCTCCTCAAAACTGAAATGCTCTACCCCAGGCAACATCCTGGTGAATCTCCTATGTTCCCCTCCCGATCCACCCTTTCTCAACCCCTTTTCCCAACCTAAAACTACTCTCCACACTGTCAATAAATCTGCCAATATTCATGTAATCTACAATTTTCGTGATCATGGATCCTGCATCCACATCATTCATCCCTCCTTTCAAGGGTCCCCACTGATCTGTGGAGAGCATCATGAGTCACAGGTATCCAACCGCATAAACAACTCTCACCACCGTGTCTCTTATCACCTAGCCAGTTTTAGATCAAACCTGCTGCTATGTCTCCTCAAATCACAAAACTTTGGTTGTATTCAGATATCCTGAGGGTTTAAAAGGTGCTACATAAATGCAGATTGTTATTTATCACTGTGATGAATGTTTAGAAATGCCCTGATCTGCTCTTTCCTCAGTGAACCTCTGCAGGAAATGTTATTTGTTACATTTAATGTGACATTCTCCTCCAAACAGGCTTCAGTTGTTGAACTTCCAAAAAATGTAAGTAATGACAGAATTTTCAAACTCTGCTCAATGTTCCATTTTAATTGGTTCTTTATTTACCTGGGAGATTTTTATGAGATGCAAATCATGAGCATGATATACTGGAAACACAAATCTTCTTTCGTGTGGAGTGCACAGCCTAAAGTTGTTGGACAACTTGTTCTATTTGATCTTCCGTTTGTGCACGTTGATTGCATTAGTCAAAACAGGGCGGACCACGTGAAGGTTGCAATCTTCCACCCCGAAACACAAATAAGCTGGCATCTCTTAACAACGTAGAGAAGTGGAGTCATAGAGTTCTACAGAACAGAAACAGACCTTTTGGCCAATCGTTCCATGCTGACAAACTTCCCTACCAGAGTCAGTCCCATTTGCCTGCATTTGGCCCATATCCCCCAAAATCTTTTCTATCCCTATACCTGTGCAATATCTTTCAAATATTGTAACCGTACCCACCTCTGCCCTTTCCTCTTCATTGACTCTCCACAAGAAACAAGCAGCGATGCTTATCACCAAATGTCGATTTTGCCTCCAACTCGAGTCCCTGTAAAATTGCGTTCTGATCTTTAATGATTAGAATTCAGTAATGAGTGTGTCATTAGAATTTTTTTTCACATGCAGCAATTCTTAGGAATGTGACATACCTGTGTGATGTGCTTTCACTGACACATTTTATGTAATCTTAAAACTTTAAACTGTGAAAAATCAAAGTAATTGCCTAATTGTGCTGCAGAGATGGTGGCTAGATTGATATAATCTATAAAATTTTGCAAAGTTTTGGAGAGGAATTGAGGGTGGAAGACTGCTAATGCAACACCATTCCACAAGAAAATGTTGCTTTGTTGTTCGGGTTATACTTTGTGGATAGCTGCAACTATGTGATTGATCACCCAATGAGAAGCATAGACAGTCAGAACCTTTTTCCCCAGGATGGAAAAATCAAATACTAGAGGGTATCGGTTTAAAGTGAGAGAAGCATAGTTTAAAGGAGATGTGCAAGGGGGCAATCTTTTTACACAGAGGGTGATGAGTGCCTGGAACGTGCTTCCGAGAGTAGTGGTTGCATGGAGACTTTTGCATAGGTATTTGGATATGTAGCGAATGGAGGGATTTGGATTATGTGCAGGTAAAGGGGCCGAGCTTAAGTAGGCATCATGTTTGGCACAGACATAACATATAAGATTGTTTGAAACATATAAGATTATTAAGGGCTTGGACACACTAGAGGCAGGAAACATGTTCCCGATGTTGGGCGAGTCCAGAACCAGGGGCCACAGTTTAAGAATAAGGAGTAAGCCATTTAGAACAGAGATGAGGAAACACTTTTTCTCACAGAGAGTTGTGAGTCTGTGGCATTCTCTGCCTCAGAGGGCGGTGGAGGCAGGTTCTCTTGTTGTTGCTCCTCTCCAGAAATATTATAAATATTAACCTTTGTGTGCTTTATTTGAACAGATTACATTGCCCACTCACTCAAATGCAACATTTTTCCAAGTTAAAGGAGTTGGAATTGGCCGGGTCACCGTATTCCTTGAAAGCAGCAATGGCAGCACCAGCAATGTGACCGGGTGAGTTGATGTCCCCTGAAAGTCTTTGCGCCTTTTGTTGTAAACCAGCGTCTGCAGTTCCTTGTTTCTACATTCTGGTAAACCTTCTCTGCACCCTTTCCAAAGCCTCCACACCCTTCCTATATTGGGGCAACCAGAACTGCACGCAAAGTTCCTATAAAGCTGCATTATGAAAATTTGTGAATTTGAATCGATTCATGTTGTAATATAAGTCCTAAGCAGTGAAAATGTGAAATAAATTGACATAGGAAGAAAAGTGGATAATTGTCAGAGGATGACAGTTCATTCTTTAGGTTAAGATATGAGTTGGATAAATTAGTACAAGGAGCTGGCGGGTGCTATGAGCGAAACAGAAGGTAAAAGGATATTGACAGGCTGGGCAAGGCAGCATGGAATTGGAAGAACACATGTGAAGATTAAATCAGGAGACATAGTTGAAAGAGAGGATTGGTGTTAACAAAACTGATGAATTGGCTCCACAAGGTGGAGAAAATAATGAAATAAAAGTGTTAGCAAGAACTCGAGTTGAAAGTTGTACAGGAGGAGACAATTTTGTGAGAAAAAAGCTCCCTGACTGTAACAGGCGTGCTTTAGAAGAGGTAGGTTTACAAATGGTCAGTTGATTATCCCCGTTGATCAGAACTGAGCAGTTGTGTTGATGTTGATGATTGTTTCTGCATTTCACTTGTTCACCCTGGTGAGGGAGTCCAAGATCATCGTATGCATCTAAAACCTTTCATCTTGCACGAACACATTCGAGAAATGACATGGAACCTCTCTGGTTTGTTTAAGAGGATGGTTCTACCCATGTGCTTCATTTAATCTTTGTTGTCTTTGAAACAACAGCTGTTTGTATTACACAGTGAAATGTCCCAGATGCTTCACTGGAGCACCTTCTCTGAATCTGACACTGGGCCATGGGACAGAGATCCCAAGGCAGAGAGATATAAGGAAGGTATTACAATCTAGGAGCTTAGGCTGTAGACACATTTATTTGAGGTTAGACCAAGCGTAGGCTTGGCGATCGCTTCGCCGAACCCCTCCGCTCGGTTCGCAATAACCAACCTGATCTCCCAGTGGTTCAGCACTTCAATCCCCCTCCCATTCCGAATCCGATCTTTCTGTCCACGGCCTCCACCATGGCCAGAGTGAGGACCACCGTAAATTGGAGGAGCAGCACCTTATATTTCGCTTGGGCAGTTTGCATCCCAGCGGTATGAACATTGACTTCTCTAATTTCAGGTAGTCCTTACTTTCTCCTTCCCTTCTCAGCTCTCCCTCAGCCCACTGGCTCCACTTCATTTCTTCTCCCCCCCCCCCCCCCCCACATCAGTCTGAAGAAGGGTTTTGGCCCGAAACATTGCTATTTCCTTCGCTCCATAGATGCTGCCTCACCCGCTGAGTTTCTCCAGGACTTTTGTCAACCCTCTATTTGAGGTTAGTTTTGATTTCCCAGTTATCCCAGCACTGACTTCCTATTTGTGGTCCTTGTTGACAACTGTGTTTAGGCCATGACTATGGAATTCCCTCCCTACACCCCAGCTATCTTCTTCCATGCTGAACTTCCTCAAAAGCCCATCTGTTACCAAACCTTTCATCATTCTTCCCAATATTTTCCACTCAACGTCTACCCTGTTAAGTTTAATATGTTCTTCTTGTTGCTTATCTGTAATTAATGTAAATTGTTTAACTATATCATTGTTTTTGTAGAACTCTGGCAAGAATTCATTTTCTGGTAATGCAGAGCAATGCTATGGACCTCTTGATTCAAGTGATTGGCTGGGTTTATTTCTTTGCCTGGTCTATCTCATTCTACCCTCAAGTGATTGAAAACTGGAGACGTAAAAGGTAAGCTGCGTGCTGGAAACATTTGAATATCATTTCATAACATGAGAAGTCTTATGTGACAAGGATTTATACATTTGGTGTATTAACTCGTTATCATCTTTCCCACAGCCAACAATGAACCATTGTGGGCTCCACATTTCCTTAATTATCACTGCTTTCTGCGCATCTTCCATTCATTTGTCCCAAGGACCATCTATAACTCTCGTTCCCCTTTCCCCTGACTTAGACTGAAGAAGAGTCTCGATCTGAAACGTCACCTATTCCTTTTATCCAGATCTGCTGCCTGCCTTGCTGAGTTATTCCAGCTTATTGTGTCTGTATACATTTGCTGAATTCTGTAAGATAGTCAAAAAAAAGGGCATAGGTTGGGGTCAGGGTTGAAGAGGTTTAGAGGTTCAGTGGAAGAACTCTCACCCACAGGATAATTGTAATTTTGAACATTGCCTGATGGGATGGCGGAGGTAGGTACGGTCACAATTTATGAATAGTATCTAGACCAGGCTACAGACTAAGTGCTGGTAATGGGATTAAGAAGATTAGTTGCAATGGACATAATGAACTGAAAGGAATGTTTTTTGCTGCATGACTTGGGAATTGTGCCTCAAAAATTAATTGTATGTAGAGCTCAATGTGTTTTAGATTTTGTTTACTATTTGTGAATTGTATTGTAAGCAAATGGATTTATAATGAGCAAGGTGCTACTGCATGACATATTTCTTCTCTATCTCAGTGTGGTTGGATTGAATTTTGATTTTCTGGCGCTGAATCTGACTGGTCATATTGCTTATGGAATGTTCAATGTCGGTCTCTACTGGATTCCTCTTATTAAGGTAATATTCAATTCCATATATTACTGTAATATTCAATTTAGTTCTTCCCAAGCACTGAAAACTTGTAGTGATTCCATGTCGGTGCTATCCTGGCCATTGTTCGATATGACTCAGCGTTTCTCAACCTTTTTACCCTTGCGGAACCCTTGAAATAATTTTCATGTCTCAGGGAACCCCTGAGTTGGGGGATGCCAGGCCCGCCACCATTTTGAGATCGCGTCATAACGGCAATGTCTGGTGTCACAACGGGGACCCGTCAGCTGCGCCTGCACAGTTGGGGGAGGATTGCCGGGCCAGGATCGCCATTTTAACATCCAGCGTTGTGTATAGGTTCAGGGGAATATTGCTTTGGGGGAGGGGGACCCAACGGGTCCACACTTGGTCTGGTTCAGGGGTGTCAAACCCATTTTAAGTCACGGGCTGGATTGGGCAAAATGCGACTTCATGCGGGCCGGATCAGTTGTGCACACGCGCATGCTCCCACAACTTCCGTTGCCTTCGTTTTTTCAACCTGCTCTCATATGTCTCAGTCTCTGCTATAACTACAAAGTGTTTCACTTTACGAATTTTGTTTCTTATGAAGAAGATTGCCTAGCAAGCATTACTTTTATGATTGGTATTAACTTACAGTCATAGGCTACAAGAAAGTTGTGATGAGAGAGAGAAAAAACTATGCTATGTTGGCGAAGATTATTTTGGTAGCCACATCCTTTCCATTAATAAACCATTTGAAATTGTACATTAGCAGACACAAATGTAGACCTAGCGAAACAAATTGTTTCATTAGGTCTACTTCTCTGCCACCATTTCAGTGCTGGCATCCAAGAGAGATGACCCTCCTAACGTGGGAGACAACCAGTGATGGTGATTGTACATCAAGGTACAGATACAGAGACTCCGGGTTGTGGCCTCTCCCGGTCAGTGCGGGTTCCTGGGACGATTGGGAGACTGGGAAGGGCGTAGAACAAAGATGCTTTGCGGTCGGCTGAGCTCCCTCCTCCGCCGTTCAGCTCCACACAGTGTGAAGAGAAAAGTATCCACAGTGCAGCCGGCACCGCTTTTTTACCCCCCCCCCCCCCACAGCATTCGAATCCAGCACCTGGCCGCTCCGCACCAGGCAACCTAACCCCGCTCAGCACCCGCCCCCTCCCTCCCTCATTGGCCACAGCTGACTGCCAAGAGGGCGGTCCCTTCTCCTATTGGGCCATCCTGGAGTCAGTCACGCGGGATGACGGCCAGCCTGTTTGTCTGACTCTCGGCGCGTTCAGACCTGCCCCCCCAACGGCATCTGCGGTTCAATTGGTCGGGTGTCAGTCAAGGAGTCATCACAATGCTGGCATAGCGCAGCCACGGCCTCTTATGTCATATAAGGAGCGCGCGGCTGACTAGGGAGGTGGGTCAGACGCACGAGCAGTGGCTCAAGGGGAGCCCGGTCGTCCCGTCACCATGGGACACTGCAGCCCGATCTGGTACCGGGGACAGCTTCAGCCTGCTCTGGCATTGGGGTAATCATCCCATGGGCCGGTTGCGGCCCGCGTGCCGGTAATTTGACACCCCTAACGACCCCTAGCGTTCCGGGGAACCCCGGTTGAGAAACGCTGATATGACTGGTCCAGGACAAATTGCTGATGATATTTACTCGTAAGAACTTGAAGCTTTCAACCATCTCTACTTCGGCGCTGAATATTGTCCAAAATTGTTTTTTGCTGGTGTTTCAGAGTCAGTTCATGAAGAGTAATCCAGGAGGGATAAACCCAGTCGGAGCCAGTGACGTCTTCTTCAGTCTTCATGCCATCTTGCTGACAGCATTTACAATCTGTCAGTGTTTCCTGTATGAGGTTAGTCAACCTGTGAGACTTATTTAGAATTTTGCAATAATGTGGCCCTTTGCCTTTGTTTGTTTTCACTTTACCTGATCAAGTCCCATTCTAATTCTATTTTTAATCAATTTATTCTCTTAATTAGTTGTTCTGTTGTAAAGTGTAAATAATTTTGCTTTTATTTGGTGTAATTGCTCATTTCTTCAAATATACTGAATTCTTCAAATATGTTTTCTTCAAATATTGAAAAATATATTGTTATCAACACACGAACCACTAGTCTTTTGAGATCTGATTAGATGCCTCACGTCCCACTCTGGACGTAACTATTCCACTCCAGGCTTTCGTTCTAACTCTTAACCATTCATTCCATACAAATTTGAGTGAAACTTCAGTCGCCCCTTATGAGACCAGGGCCTAATATTTTCCATATGATGTATCTGGGATCACGTAAAATAGTTTGTACTGAACTATACATCTTGATGTATAAGATGCAATTTCTGCCTTTTCAGTTCTCTTGTGTGTCTGCAACTGGATCGCCAATGATTTTAAAAAAGTCTATTTGATTTGCAAACATTTTCTGTTGTGTTGTTCCATCTCTCTGTACTGATACATTCTCTGTCAGCAGGTTCGGTCTGTTCACTAGTCAGTTCCCTCCATCACCCCTGCATTCACTATAAGTAACGTAACATTCTAGAGTCAAGGTTGTTTTAATGTCATGTCAGGGGGAGGGAGATAGATAGATAAGGGAATGTGAAGGTGTGAAAACTGCAAAGGGAATGGAAATCAAGGAAAATATAGAATAGATCATTGTCAGCTGGGAGAAGGCAACGACAAAGCAAACAGAGATAAAATGTAGTCGGAGACAGTAAGACTGGTCAGAGAACTGGGAAGGGGGAGGGTTGGAGAGAGGGAAAGCAAGGGTTACTTGGTTAGAGAAGTCAATGTTCATACTGCTGGGGTGTAAGCTGCCCAAGCGAAAAATGGGGTGCTGTTCCTCCAATTTGTGCTGGGCCTCACTCTAACAATGGAGGAGGCCCAGGACCAGGTTTATTGGAATCAAAAATAATGAGAGGTTATCAATGTACAATATTCCTACATGGTTTAACCAGGTAGATTGGAGGTAGTAGCAAGTTTCATTTGATTTTACAAAGTATTTCCCTTTATAAACTTTAATTAACTTTCTACCCCCCCCCCCCCCCCCCCCCCCCCGGCCCCACTGCGCTCCCACTTGCCGGCCCGTCAGCCACGCTTGCGCAGTTGGGGCAGGGTTGCTGGGCCTGCTATCTGCGTGTGTGCAGTTACGGGTATCTCTGGCGTTACAACGGGTACGTCCCGAAATGGAAAAATGAAATTCTTACTTGCAGCAGCACAACAGCTATGTAAACACAAAACTCCGTAAAAACCCGAATAAACAACAGAAAAGGTATATATTTAATTCCTACAAATAATCTACACAAAATATTGCTGTTTTGTTTTCCCACTAATCCCACAAACATCCATTTGTCTTACATCTGCTTTAGTATTCCTTTACCATCTAATTATGACATTGCATTCTTTGTGTCCTGTGCTTATATATTTATAAGTTTATGTGAAATGTTTAAATGCCCCCTTAAAATCATTATGAACAAGTTCCCACTGCATAATTCCAGTTAATGTTGTAATCCTCTGATCTGCAATCTTCCCTGTTGCCCCAGATGCTCCTATACACAGAGCCTGGCTTCATTTTGATCCAACATCTCTTATTTTGCTTTTGTCATTTGAGACATTTTGTTCAAAGTTATGAAGGTAATCCTATGTTCTGACATACTCTCTTGTATTCATTCCACACAGCGAGCTGAGCAGAAAGTGTCGAAGATTGCTACTGTACTTCTAGTAGCTACCTGGCTGTTTGGTCTTGTCACCCTGTTTGTGACCATTGCCAACAAAATCACGTGGCTGCAATATCTTTACTATTTCTCCTACATCAAACTTGCAATTACACTGATCAAGTACATCCCCCAGGTAAGTGGTGAAGAATCTGCATGCCATGGGATACAGTGGGAAAATGTGGCTGGTTTCTCATTAGTGAGACATTGTGAGAATGGGAATTCAAGTGCCCCTTGAATGTTACTGGTTCTCGTGATCTCCAGCTGTTCCAAGGGATGGAAGTTCAATAGCATGAGAATGCTGAGGACTGTGCATCATAAGGCTGACTTCTGGGAGATGGCAGGTTGAGAGGAAGGATTCCTGTCCAGCAAATTAATTCCCCTTTCTATATAAATGGCCAGAGTGCCAACACTGGCACCTTGGTAACCAGACAACACCAACCCGTGTTTACATTGCTGCCTTTGAAACTTTGATTAAGATGTTGGGGGGAAGGATTTAATATCATGTAAAGAGTCACAATCGCAAGACAAAATGTAAAGCTCTCTTACTGCAAAGTGGCAGTAGACTGTCAAGCATACACCTTTCCCCTCTTCCGACAACAGCAGTGTCCTCTTTCCACAATGGCATTCAGTGTACAGCAGGCAGCGAAGAAAACTAATGGCATGTTGGCCTTCATTGCGAGAGGATTTGAGTTTAGGAGCAAGGAGGTCCTACTGCAGTTGTACGGGGTCCTGGTGAGACCGCACCTGGATTATTGTTTGCAATTTTGGTCTCCTAATTTGAGGAAGGACATTATTGCTATTGAGGGAGTTCACTAGTTTAATTCCCAGTATGGCAGAACTGACATATGAAAGAATGGGTCGACTGGGCTTGTATTCACTGGAATTTAGAAGGATGAGAGGAGAATCTTATAGAAACATATAAAATTCTTAAAGGATTGGACAGGCTAGATGCAGGAAAAATGTTCCCGATGTTGGGAGAGTACAGAACCAGGGGTCACAGTTTAAGAATAAGAGGCAGGCCATTTAGGACTGAGATGAGGAAAAACTTCTTCACCCAGAGAGTTGTGAATCTGTGGAATTCTCTACCACAGATGGCAGTGGAGGCCAATTCATTGGATGTTTTCAAGAGAGAGTTAGATTTAGCTCTTAGGACTAAAGGAATCAAGGGATATAGAGAAAAAGCAGGAACGGGTACTGATTATAGATGATCAGCCATGATCATCTTGAATGGTGGTGCAGGCTGGAAGGGCCGAATGGCTTACTCCTGCACTTATTTTTTTCTATATAATCCTTCAGCAGAGGCAAAGAGAAAGAAAAAAAATTATACTCTATACACCTCGTTCTTTGAAACCAACATGGCGTATATTTGTAAAACCACTTATTTTCTTTGTGTTTGTACGGCTCAAGATCTAATTTGATTGCCCCTTGAAAGGTAAAAGAAGTGCGGACATCCACAGCATTAAACTGGAACACATTCCAGAGGCTCATGGAACATAGAACAGAGCAGCACAGGAACAGGTTCTTTGACACAGTGACGGTGCCGAACATGATGCCAAGTTAACTTGATCTCTGCTCCCTGCAAAGTGAGCAGGGCCTCCTGTTCAGCAGATGCTAACAATCTATATCGTGCCCTTGTGTTTCACTCTCCTATAGGCCTACATGAACTATCGAAAGAAGAGCACACTGGGCTGGTCCATTGGGAATGTGCTGTTAGATTTTACTGGAGGCAGTTTGAGCATCGTGCAGATGTTCCTACAGTCGTATAATAATGGTAAGGATGACCTGACTTGGGAATAAAACATTCTTTAGAAAAGTTACAGTTGAGCGAGTGGTGGAATCAAAGACTCCTGAACATCCTGAAGTTCCCTCTCCCCGGGCTCTCATTCTGAAGAAGGGTCTCAACCCGAAACGTCACTTATTCCTTTTCTACAGAGATATTGCCTGACCCGCTGAGTTACTCCAGCATTTTGTGTCTTATCTTCCATTCTACGCACCTGCTAATGTCCTCCCTGTTCCAAGCCACCGAGTGAGGTGATCCTGCGGTGTTGTCTACATGGTGTTTCTCCACCAATAGAAGATGTTGATTGAAATCTCATCATTTTAGTCTGAGGCCATGTTTTAATCAGAATGAGGTAGTTAGACATACAGCGTGGAAACCAGCCCCTCAGCCCACCGAGACTGCGCCGACCAGTGATCCCCGCACATTAACACTATCCTACACATACTAGGGACAATTTACAATTATACCAAGCCAATTAACCTACAAACTTGTACGTCCTTGGAATGTGAGAGGAAACCGATCTCGGAGAAAACCCACGTAGGTCACCGGGAGAGCGTACAAACTCCGTACAGACAAACACCTGTAGTCAGGATCGAACCCAGGATTCTGGTGCTGTAAGGCAGCAACTCTCCCGCTGCGCCACCATGCTATTCTGTTGTTTTAATCTGGGAGGTATTTTGTTAATTTAAGGCTTTACTCTGAGGAAGGTACTCAACATCTGGTGAAGTCTCTTAACATTAAGTTTGCTGATGAATCATGGGGTTTTCTCTTTAACTTTTCAAGCTGTTCAAACAAATGATGTGACTGCACAGAAGATAGACACAAAGTGCTGGTTCAGGCAGCATCTCTGGGGAAATGGAATAGCTGCTGTTTCGGGTCGAGACCCTTCTTCAGACTGCGCAGGTCTGGTTTGGGCCAGTAGAGGTTTCCTTGGGTATAGGCATATAGGTTGTGTTTATGCAGCAACCTGACCTGAAATGCTGGTTGCTTTTAACACTGATAGTCATTGATTCAAATTGAACTTGTTGCTTTGTAGTTTGATTGCAGTTCAGTGAACACATGTCCTGTTTTTCTTACAGATGAATGGTTGCTGATTTTTGGAGATCCAACAAAGTTTGGCCTTGGAGTATTCTCAGTTTTGTTTGATATTCTCTTCATTGTCCAGCATTACTGCTTGTACAGACACAAATCTGATGACTACAGGTCAATGAGTGAGGATAACTGAGACTGATCCTGCACCACATAACAAGAACTGTAACAGAACCACTCAGCAAGTCAGGCAGCATCATGAAGGGAATTCTGGATTTTAGGTTTCAGGTCAATGACCTTTCATCAGTGCCAGGAAAAGTTAGAGATGGACCAGATGTGAGTGAAGAAACTGGTGGAGAGCAAAAAGGAATCTGTTAAATAGCAGAAGACAGCAGACATTGCATGTGCACAAAAAGAGATGTGTGCAGAGCAAAAGGGGATGGTAATGAGACAAAGAAGGTAAAGGTCATTCTGGATGGGCATAAATGGAAGAAGTCTGATCTTATCTGAAATTATCAGTGGAAAGACTGAAATAAAAATGATAAAGATAAATTTTACCTTAAATTGTTGAGTTGTCTGAGATTAGGCAGGCTGTAATACATTGTGAGGGAAGAAGAGGTGCTTTCCCTCACTAGCACCAGATCTACAAGTTTGCTCCACCAGCATTCTTGGAGCAGTCTTCAGCTTTCATTTTTCTTAATGGCTATTATTAAACTGAAATGTCAGATGTTAATCTAACAAGGTTTCCTCTACTGGACTCCAATTTCCCTTTGGTTGCAATTGCTTTGTTAAAAATTACTGTGGCCCCACGACCAACAAAACCCCCTGGATCAGTATGGCACGGACAAAAGCTTTCTACAAGACTCGCACGTTGAAATGGAAAGTTTACTCATTTAAATTTGGCCGAGAAGCACAAGGAAACTGCAGATGCTGGAATCTTGAATAAAATAAAAGTGCTGGAAGAACTCTGCGGGTCAGGCAGCATGAAGAAAGGTCCTGTTCATTTCCCTCCACACTTGCTGCCTGACCTGCTCAGATCCTCCAGCACTTTGTTCTTGCTCAAAATTCAGCCTGGACTTTAGCGTTAAGTTTCAGGACCCTTGGGTTAAAATAAGTTGGTGTTCACTTCAGTTACATGCTAACTAATTGTAGGAAAACATAATGTTAACACTGAGGAAGGGGTGCCTTGCAGTTGGATTCATGGTGCCTGGGCAAATGTGGAAAAAACATTTCTGCTGGGTGTCTATTCATCCAACCCTGTCTTCTGCAAGAACTCCATTCCGTTCACCCAGGTTTTCTGTGTCTGTGTATGATTATGTCGACTTTCAAACTGAGCTCCTCTTATACCTTTTTCCTTACTCATGGATACCACACTGTATCAAAGTCCCCAGGCACATTACTATGATTGATTCTCAACCTTATCATAATCATAATCACCAGTCTCCATGTTCACAATATCATCCTCTCTTATTCCTGACCTCTGCCCAGTATTTCAAGGTACAGTACCCTGGCTCACTCCACTGTTGCACTTCCATTCTTGCCCTGTAGCACCCCATCCATCTGTCCTTTCAGCATACATCTTCACATGGGATAGAGTCCCAACCACATCCTCTTGGTTAATCAGTTATCAGTATGTGACCTCAAACAGAAAGATGACTACCTTGCAGCCTGTACTTGCAATCCTGGCCATCTCCAGTCCCACTGTCCTCTGCTGTCTAATGAAGTTCAATGTAAACTCTAGTCTTCCAAATTCAATAAGAGTTCAACCATTTCAGATAACAATTCTGCTGCCAGGCAGCCTCAATCAGATCTATCTTTTGAATACTTACCAGCTATTCATCACGCACCCATTTCCTCATGCCCTTTATTCTTTCCTGTTTTCTGCCCTGTCACTTTTTTTGTTTTCTCCACCCACCCCATGGTCTCCTTTCTAATTTATAACTTTGAGCCTTTTTGATAAATGGTCATTGACTTAATGTAAACCCTGTTTCCACAGAATCTGCCTGAGCTGCAGATTATATTCAGTGTTTTCTGCTTTTATTTTAGATTTACAATATTCTGTGCATTTTGTTCTTGCATTAATATTTAGATCTCTCAATACCAGCCTCAAGATTTACAATTTAGCTTTTATTTGCCAGCGTGTGCTGTTTTTTTCATGAGGAAAATGTATTACTCATAATTTCCTTTGTTTGTGGATGCCTGTGTGGTTTGAAATTTGATACGACTGAACCAACTGGTTTTACCTCACATTGATGGCAGTGAGGCTGGATTATGTCTGTCCAGTAGTTTAGTGTTGAGTTTGTGCACTTTGTCCATCTTTGGCTTCTTCAACCTCCTGAATTGATTTGATAATTGGAATATGTCTTTAGATCACT
Source organism: Amblyraja radiata (assembly GCF_010909765.2). Taxonomy (NCBI): domain Eukaryota; kingdom Metazoa; phylum Chordata; class Chondrichthyes; order Rajiformes; family Rajidae; genus Amblyraja; species Amblyraja radiata. Next base: position 12,510,131 of record NC_045984.1, read on the forward strand.
GGAAATAATTGTATGCCAATGGCTGCCTTAAAACTGAACACACATGCACTTTCTGTAAATGCTAACATTGCACAAAATTTATAAAAATAAACCTGCCTTCATTTTCTTGAATGATGTGTTGCATTCCTGTTCTTCACTGCACCCCCTCTGTGGTAACTCATTTCCCATCTATCATTCCAAAGTACTTAGTTTAGGTGAAAAAAAAGTGCTGGAGGAAGTCAGCAGGGTGATGTATCGGTTCGTGACCCTTCAGAATCAATTGGACGATTTTGGACTTAAGTGCACACTGGGTGGGTGGGCACATTTGTTGGTAAGTTTGGGATCCTTTAGAAATGTTTTTTTTTACAGTGAGTTTGTAGTTCAAATGTAGGAATGAGAGGAATACACCGGGTCTTGTGACTAGATTGTGGATGAATACAGTTGCTGCTGTTGACAGTCTATTGTGCCAAAGCAATTTCATTACTAAATCAGGTCTTCAAGCTCATAAAGTGTGGCAGAGAACACAAAGAAAGATGTTACCAGAGTAAAGCCCCTGTCCCACCTTCCCGAGTTACCACGAATTCTTCTGAGTTTTCCCCTTGATTCAAACTCGGAGAATTATGGTAATAGCCAGTACTCGAGGCTATTTTTTTTACGCGTGAACATTTTTCAACATGCTGAAAAAACGTCCCGACTTACCTGATGCCCCGAGTACCTACGGCTGGCATTACGAGCCGCTACAAAATATCTACGGACTCCTATGGACATTCTCCGAGTTTGAATCAATGGCAAAACTCGGGAGAATTTGTGAGTAACTCGGGAAAGTGGGACAGGGGCTTAAGAGGAATTATGCAGTTGCTGCTGATGATCATGGACAGATGCAACTGGGAGCAGTAACTTATTTCTGAAATTAAATACATTGTTGCTCTGTGGGATTTTTTTGCTGACAAACTTTTGACAGATATTTAAATCTCAAGCCAGTGACCATTCTGGGAGCTGGCTATTCTTTTTCAAGTGAAGCTTAATGAAATTCTACTGATGCAGGCAAGGACGTAACAGGATTGGTCCAAGTCAGCATGGATTTACGAAGGGGAAATCATGCTTAACTAATCTTCTGGAATGTTTTGAGGATGTAACTAGGAAAATGGAGAGCCAGTGGATGTAGTGTACCTGGACTTTCAGAAAGCATTTGATAAGGTCCCACATAGGAAATTAGTGGGCAAAATTAGAGCACATGGTATTGGGGGTAGGGTACTGACATGGATAGAAAATTGGTTGGCTACAGGAAACAAAGAGTAGGGATAAACAGATCCCTTTCAGAATGGCAGGCAGTGACTAGTGGGGTACCGCCCAAGGCTCGTTGCTGGGACCTCAGCTATTTACAATATACATTAATGATTTAGATGACAGGATTAAAAGTAACATCAAATTTACAGATGACACAATGCTGGGTGGCAGTGTGAACTGTGAGGAGGATGCTATGAGGATACAGGGTGACTTGGACAGGTTGGGTGAGTGGGCAGATGCTATTTAATGTGAATAAATGTGAGGTTATCCACTATGGTGGCAAAAACAGGAAGGCAGATTATTATTTGAATGGTGTCAAGTTGGGAAAAGGGAAAGTACAACAAAATCTGGGAGTTCTTGTTCATCAGTCACTGAAAGTAAGCATGCAGGTACAGCAGGCGGTGAAGAAAGTCAATGGCATGTTGGCCTTCATAACGAGGAGTTGAGTATAGGAGCAAAGAGGTCATTCTGCAGTTGTACAGGGCCCTAGTGAGACCACACCTGGAGTATTGTGTGCAGTTTTGGTCTCCAAATTTGAGGAAGGACATTCTTACTATGAGGAGTGCAGCGTAGGTTCACAAGGTTAATTCCTGGGATGATAGGACTGTCATGTGTTGATAGAATGGAGCGGCTGGGCTTGTATATTCTGGAATTTAGGATGAGAGGGGATCTTATTGAAACGTATAAGATTATTAAGGGTTTGGACACTCTTGAGGCACAAAACATGTTCCCGATGTTGGAGGAGTCCAGAGCCAGAGGCCACAGTTTAAGAATAAGGGGTAAGCCATTTAGAACGGAGATGAGGAAAAACCTTTTCACACAGAGGGTTGTGAATCTGTGGAATTCTCTGCCTCAGAAAGCAATGGAGGCCAATTCTCTGGATGCTTTCAAGAGAGAGTTAGATAAAGCTCTTAAAAATAGCGAGAAGGCAGGAACGGGGTACTGATTGGGCATTGCAAAGGGTGATGAAAATTGCCCAACGCATCACCGGTTCCTCGCTCCCCTCCATTGAGTCCGTCCAAAGCAAGCGTTGTCTGCGGAGGGCGCTCAGCATCGCCAAGGACTGCTCTCACCCCAACCATGGACTGTTTACCCTCCTACCATCCGGGAGGCGCTACAGGTCTCTCCGTTGCCGGACCAGCAGGTCCAGGAACAGATTCTTCCCGGCGGCTGTCACTCTACTCAACAACGTACCTCGGTGACTGCCAATCACCCCCCCCCCGGACACTCCTCCCACAGGAAAAACACTATGTCTGTATATATGCTAATGTAAATATTTATTCAAATCATATGCTATGTCGCTCTTCCAGGGAGATGCTAAATGCATTTCGTTGTCTGTACTGTGCACGGACAATGACAATTAAAGTTGAATCTGAATCGGATTGTGGATGATCAGCCATGATAATATTGAATGGCTGTGCTGGCTCAAAGGGCCGAATGGCCTACTCCTGCACATATTGTCTATTGACGTGCAGGTGATAAGCAGAGTTTTTCCTTTGGTAATATAACACAGCCAATGAACCTAAATCGTCTTCTAGATACTTAAATGTTGTGAAAGAACTGGTAATGTTTCAGATTCCAACTTTAAAAAATAATTCCTCAGATCCTATTTTCCACTCATCTTTGATTGGTAACTCCCAACAGAATATTTACATCTATTTCTTCAATCTTTCCCAAGATAGGCTGACTTAATGCAGTAAAACATGAATCATTAATTCTACAATAAGTGCAAGATGCAATTAAATCTACAATTTACATTAGTAATATAAATTAGGAATGTCACAGCCCCAAATTGCATTTGATTTATGAAGTAATCACTCCAAATTCGGCACTGGTACAAGCAACATGCTTTGTATTCAGTATCTTAATATTCAGATACTTAGCTAGCTTGTTTCACCCCTCCAATGTCTTGGTTTTGATTTAAAACTATGTAAGACTATTACAAAATGTAAAGGAGTTTTGAAACTTCCCAAATATAATTTATTCTTTAGCCCCGGTGCATCATGTTCCAAACAACCATCTCTAGATCAAGGAAGATGCTGCACCTGCTGGCCCTCCACACGGCCTTGAAGCTGATTGTGATCCTGTTACTGGCTTGGCCAATGCATCAGCGTCTACAGGATGCATTAGACCACTACAACTCATTCCCTTGCTTCACCCCTTCCCAGTAATGTAATCATCAAAAACACACAACACCTCCGTTCAGTGATCCACTCTAGCAAGTGTATTTATTGAAAGCAATTTAACTACAGTAATTGTGCAAGGAGCAATGTTATTTCTTCCAAATCATCACCAGCAGATCCACCCAATTAAAGTTGTTTACATAAATACAAAACTGAAGTGAGACAAACAAATTATGCAGAAAGGCTGTAAAAAATGTGCCATAATCACTTGCTCATAAAAAAAATAAAGAGATCCTAACCTTCCACGCGTCCAGGTTGGTGTAAGGAGCACAGCCTCAGCATGTAGGATTCATATACAATCCAGCCAGGTTGTACTTGTACCAAATGTGTATTGCCCCTCAATAGAGGGGAACATGCAATGGTACACAGTATTCACTGGTACAACTGGATGTTATGATCCAGGAACCCCAAGCTGCTTAAAGACCAACATGTAAAGACCATTCAACCATACAGAGCTACAGGTAGGTCTAAAGTACTGATACAACTAAGTATTCACAACCAAAGTCGTGCAATTGTGTCTGACAGTGATTAATCTAGTGTCAAAAGTTCTGCCATGTTATGTTTATATACATTTAAAAATTGAAGAGTGGCTTTACCCAACAGTCACAGAAAAGGAATGCAATTTGCAGCAGTCGCTGCAGTTAAATATTCTGGCACTATGTATACTTTGGTTTTTTTGCAACACTCTAGGAATGAGTCCGAAGGCACTTTAAGGGGGCCCTGAATCGTTACCAGGTTACATTATAAATAAAAGCAGCTCAGTATTCTGCATATAAAATTGCACTGTAATAATGTGGCTCTGGTCCTCCCGAGGATACATAATTACCTCAGAGATTCCATGCAATCAGAAGTTGTAGAAGGTGTGAAGGCACAGGATTCCGTTTAAAATAATAAAGAATATTCAGTAAAAATCTATAAAAGTACATTTTGAACAATGATCCATTCTCAAGAACTTCAAGAAATATGCACAGGTTCTGAATTTATGGATATAGGCTGCTTTGGATCAGTGTTATTTTGAATGAATCATAATATTATGTTTACTTTGATCCATAGCCACAGATAGCCATGGAACATGCAATCCAGAGGTCATAGCCTCAGAATTAAAGGGTGCTCTTTTAGAAAGGAGGTGTGGAGCAACTTCTTTAGTCAGAGGGTAGTTAATCTGTGGAACTCATTGCCACGAGGGCTGTGGAGTTTAAGACAGTGGATATTTTTAAGGCAGAGATAGACAAATTCTTGATTAGAACTGGTGTCAAGGGTTATTGGGAGAAGGCAGAAAAATGGTATAAGGAGGCAGAGATCAGCCGTGATTGAATGGTGGAGTAGACTCAATGGGCCGAATGGCCTAATTCTACTCCTATAACTGGTGAACTCTACATCATTTTATGTATCGGCACACACCAAATAAAGCAATGTTGTCTCTGCACATTTGGCACTGTGCAAACTAGTACTTCAAACTCAACTATCCTTGTGGTTCTTCAATGTTAGTAAAATAAACAATTGCTAATCAGTTGTATCATTTAAAAGGGCCTTTGTATAATAGTGTCATTTTCTCTTAGTATGCATAGGCCAATTCAGCCCTCCCTGGAATCCCAGCAATGACTTTGGGCAGCAAACCTGCATTTGGATGGTTGAAAGCTGATTAAAAAGCCTAAAAGCTGCATTTAAATAGCAATCAGGAAATGTTTGAGAGAAATAAATCAAGTGTCTGTCTATTAATGCTATTAATAAGCTTGAGATTCTGAATTCTCTCACTTTGGAGACATGGTCCTAGTGGTTAATTTGCTGAATTAGTTTAGTGCAGTTTATCAATCATTATATTAAAGGGAGTTTTTATGCAATTCTCAGTGAAATCTGTGCTAATTGTAGTTGTTAGTGACTCAAACAGTGGTGCCTTTGATGGCTCGCCTGTGTAGTGTACTGAGAGCAAAGTATATTGCCGTGGAATAAAGTTTCTAAAGACTAAACGGCTTTCTGACACAAGATAATTTTACAATTGTTATGTGCCGCCTATTCCAATGAGAACTTGGCTACTGCAGCGAATGTTGTACGGCCTGCTGAAGAGATTTACGGGTTACCAGAAGCCGAACTACATCTTCACTCTTCTTTGTGAGACGTTTCCTGGCCTGGTCATGTGTTACCATTGTCATATCCCAACCATTTACCTGCAAAGGAATCAGACATTACATGAGTGGACTAGAATACCATCGATTTCATTCACACATCTGCAATTTGTAATTTAAGTTTGCTTTTTTTCCTCAATTGGATGTTTAATTTGGGTTGAAAATTCAGTTGACCAATCCATAAGAGGACCAGGTGACTTCTTTCAACCAGGTGCACGCTTTATTCCCTGGATTTCAAGGCTCATTATGTGAACAGATATTTCAACACCATATTCTATCTTACCAGGAAGTATCATGAGTGAAGCTACTTTTCTCCCACACAGGCCGGGGGTCACAGTGGCACAGCGGTAGAGTTACTGCCTTACAGCGCCAGGGACCTGGGTTTGATCCTGACTAAGGGTGCTGTCTGTACGGATTTTGTACGTTCTCCCAGTCACCTGCGTGGATGTTCTCCGGGATCGGTTTCCTCCCACATTCCAAAGACGTACAGGTTTGTAGGTTAATTCGTTTGGTATAATTGTAAATAGTCCCTAGTATGTGTAGGATAGTGTTAATGTGCGGGGATCGCTAGTCGGCGCGGACTCAGTGGGCCGAAGGGCTGGTTTCCACGCTGTATCTCTAATCTAAACTAACTACCTCATTCTAATTTAAACATGGCCTCAGACTAAAATGATGAGATTTGAATCAACATCTTCTGTAGGTGGAGAAACACCATGTAGACAACACCGCAGGATCGCCTCACTCTGTGTCTTGGAACAGGGAGGACATTAGCAGGTACATAGAATGGAAGATAAGACACAAACCGCTGGAGTAACTCAGCGGGTCAGGCATCATCTCTGTAGAAAAAGAATAGGTGACTTTTCGGGTTGAGACCCTTCTTCAGACTGAGAGTCCGGGGAGAGGGCGCTTCTTCGGGTGCTCCGGTTTCCTCCCACGCTCCAAAGACGTACAGGTTTGTAGGCTAATTGGCTTGGTAAAATGGTAAAATTATCCCTAATGCGTGTAGGATAGTGCTAGTGTGCAGGGATCGCTGGGTGGCGTGGATTCAGTGGGCCGAAGGACCTGTTTCTGTGCTGTATCTCTAAACTACTTAACAATGGATGGTTGCCAGATATGAACCAGATTACTAGATTATTGGACACTGGGACATGACAAAAATTAGAGCAAGATGGTGGCACAAGAATACATTTGCTGGAATAATAATTCAGAAGTCCCAGGACAAACAATCTAGAAATTAAAGTTCATACATTGGCTACATTAAAAAATATATATATATATATATATGTGTGTGTGTGTGTGTATATACAACATGCTTTGCTCTTTACCCTCCCCCAAGCCCACCCTTAGTTCTACCTTTACCTCTGTGCTACCTTTTTTCTGCCACCTCCCCTGCTGTTTCATGATCCAACCCCACCCCCATCATTGTTGCACGAACACCGGAAACCACACCTGCATTATCTTGTCTCCGATCACTAGTCCTGCAACTTCAGCTGGTCCACCTTCAGAGACTCTAGTAACATATATACCCTGTAAAAATAACAGAGGAATGATTGGTGGTAAATAAATATAGGCTGGAAGTTGCCTTCAAACATTCATTGATCAAATATGGAGACCCGAAAGAAGATAGAGAATGAGAATAAAAGGCACAAGTGCTGGGGGAACTCAGTGGGGCAGGCAGCATCTCTGGAGAACATGGAGAGGTGACGTTTCGGGTTGGGACCCTTCTTCCGAACCTGAAACGTCACCTATCCACGTTCTCCAGAGATGCTGCTTGACCCACTGAGTCACTCCGCAACTTTATGTCTTTTTTTGTAAACCAGCACCTGCTGTTTCTTGTGCCTTGAGAGAATGAGAATAAACAAGCAAACAATGTAAAGCAAAAATCAGAAGAGCAGTTATGGATATAAAAAGGAAGGCACTCGCTAAAGTAAAACATTCATCACTTAAAGGACGTCACTGTGGAATTATGGGAAACAGGAACAGCAGTGACACTAATTATATTGGTTCGTTTTTTATGTTGGATCGCACATCTCATTTGAGCCTTGCCCCTCTCACCTTAAATCTATGCCCTCAAGTACTTGATTCTTCCACCATGGGAAAAGGATTCTGACTCTACCCTATCCATGCCTCACAATTGTACATACATATATCCTATGATTTGCCTATCTGTCTGTTCCTTCATCTTTTGTGGGCTTTTGAGTGATCTCCTTTTTATTTCTAAATCCTACTCAGAAGACACCCTCTGTGTCTCAGAGAAATAATGCAATAATCCTATTTTATTTTTTAATCCTCTAGTCCCAACAATCTTGAAATGTATATATCCTGGAATGTTGAGTTGCCAGTCTTGCCTTTCTTTCAACCATTTTTCAGTGAATGCAACAATATCATGTCAATGCTCCAAGTTCAACTGTTTTACTGGTTAGGTTTCTTGCATAATAGATGCAATTTCACCTTCCAATCCTCCCCTGCGCTTTATCATGCCTACGTCTGCTCTGTCTACTGCACTGGCCAGGCCATTGTGCAATTATCTGAAGGAATAAGTATTTTAGCAGGAAACCTGAGACGTTAGGTACAATTTCTTGCTATGAGAACAGTATTTGTCCTGCATGATGCTTTGCATGCTACCTTTTAATCTGAAATAATTAGGCTATACTGGAAAAATATTAAAAGTGCAAATGTATTAAAAAAAAAAAAAAGATTTTGAGGGGTAGTACCTTTCACAGAAAATGTTAAAGACTACGACAAGCTCAGATTATTAATAGTCACGTCAAATTTTAGAGCGCTAACGTCAGAGGTTAAGAAACTGTGATAGGAAGGGTGTGCTTGAATTAGAAAGGGTGCAGAAAGGCTTCGCAGAAACATTACGTGGTCTGGAGGACTTGAGTTACAGGATCAATTGATTAGGCTGGGACCATGTAGCCTGAGTGAAGACGGCTGAGAGGTGACCTTAAAGATGTTTATGAGGGGCAAAGATAGAGAAGATAGTCGTAGTATTTTTCCCAGAATAGGATAACCTAAACACTAGATTGCATAGGAGGTTTCTTCCACACAGAACGTGACAGGGGGGAGTGGGCATATGAAACAATATGCCAGAGGAGGTTGTAGAGTCAAGTACATGTAAAATGTTCAAAGGACAGTTGGAGAGGTACATCAATGGGAAACATTTAAAGTAATTTGGGCATAATACATGCAAATTGAATTGGGCATGTTGGTCAGAATGTACGAGTTGGACTGAAGGACGCGTTTCAGTTTTGAATAACTCTACAATAGGGTCTGAAGCCAATAGCTTCAGTTTGGCAATACTTAGTTGGACAAAATGTCTACTCATTCAACACTCTGGTCATCAGTGATGAAAGGGTTGGGGAAAGGTGTACATCTAGAAATTACTTGGTGGAGCTATTTCTTGGCAATGGCACACTCTCATACCTTATCTGTTTTGTCCTCAGAGTAGGGGTTTTGTGCAGGATCCTGGTCAATTCCACCTCCAATGCTGAATCCCAGGATAAGGTTATCACCATGACGCAATTTACGGATTTCAATACGTTGCTGAAAGAAAGCAATTAAAATCAAGATCTGGAAATATCTGTGGTGAATAAATTCAAAGCATTGTTGCAGTCACTGCAGTCAGAGCACAAACTATTTTCGGGAAAGGGAAAATTATTTTGATCCAACAATGTCCCTTGAAAGAGCTCAACCACCATGAAACACATGACCACATATTTTTATGGTGTTTTTCCTCGAAGATAGACACAAAATGCTGGAGTAACTCAGCTGGACAGGCAGCATCTCTGGAGAGAAGGAATGGGTGATGTTTCTGGTTGAGACCCTTCTTCAGAAGAGTGGTCTCGACCCAAAGCGACACCCATATCTTCTCTCAAGAGATGTTACCTGTCCTGCTGAGTTACTCCAGCATTTTGTATCTACAGTCTAAACTAGCATCTGCAGTTCCTTCCTACACACTATTTTCCCCCTCACTCTCTCCCTCTTGTGCCCAGTTATCATTTTATAGTATATCAGTCAATAAGCTTCTCACATGCATAACGTCTTAAGCAATCCCACCAACTTCCTTTCTTTGGGAATTTTTTTAAATCATGCACTCAGAATTTGAGTAATTGCTATGATGAGCACCATGCATGTGTAAACATGACCCTGTAAACTTCAAATAGTGTACTTTAGCAGTCCAAACTAATACATTTTCCCCCCCATAAATTTCTAATACTGAGAATCATCAATACTCTTATCAAATATTCACTCAAATGATTCCTGGTCCTCCCTGTACTAAAACCAACAAATAACAGATTAATTTATATTGTATGAAAATATAACATTAACTATAATTGCAGGTTCTCCATCTGCTGAATCAGAAAGTTACAACCAAAAAAAACATAACAAGCTGTTCTTTCCATTGACACTTCTCCAAAGACTTCTCTTTGCAATTTAAAACAGCACATCATTCTCCATGAAACACCCAGTAGCTTTGCAAACAAGATAAACAATAGTCACTCCCTTTAATCAATCGGACTGAAGAATTGTCAGAGTTCAACCTAAAAGTGATTAGAGGGAAGTTTTGACTATGTATTTATATAATGCAAGTCTCTTAATCTATTTTCCTTCTATTCCATTAAATACAAGACAACAGAACAAAGTAATTTTAAACTAATACATTTTGTATCTACAGTCTGAAGAAGGGTTTCGGCCTGAAACGTTGCCTATTTCCTTCGTTCCATAGATGCTGCTGCACCTGCTGAGTTTCTCCAGCACTTTTTGTCTACCAAAGTAATTTTTAAAATCTGCAACAAATGGCATCTGAAGCAAGTCTCCATGCTAACCTGCAGGTCTAAAAAGATTAATTACCATGCATTACAATTTATCAACTGTTAAAAAATTTAAATCATGACGTGAGCATTCTTGCAAAACATTCTCTTCATTCTCCACAGGAAAGATATGATGGGACTGGAATGTGGTGAGCAGGGCTGTATGCCATGGTCTAACTCAGGGGTTCCCAACCTTTTTTGTCCCGTTTACCCCCGGCAACTTTAATAGCAGATAACAATGTTATTTCACTTATTTATGAACAACTAATGATGAACAGAACCAGAACCAAACACAGTCAGTCAATGAGAAAAAATATGTATAAATCCAGAATCAACAAATTTACCCCAGGTTGGAAACTCTTGGTCTAACTTGTAGAGTTCTAGCATTACATCCCTGCTTATATGAAGGCTGAGCCACTCAATTATCAACATCCTGATAGGGATGTTTGACTGGATATATACATCTTCCAGAGATGCAACCTGGCATTTGAACAACAAGCACTGGTTGTTCCTTGGCATGTAGGTCGGCAGAGTACACAAGGTCCTTCCATAATTGTTTCATCCTCATCAGATGCAAGGCAAGTGCCAGAGGCGTAGAAAATGGCAAATATTGGCAACACCCTTATCCAAAAGAAAAGGGGATGCAAATTCATATCCGGTAACTACAGGTCAGTTAGTTCAACCCAAAACACAGCAAGCATTTGGAAAAGTGAGTTGTAATCTGATAAAATCCAACAAAAAAGGCAAATCCACAACATCAAACACTTGGAATTAAGAGATCATGGATTCCTTATTTCAGGCTTCAATGGCTATGATTCTTGCTGTCATTTCTACAGCAAAGTACAGTTATTTTGCTTCAGTTGGATGTACACTCTTATGACTATTTTGAATTTTGACATTTACACTCAGTACAATGATGACCTCAAAATTAATTTCTGATTAACAACATCAAATCCAATGAAAGCAACAGTTAACAACAGAAAACAATACTCTCCGTACAAGGCCACATGGAGAATCTCACAGGGTCTTCCACCCACCTCAATTTAGCTACATACCATGTCATCAGAATTCTTAAACAAGAAGCTTATCATGTGGTAGTCACAAATGGAATTGGTGTAGATGGGTATAAAGGTCAGTATAGACAAGGTGGCTCATTTCTGTGCTGTATGACTCAAAGGAACTCCCTGTACAAACTCACACAATGCACTTACTGGTGCAAAGTACAACCTTAACCTAATCACAAAATGAACAGTGCTCAGTTACATTCTTAAATAATGTTT